>NC_061090.1:73617370-73652370 GCF_015104395.2 Macrobrachium nipponense | reverse complement strand
ATTGAAAAATGTTTTTATGCAAAATAACGAAAACATAATCCAAACACAGAAACTCACCACAATAATTTCCATTAAAATCATAATTTGTCCAATATCACTAATGGATAGTAAATTCAGAGGTTTAGCATAAAAAAAAATATTCTTCACATCTATCATCTTGCACCTACAAGCAAATTTACTTTTCAGAGGGAAAAATGTTTGTGTTCGTGTTATAAGTATGTGCTTTGACAACTGCAAATGAATTTGCTATCAAAATGCGAAAAGCTAAAAGACTTTCTCAATATTTTTTTTAATTAAGGCGTTTCATTTTCCATAAGAGGAAACATGCCCCAAGGATGAAATCTTCTTAAGCAGGCATAAAAGGAAGCGGAGATGTCCCTCATAACAGTATAATAGAATTAATAATAACGTCGTTAGGGCTCATTTTTGCCTGGCGGGGACGTAAGACTAGTAGAGCACCAACGGTTTCACTCTGCAAGTAATAAACTTGGCTCCATCCTCTAGGGGCTAAAATCCTCCTGCTACATTTCTGCTCCGATTTTGTATTTGAGTAAAGATATCATCAAAATTATAATTGCCATGTGATACATCTTGGAATTGCCAGATTGTAGGTCATTTGCAAAATAAATTCAATGTGATTTTTTGTTTTGTTTTGAGCATTCTTAAAATTATCAATAATCCATTATTTGTCCGAAGTTATAAATACATACATACATATTTACATATAAATATATTTACATATATATATATATATATATATATATATATATATATATATATATATATATATATATATATATATATTGTAATGAACTGCCCAGTCCCTCCTTGAAAATTTATTCTAACACTTAAAAATGGCCTTGCCTGGAGGGTCGACGGTTAGAACAAACAAAAATCTACGGCAGAAGGCCGATACTACTGAAAAAAAGAGGAATTTACATAAACTCTGGACTTTAGTTTGAAATGAACTATATTTGCAATAAGTTGCAAGTATTTCCAGTGATTAATGAGGTGGTTGATTGTTGGTCCACCGAAAAGAGCCAGACACAGATCAGAACTTGTGCAAAACGGGTTATTTCAAAGCAACCCTTATTCCAAAGGGTTCCCAATTTTCTCCCACAATCAGGCACAGTATTTGTCTGCAAAGAGATTGTAATCTAAGGCGAGGAACACCTGGGAAACTTTACACTCTACTTGGTCTCAGCATTAAATATTACAGCTCCCTCAAGGGGGCAGGAAATAACTGGGAGCTTACACAGAAAGGACTATTATGTTGCTTGAATTAACTGGGGGATGTTTACTAGCATCACAAGGCAATTAATCACAGCATTGAACCAAAATTGGGGAGTGAGAACCTAAACAAAGAAAAGGGGAAAGTCGCCTTCGTAGAATGAAAATGAAACACAGACAAGAAGCAAAACAATTCACTGACTGCTCTAGAAATTACATCTCACATTACCTGGAAATCCTGGGTATGGTAGTCTTCTCATCTGCTGATACTTCTCTGCACTGTGGACAGTATAAGAACACATTTCCTTGGTTCTGGCTTAAAATCTTGAACACCTCCCCATTCTAGAGGACATTTCAACTTTAAACGGGTTGGAATGGACAATACAAGCCAGAAAATGGACAAATGACAATTATTTAATCACTGATCATTCCATACTCCCTTGAGTGAATTTATAGTTGAATATTTACTTGACAGGCAGAGAATTTAAAATAATCTAATTCTTGTAAATTATTGAATCAAGAACTTGATATGATAAAGTGTGTCGTAGCTAAAGAGACTAATAACTAACAATTTGCCATAACAAATAAAGAAAAATCAAATTCCATTACTCTTTAAACTGTAACGTCACACAGGGAATGACTGTTCAAATGAACAGCAAACAATGATATATAACTTAACTTAACCTATAGGGTTAATAGTATACTTAATCTATCAGGTATAATACTGTCAGCTTATTGTTTGAGGCAACACATATTATTAGTTTGCCGTGATGGGGCGATATTACACATTCATAGTGGTGATAATAGCCCTGAGATTTCATTAAATAACTTTGTCTCGGGTCATGGAGAAGATGCCTAACAGTATTAATTTCATCACAGGGAACATTGGTGTAAATTAACAGGGATAGAATTAATAAAGTAATTCTCCTTAGAGAGGAAATAGAAGTCTCACTAGAGACATTGACAATTTCACAAGATATAGAGAGTAGGAAGGAACATTAAATAAGCAATTAAATCAAAACAAAGTATAAACAAGCCAGGCTTTGAAAATATATCTAAAGTTATAGCAATTTTTGCTGGCTAAAACTTTTCCTAGTCACATGGAATGCTGAGTGCCAGGAATAGGGCACTGTGCAAATTATGGCACTTTTATGATAGTAGCTCCTAACAGATTACTAATTAATAAGGCCAGAATAACTGGTGGGTAAGGCTCTTCCTAAGTGGAGCATACAATGGAAATAAATGCCTAAAGGCGATGAAGAAGAAGAAAGGAAACTAATGGAAGAGAAAATATAGACAGTACAAAAATAGAAAGTTACAAAAGGATAGGAAGGAAGTAAAAGTAGCAGAATCTGTCACTTTCCTCTGGATGGAGAGAGTCAGAATTCTCTATAAGAGGGTGGCACCAGTGCGGAGAGACTATTAACTCTCGTAAGGTTTTTGAAAACCTCGACGTCCTTTTCCCTTCTTCCTTCAACCTCTGGAAGGTCGGTTTGATGATGCCATGGGGGACCTTGAAAGACTCAAGCCCTTTAAAGATGCCAGAGAGGGATCGGCTCTGGGTACTGCAACAACCAGGGCACTGCCACTCATCCCTGGGCCTAATGCTACGTGGCTCGGTTCCCTGAGTTCTTCGGCCAAATAGGATTCGGCAGAGTCATTACTGCGGAACCGGTTAGCTGCTGATGGAGGGGAAGTGGAGGAGATAACGGTACTCAGGATGGGCTTAGAAGTTAGGATTACTGACTCCAGGATGGTTTGCGAGGCCACACCATTGGTGGAGTGTCCGTTATGGTCATGGGTGTCCTGGAGGATTTCTATTGGAATTGGCTCTTCCTCGACAGATGGGATGGGTAGCAGGGCCAAGCCAGCGGAGGGAAAGCGACCAGGACTTAGAGCTTTGGGAGGGAGACTCAAGTCTTGCCTTGACACTGGCACTGAGGCTGTTCCTGGCTTAGTGAGAGGGTTTGAATGTGGCTCAATGTCCATGAAGGACGGAGCCCAGCATTGCCTGGCACCTTCAAGTAGCACTGGCCGTGCAGAGGTAGTTGTTTGGGGCCTGTGGAACGGGCCTGGAGCTATGTAAGGGTGGAGGGACCTGAGACGGTACAAAGGTAGGAGGAGACTTAAAATCTTGCCCTAGCAGGACGTCATAACCTTTTGGAATATAGGTTGCTATTGCCATGGTACATATCTTAGAACAGTGAGGTCATGTGACTCTCAATCAGACAATAGGCAAGAACATCTTGGCATGGTTGAGGCTCTCTATTGTGATAAATTGCTGCCTATCAACCTGAGCTCCATAAGGAATCTTATCCTCTCAAATAATGGATAGCTGCACACTAATATCGTCGAAAGCTTGGACCTGGTGGCCAGGATAGTGACCTCTGGGAGGTGCAACAAATATGGGGGTTTAGAGCTAAAGGATTCGTCACTGCCCTAGCAATGGCAGAAACAGGAGCTTTCTTGGGGCATCCCACCCAGGCAGCAGTGTGCCCATGCACTTTGCAGAAACTCTTGCTAAAATTAGGACTGGGCATGTTGTTTCTGTTCCAATGGCCGTTATTCTTATTATTATGAGGATGGGGAGTTCCATTCTGAGGAGTAGCAGCAGCTAGCTGAGGAGGATCCACCTTTAAGAGGAATTGCTCTGTGGTGTGCCCTTGTCTATTGCAACGCCCACACACAGGCTTCCATGGAGGATTATTAGAGCGCTGGGTAGGTTGAGAGGTGGCAACAGAAGTGAGAGGGAGAGCAGGGCAAATTTTCTTCAAAGAACTCTGCAGCGGATGGTGGGTTTTGTAGGAGACTGCCCAAAATAGTTTTAGGAGCCTTATCCCCCAAGTGGGTGGCAAAATCAGGGGGAGCATAGGAGAGGAAGTCCTCCAATTGTAAGAGTTCTAAGAGCTCAACAGATGTTGCGTTGGAGGCCTTCATCCACTTGTGGAGTGCCGTTGTCTTTTTGGCTACCCACATTGTCCATGTTTGGTTAGCCTCCTTGGGCATGGCTCCCCACTTCTGCTTCCACCGGTCTGGGTTAACTCACATGCCCAATGATTGCCTCTCAGACAGGGGTGAGATCTTGTCGCTTATTTAGGGGGGAGGGCCTCGAATGCAGTCCGTCCCTTGCCAGCGAGATGCTTGCCAAGGAGGAGGGCCACTTCCTGAGTGGTTGGATTGAAGTTCTCGAATACCTACTTGACATGATTGAGCCAGGTATCAGGTTTGCTATCGTCCCAAGTCCTAATGAGGATGCCCAGGCTGTGGAAGTGAGAGTGTGAAAGAGGGGGTGCAGGGGGCCTGGAACTCGAGGGTGCCAGAGCATCACTCTGGACTGCCATAAGCAGCTGATGTGCTCTCTCTGCAGCTTCTCTTCTCTCTTGCACATCTCTTTCTTCCTACTTTTTGGCTGTTTGGAATTCTCTCTCAGCTTTTTGAAATGCTCTTTCAGCTGCTTCTCTTTCAGACACTTCTCTTCTCACTTGTGCTCTCTCTTGGGCTGCTTCCTTCATCTTATTGTTCACCCAATTTATCAGTTTTGCGCCCTCCAGGACCATGGCTCTTCCTGCTTCTGTGAAG
Source organism: Macrobrachium nipponense (assembly GCF_015104395.2). Lineage (NCBI taxonomy): Eukaryota > Metazoa > Arthropoda > Malacostraca > Decapoda > Palaemonidae > Macrobrachium > Macrobrachium nipponense. The sequence goes on along the minus strand of NC_061090.1, from coordinate 73,647,561 downwards.
GCCTCTGAGCCTCCTCCACTGCTGTATTACTAGAAATCTTCTCGGCAGTAAAATGCTACTGGTTTAGCCTAAGAATAATAGGATGGAAGGTAGTTGTAAAAACTGCAAATGTCGCCATGGGTATGCGGAATACTCAATGCTATACCAGGGAAATAGCAAGGATCCCTATGGCTGGAATATCTGCAGAAGTAGACAAAATGACACCAAAAAGACTGAAAATGTCCTCCACATAATGCAGAAATCTTGTGCAGGGGACATGGGAAGCAATAGCAAAACAAAATTGTAAATGCCTCACACAATTATCATGAAATCCAATCCGGTGCAGAAAACTCACACAGGTAACAAGGAAATAATGGTAAAACAAGTTAGATCCCACTAAATAACAGTGCAACTAAGCTGTGACGGTCATGTAGATTAATATTATGTACAGGCGGAAATACTCAACACCGATACTTAGCAAGGTGGGCGTAAAACCTCTGTAAATACAGTTACTGCTGGCGCGTAGTGCGGCGGAAACCTCCCTCCGATGAAAATCACTGTAAAAATCTCTGTAAATACAGTTAACACTGGTGCATAGTGCAGTGGAAAACTAATGTTGAGGAAAACCACTGTAAAAATCTCTGTAAATACAGTTACTACTGGCGTGAAGTGCGGTGGAAAACTCATGCCGACGAAAATTGTCGTAAAAATCTGTAATTTACAGTGCAGGGATATATTTTCAAAATTTCATTTTACCAATGCAAATCCTTAGTCTGTCTTACCCTTTCAATGCTAGGAGTGCTTAGAATTATAATTTTACACTAGCGTCATAAACACTAAAGGGAAGAGGAAAAGGCAGGATAAAATTATCTCACCGCTGTGTAATTACCGACTCCACAGAATTCCCTATCAGGCCATTTTTTCAACTATTTTCCTTCACGAACCTAAGACTTACCAATTCTACTTGCCAACTCAAATCTCTGGAGAATTATGCCTTCACACAGCCGGCAAGACGGAGGGTGGATTAAGAGGCTTTATTCAAGGTCACATCAGGGGAATTTAGGGAAAGGCAATAGGTAACTAAACTACTCTTATTATGTTTCTCCACACAGAAGGAAAGCGCTTACCGTTGAATGAATTTATGCTAACCCTCTTCTTTTTTCTTTTTTATAACAGGGCAATGCAATTGGACTCAAATAGGCACATGGCCAGGGATTTTTAATTCTCCCTATCCTGTCTAGACCTGCAAGCAAGAGAGAGAGAGAGAGAGAGAGAGAGAGAGAATGTGTTCAGGCACAATGAACAGCATGCTGATTCACATAAAAAATTTACCTTCGAAATCTCTTTACAACACGAGATTCGACGATTTATACTTGCAATTCACAAAATATGGCACTTATTTTCGTTTTGAATTTACTCCTTAAATACCTATAGGCTTCATGCAATAGCATATAAAAAAAGAAGCTAAGATTAAATTTCTCTCTCTCTAAGCTATTGGCATGCACGTGGTTCTAATATCTTCCTAATGCTATTCTTGATGGCAGTCAGATTTTATTCATCCCTAACTATAATATCTAGAAATACACAAATAACGAAAATACAAAATTTACCCTTTTTCTGTTGTGGGGAATTGGGAAACCTGGATTTTCTCTTGTTCCAAAAATATAAAAGGAATCCAAGTTTGTTTCTTTTTTTTTTATACCAGTTTAACAATTGCTAAACCTGGAAAATGAAAATTAATTTTCACACGATGATCGGAAAGTTCGTCATATCTATCTATCTATCTATATATCTATCTATATATATATATATATATATATATAATATATATATATACTATATATAATATATATATATATATATATATAATATATATATATATGTATATAATTTTTATTACATATGAATTACATAACTCTGTAAATAAAAACCCATGACCTGAGGTCATGGCATTAGGAGGGTCCTACGTGACCAATGCAGATCTAGATTACGCTATGCGCTGTCTGCAGTAGCCTGGTTTAAATCTGTTACATTGTCATCGTTTTGCATTACTGATAACTTTGCACAACAACTTCCATGGGAAGCGGTTGACCTGTTAACCTACGCCGGAAACTTGTAACTTCCGAGCCGGCGGACTACGTATGTTTTTATATGAATCGCTGAGATAGCTAATGTTCCGCTATCGACGTGATGCTTTAGAATGGCAGTTCCGTGCCAGCATTCAAACATATCGGTCTCCCGACCGAACTGCATCTCTTAGTATGGAGTTACAGAATAAAGTTGTTATACCTTTTTTCAACTTATCTGTTTGAATCCTCTCCTTTAGTTTAAGAAGAACCACTCTACTAAGATATCACATAGGAGATGGAAGGAACCAGAAATACTTACGGATGACAGTCGTAAGGAGAAACAAAAAAAGTTCTTTCGCAAAAGCGAAGAGACTAAGACTGGTGGCAGCTTTAGACGAAGAATAAGATTAACAAGACCCATATCAGCCGACCGAAGAACTACAATAACCAACTTCCACTTCAAATCATACTAAACAGCAGGAAAACGGATCTTCATCAAACGCAACATTTTATGAAGACGAAGATATGTCCTTCATCGAGAAGAATACAAGCATCAACATCGACGTTTGAGTGACTGTTGTCACTTATCTTCGAGAATCAACACCGGACGAGAGCAGCATCGAACATCAACAGAAAGAAGAAAACACATAAAGGAAACACAAAGGAAACCACGCGCGATCACTAGCAAGGACGCAAAGAGTAGGGCAAGAGGAAGTAATGCGAGGAAGGAGGCTGTGACGTCATCAATCTTGGACTTCTTCATGCATCGTGAGCCTGAGAGAAGACCATGACATCATCACGACTTCCGACGCGACGACGACAGGAACTGAGACGTCATCCCATGTCAACAATCCTTCACCATATAATCTTGAGCTAAGTACCATTTTATCTATTCAGGTTTTTTCCTCACTGAAGTGTTGTTCATCAGGAGTCGATCCTCCAGTATTCTGGGGGTGAGTTGTTCGCCATCTTAATCTTCCTTCATTACAGAATCAATCTTCAACTACGAGTTCTCGCCCGCAGATTATTTTTTTCTTCTCGTTGTTGCTAATCGTTTCTTGCAGGAATTCTCCGTATAATATTTTTATCAAATTATCTGTATTTTTGTATCTTTTGGGGGATTTTCCTATTACTATAACACATTTATACAGTATATTGCATATGCGTTTAGGTAGTGGTCGAGTGTACTCTTATAGATATTTTGATAGGACCGCAAGGAATAGAAGTGATAAGGAAAAAGTAAAAGTGAACATGGCAACTACTCCGGCTGGCAACCCCAATGTGGTGACTCTCATGAGCGCGAGGTCAGCAATTGTCCCTTTTCAAGGTCGGGTCAATGGGTTCCTGCCTCAAAATGTTGAGGCATGGATCTCATCTGTAGACGCTCATTTAAATGCAAAAAGCATCACAGACCCAGCAGTACAATTACAGGAGGCCAAAAGCTTCATAGACTTTGCTAAAGGAGACGCAAGTGCTTATCTAAGGGGTGTTTCTTTCCAAGAGGCGACTACATGGGACGAGTTCAAAATCAGATTACGTGCCGTGTATGGGGGTGAAGAGGCTTTAGATGTAGTATTGGCATTGAGAAATATCCTTAACCAAGCCTCCATGACTCAGCTTAATGTTGGTCGAGCGGCGGCGCTAATTGCCGACCGGCTAAATGAATATCAAGTTAGTTTAACCCTCTTACGCCGGAGCCCTAAAAAATCGAAAACCGTCTCCCGTATGCCGGGCCTGGTTTGGAGTGAGCGCGGAAGTGGAAAAAAATAATTTTTTCAAAAAATTACAGCGCGCGTACTTTTGAAGATTAAGAGTTCATTTTTGGCTCCTTTTTTTGTCATTGCCTGAAGTTTAGAATGCAACCATCAGAAATGAAAAATGATATCATTATCATATGTAAATAATGCGATATATGGTAGCGAAAAAAAAAAAAAATTCATACATAATTGTATTCAAATAACGCTGTGCAGTAAACGGTCAAAGCTAACCAGTTACTTTTTTTTTGCGTTGTATTGTACACTAAATTGCAATCATTTTGATATATAATACATTGTAAAACAACTAAAAGCAACACCGGAAAAATATTATCACAAAATGATGTACGAATTCGTAACGAGCGGACGTAAAAAAATGTTATTTTCAAAAATTCACCGTAATTCTAAATAATGTTCTAGAGACTTCCAATTTGTTTCAAAATTAAGACAAATGATTGAATATTACGATACTGTAAGAGTTTTAGATTAGAATTGCAGATTTCGACCATTTCGGACGAGTTAAATTTGACCGAATGTCGAAATTTTAATATATATATTTTTTTATATGGACATATTTCAAAGATCGAAAAAGCTACAACCTTCAATTATTTTTTATTGTATTCTTCATGAATTTGCGCACATTTTGATATATGAAACTCTATAAAAAGGCTAATATGAAAAGGAGCAAATATTAGGATAATGCCATGTACGTATTTCGGAGACTTGCGGCCGCGAATCGGCGCGCGGAGTGAAGGTAAATATATTTTTCAAAAATTCACCATAATCACAATATTGTTTTAGAGACTTTCAAATTTGTTTCAAAATGAAGAAAAATGACAGAATATTACTAGGCCGTAAGAGTTTTAGCTTACAATTGCGTTTTCAACTATTTCGGTAGAGTCAAATTTGACCGAACGTGGTTTTTTTTCTATTTATCGTGATTTATATGCAAATATTTCGAAAAAAGAGAAAAGCTACAACCTTCAATCATTTTTAGTTGTATTCTACATGAAATTACGCACATTTTCATATATAAAACTTTATGTAACAGGTAATTTTAAATGGTGCAAACATTTCGACAATCGCACAAAAAAATTCAGATTTTTTCGGAAGTTACCGCGCGAACGTAATTTTTTTTTTTTTCATAAATTCACCATAATCGAAATATTGTGCTAGAGACTTCCAAGTCGTTGCAAAATGAAGGTAATGATTGAATATTACTAGAATATAAGAGTTTTAGCTTACAATTGCGTTTTTCGACCATTTCGGTAGAGTCAAAGTTGACCGAAAGTTGAAATTTTTGCACTTAACGTTATTTATATGAAAATATTTCAAAAACTGATAAAAGCTACAACCATGGGTTGTTTTTGTTGTATTGTGCATGAAATTGCGCACATTTCCCATATATAAAACTTTATGTAACGGCAAATTTAAAAAGGGTGCAAACATTAGGACAATCGCACGAAAAAATTTATCGGAAGAGTTATCGCACGAACGTAAGGAAAAAGTTTTTGTTTTTTTTTTTTTTTTTTTCCATAAATTCCCATAATAAACTCGAAAATATTGTGATAGAGACGTCCAATTTGTTGCAAAATGAAGGCAAATGATTGAATATTACTATAATGTAAGAGTTGTAACTTACAATTGCGTTTCTCGACCATTTCTGTAGAGTCAAAGTTGACCGAAGGTTGAAATTTTTGCACTTATCGTTATTTATATGAAATATTTCAAAACTGATAAAATTCCAAATCATGAATATTTTTTAGTTGTATTGTGCATGAAATTGCGACATTTTCATATATAATACTTCATGTAAAGGATAATTTAAAATGGTGCAATAATTATGTCAAAGTGACGAAATAATTTCCGAGATGTGTCACTGATACTTTTTAGTGCGATAAGAAAGAAATTCGCGCTTGCGCGCCTGCGTAGCGATTGTAAACAAAACAATGCCTTGATCCGTGAACTCCCAGCATCCCCCAAGGCGCGTGATACAAAAGTTTTTGGCTGATAGGCCTATAAGTAATTTTTCTTTTTTCCGCGAATTTTTTAAAAAAACCTTTTTTGAGCCGACGTATGATACGTCCAATCGGCATACGGGAGACATTGACTCGACGTTTAATACGTCCAATCGGCGTAAGAGGGTTAAGTAACTCCGGGTGGGTTACGAGTGCCAAAATCGCCGTGAAAGATATTTTATCCTTTAATTTACCTTACGAGTATTACTGCAATGTTGCCTGAAGCGTTAGTGCGGTGTTTTGACAAAAAATTGCAGCCCAACAGTCTAAATGTACCGACCTAGATCCTTCGCTCATTCAAGTTTTTGCAAAAAATGAGAACAAGCCACAACAAGTAAACGTGTGGTACATAATAATAATCAAGTTGCAGGGATGGTTTGTTATAACTGTAAACTGACCAGGGGTCAGCATGGATTTCAGACTGTCGGATGCATTTTTGTTCAATACATAATAGTTCCACTCATTCATATAATCGTTGCTACTCGAGGAATCAACAGCAGAATCCTACAAACACGCAACCAGTTGCCAGTGCAAATAAAAAGAAGGGTCCTCAGTACTATAAAAAGAAAAGCAAACGGAAGTGCTGCACAACAGCAGAAACAAACAAATCGTGCTTCAGGTACCTCTGTTCCTGGGCCGTCTAGCCAGAACTTGCAAGGTCAAGCGAATTTTCAAGGTGTGATAAACAAAGCAAATACCACGTAGTTCGCTCCAAGGGGGGAGAGGGCGATGTTGGGTCATCAATATCAACATCTTTTGTATCAAATAATCAGTTTAATCATTTATCAGATCATTGTGAGGCAATTGATTTTCCTATGAAACACACGGCCGAATCCAAAAAATCTGTGCAGGTTCCCGTAGATTTGCAACAAATTCATGCAATTATTAGTCAAGACGAGTTGCGACCAACCTTACATGCAGTAAATTTGGACCATAAGTCATTCACTTTGTTCTTTGATTCTGGTAGTCCACGTAATATCATGGATTTAAGGACTCATCATTTACTCTTTTCAAACTTCCCTATAGAGAAGTCTGGAAATAATGAATTAAATGTGGTAGGAGTAACTCATGTTCAGTACAAGGTCGGTAAGCGCACGTTTTCCGATACCTTTATCGTTGTACAAAACATTAATATGTATCCCGCAGTAATTATCGGATACCCATCTATGGGCACTCAAAATATTATCTTAGCACCTGCAAAACACGGCGTGTATATCAAAGGGAAATTCTATAAGTCTTCTAATACCCTAAAATCAGTTTTAGATAATAAAGAGACAGACAGAGTAGTCACTTACATTGAAGAACCAATCACCTGTCTCATGAACCAAGAAATAATACATGCAACCCAACAGAACTCTCGCTCGCCCGTAATATCAGCTTGCACGCAAACTCTCGAGCCGAACGTAACTTCGAACATAGTAGTGCGTGTAAAGAAAACCTTGCCAGGATCTGAAACGTTAATCCTTTCCGAAACTCTGAAAACACACGGATTATCCGTCACACAAGCCATTTATACAGTCGGCTCACAACAACAATGTCACATCGAAGTCTGTAATCATTTGAATACCACTTTAGTAATCCATAAAAATCAACATATCTTGGATGCGGAAGTTTATAAACATCGCATTCTTACCGTAGCTGAGATAAATCACGCTCAATCAGTTGCGGATGAATCCCTTTTGCAATCTATAAAGAACAAAATCAATAAGGACATTCAAGAAGAAGAAATTCAGCAGAAATTTTTGAATCTTTTAACTGAATATCATGATGTTTTTTCCACTACGGATGGAACCTTAGGAAAAACGGATGTCATCGAGCATCAAATAAGGCTCAAGGACAAACAGAAAGTAATCTATGTACCTTCGTACCGACTTCCTATGAAATTTCAGAATGAGATAACAGAGGAAGTAGGTAAAATACTAAAAGAAGGAGTCATTAGGAAATCAAACAGCCCTTATAATTTTCCGTTAATAGTAGTACCGAAAAAAGATCGAACTTGGCGGATATGCGTCGATTTTCGTCGTTTAAATGTAGAAACAATCCCTGACCGATTCCCAGTACCTTGTACTGATGATATCCTATCTCTACTAGGTCAGAACAAATATTTCACCAGCTTGGACCTACTAAAAGGATTTCATCAGATTCCGTTGGAACAAGAGAGTATCCCATACACTGCCTTCAGCACAGCCAGGGGACATTATGAATTTTTACGTATGCCTTTTGGTTTACGTTGTGCTCCCATAACTTTTACTCGTATGATAAACATTGTGTTTGGAGACTTGTTAGGAGATATCCTACATGCCTACATGGACGACCTAGTAATCTTTTCCAATACATTAGAAGAACATCTACGTAAATTAGAGTTAGTGCTACAAAGATTAAGGCAGCATAATTTAAGGGTAAAGATAAGTAAGTGTGAATTTTTAAAAACAGAACTAGTCTATTTAGGTTTCACGGTTTCTAGTGAAGGTCTTAAAGTAGTCCATGATAAGGTATCGGCTATCCGTAACTTTCCGATACCTACTAACGTCAAGGGAATACAGTAATTTTTATGGTGTAGCGGATACTATAGGAGGTTTATTAGGAACTACTCCATCATAGCCGCTCCCCTAACCGATCTTATAAAAAAGGGCGTAGATTTCATATGGTCTGAAATTCATCAACAGGCGTTCGATAAATTGAAAGATGAACTGTGTAGTTCTCCTATCTCTAAATTTACTGACTTCGGTAAGGAATTCTTCATAGCAACAGACGCCTCAGACCTAGGAGTAGGTGGGGTATTGCTTCAACAATATGATAAACAGTTTTTCCCTATAGCTTTTTATTCACGTAAACTGAGACCTTCCGAAAGTAAATATGCAGTAATAGACAAGGAAGGGCTCGCTATTGTTAATTCACTCGTGCATTTTAAATTTATAATATACGGTTATCCCGTCAAGGTTCTCACTGATCATAAGCTCCTAACCGACTTCTTTAAAGGCTTTAGTCACAGCCCTAAGCGAACTCGGTGGCACATGATCATCCAGGACTTTGGTGCGAGGATCGGGTATTTACCTGGGAAAGCAAATATCATTGCTGACGCATTAACACGCAACCCCTCTTCATCTTGTACCGAGCCATTAGCTGAATTAATAGATATCTCAACCTCCACGCCCATTGTTAAAAACTATATCTGAACAGAGATCTGGGCTGGAGTGCTGAACTATTACAGACAGAACAAAGAAAAGATCCGCAAATAGAAAAAATCATCATTGCGTTAAACGGAAATCCGAAGGAAAGGGAATACATAAAGTATAAGCAGCAGAATTATATCATCAAAGATAATATCCTGCGTAGATCCGTGACGAGGAAAACCCGCAACACACCACAGTTGAATAACAACCAGGTGGTGGTACCTATCTCACTCATACCCACTGTCTTAAAATGGTTGCATGAAAATCCACTGCATGGACACCCGGGTTATTCCTTAATGTCACAGAAAGCCAAATCCTTATTCTATTGGCATACGATGCTTACAGATATAAAAAAGCACATAGCAAATTGTCGCACTTGTCAAGAATACAAAGGGCACACGAAGACACCTGTCTGCCTAGGGGCTTACCCCGTGCCAAATCAACCCTTTGAAAGAGTACATTTAGATTTATTAACAGGATTTTACGAGTCAGACAGAGGAAATAAGCACCTCCTAGTAATCATAGATGCTTTGACTCGATATACAGAACTGATAGCGCTTAAAACAAAAACCGCAGTCGAGTGCGCTAGAAAGTTTTACGAGTGCTACATTTGTAAACATGGAATTCCACACACCATTATATCAGACTCGGGCAGGGAGTTCAATAATCATTTCCTTAACTCCTTGTGCGAATTCCTTTGTATAAAGAAAATCAATACCATGATCTATCACCCAGAGTCTAATGGGCTAGTGGAAAGGGCAAATCGTAAGGTTTTAAACATTTTAAGGGTCACCTTAGGGGGGGCAGACCCCAACTGGGACATTGCCATACCTGCGGTACTAAGTACACTTAATCACTCGTATCATGTGTCTATTAAAATGACACCGCACGAGGCACTGTACGGTATCCCAGCTAGAACACCTTTCCATGTACTAACGCCTACAACTAATTTATCAAATCCTCTAAAGGATGTTATGGATGCAAGCATAAGTCGATATAATATACTTCGTAAGAATCTAGAAGAAGCACAAATAATAATGAAAAAAAAATCATGATAAAATAGCTAAGCCAACTAGAACATATGCCGTGGGCGATCAGGTATACATACAAGTATACGTACGTAAAGGTTTAAATTATAAACTGACACCTAAGTTTGAAGGCCCGTTTAACATTTTAGAAATATTAACGGCCAATAGATTTAGGGTTCAAAATGTATCCAAACCCACTGATGTGAGAATAGTTCCATTGGCACATATCAGAATCTAAAGAAAGGTAGATGGAGTGAGGGAAAAAATGGTTGTATTTATGAAACTTGTATAATAAATATATATATATATATATATATATATATATATATATATATATATATATATATATATATATATATATATATATATATATATATATATATAATATATATATATATATATATATATATATATATATTAATCATATTTGTATGTAAACCTATTCTTTTACAACGAGTATTACATATATTTTACTCATTGCAGGTTTCAAAAATGAATCTGTTATTGTTAGGAGTGATATTGTGTGTTCAGACATCTTTGTTGTATGGAAAGAGCGCTAGGACGAAAGAAATAGAATTTAATCATGGCTCGATTATCGAGAGAACAGACGATGTTTTCATAGTGTCAAGTAATATAGTCATAGAAGTGGATATGCAGGCCATATTTTTGCCTGAAGATGACGTCCTTAACTTAAAGAATGACCTGATGAGGTTTGCTATTTCGCTTAAGGAAATGCACCAACGTAATTTTCATGCTAACTCAGAGGTTTCGCTAGCTCAAACCCTAAGCGTCGCGGAAATGTTGTCTTATGACATACAAAATAAAACCGCCGAGGCAGAGGAACTTGCTCGTGACCTGCTGATGTGGTCTGTGCGGCACAATAATCTCGAACGCCGCAACCCGCTTATTCTGGCTGGACTAACATCTTAGGATCTGTTGCGAATCTAGGCTTAGGAATTTCAAATCGCCTTAAGATAAATAATCAAAATAAAAGAATTGAGTTTTTGCAACACAAAACGAATTAGCTTTGTCCGAACTTCGCAGTCAGTTATCTTCAATCAATCAAATAATGAGTATAGTAAACGAACATTCAAATAATATCGATCAGGTCATGGAAGTTCAACATTTGCTGGCTACATTAGCTTACTATAGTTCGAAAATAGATCATATCCGTGTGAAAATATCAAATTTTATTGAGAAATCAAAAGATTATGTAGAAGCTATTACGTTAGCGACAAAGGGTGTGTTATCTCCACACCTCATGCCTATTAAAGATCTGACGTTAACTTTGGAAAACGGACGGGAGAAACTAGGTTATATTCCTTTATTAAACGCCCATAAAGTAGAGTTCTATTATAGCCTAATATCAGTCAGCGTTGAAAATTATAGGATTATGATCACCATACCTTTTGATTCTTCCGATACTTGGCAATCATACAAAATAGCACCGTTTCCTACTTTCATGACGAATAACTCAAGTCCAGTAATATCCAATTTGACAGGGCATGTACTGATTTCTTCTGATAGGAAATCATTTACAGTCATTAAAGACTTAGATAAACTCACTCACTGTTCAAGCCATGAATAATAAAATTTGTACAGCTGACTCTTTTGAATTCTATCCTATATCAACGGATTCATGTGAGTTAGGCATCGTGCTAATCGGCTCTCTCTCTCATACAAGCGAAGGTTGTCTGGGGAAACTTTATCCCTTTTACAGTAATAAATTCAATTACAGAATGAATAATGGTTCCTGGATCCGTTACGACAAAGCCGGATTCCACGTCGTATGTCCAGATGGGACCACCGCCCATTCCCCAATCTTTGTAGCAGCTGATGGTTGTACGGGGACATCTACAAACTACACCGTCAGAGGGGTCAACACGATAATTCGTGAGAAGGCGTATTTTGCGAACTATACTTGGGCGTCGACAATTATCCAATTACTACCTCTCCCATACAACGCGCGGGTGGCTCATCGTTTGACGCAACTGGCTGAGATGAACCACGTGTCACCAACTTATGCAGGTGGAGAAAATCTTCGTTACTACATTCTGCTGGCCGTGTTCAGCTTGACGGCCATATTGGTTATCGCCGTCAACATCTTTGCTTGGTGTAGGCTGAGGCGTAAACAGAAGGATCTCCAAGGAAACGTATTGTCCCGTCTAGATGACGTACCCGTTAAACTCAAGTCGTTTGAGTTTAGGGCCGCCTGAAAACTGGCCATTTCATGTTGTGCCTAGGGAAATTGTCTGGAATTGTGTTGTGTGTGAAAAGCGGTCTGTATGCTGGCAAAAATGTAGGACAAGAAAGACTCACGCCTTTGCATTTGAACAGTTAAAGTATCTCCCGGGCACCTAATAAAATATTATAGCCCAATATTATACATTAATATACTCCTAAAGGTATTTCCCGGGCACCTAATAAAATATACCAGCCCTATATATTGCATTTGTGCACAATTACACAATTATACTATTATACTATTGTACAATTATATTTACCTATTACAAAGAGTGACAAGTACTCTTTAACAATTATCCATGATCATTCCATAATATATCAGTAACCACTATTCTTAATCAGGTTACCTATTACCATAATATATCAGTAACCACTATTCTTAATCAGGTTACCTATTATCATATTAATCATGTATACATGTTAATCTTTTGATTTTTACCTTTTTATTATTTTTGGGTACCTAATCATTATTATTACCAAACATGGATCTAGATTTTCCATGCATTTATCTTTGTTTATGAATATGTCAAAAGGGGTATGTAACAGAACCTTTTTATGCATTTAATCACTTATTATGTTTATACCTAAACATATGTTACAAGCACACTCCTAAGAAACAATGTTTAAAGTAACTTTTGTTATTCAAGGCTTGAATGGTAGCAGACCGAGCCTAATGTAATAAATACATTTATTGAATTACATAATCTGTAAATAAAAACCCATGACCTGAGGTCATGGCATTAGGAGGGTCCTACGTGACCAATGCAGATCTAGATTACGCTATGCGCTGTCTGCAGTAGCCTGGTTTAAATCTGTTACATTGTCATCGTTTTGCATTACTGATAACTTTGCACAACAACTTCCATGGGAAGCGGTTGACCTGTTAACCTACGCCGGAAACTTGTAACTTCCGAGCCGGCAGACTACGTATGTTTTTATATGAATCGCTGAGATAGCTAATGTTCCGCTATCGACGTGATGCTTTAGAATGGCAGTTCCGTGCCAGCATTCAAACATATCGGTCTCCCGACCGAACTGCATCTCTTAGTATGGAGTTACAGAATAAAGTTGTTATACCTTTTTTCAACTTATCTGTTTGAATCCTCTCCTTTAGTTTAAGAAGAACCACTCTACTAAGATATCACATAGGAGATGGAAGGAACCAGAAATACTTACGAATGACAGTCGTAAGGAGAAACAAAAAAGTCTTTCGCAAAAGCAAAGAGACTAAGATATATATAATATTATATATATATTTATATATATTATATATATATATATATATCTATATAGATATAGATATATATATGAATATATATAGATATATTTATATATATGAATACTTATCACATCACCGTGATTCATATAAATCATTCGAGCTACAAATGTCCTTTAATATCTAATTCGCTCTACCTCGGAATTGATATATTTTCATATATGTACCGAGGGGGAATTTTTAGTTGATAATAATTTCCTCCCCCCATGGGACCGAACCACCATCCAGTGGATGGGAAACGAAATCAGAAACGGACAGTGACGCTACCGAGTCGGCTAGCAGAGAGGCTATAAGTTTATATCGATTCTGACCATCACAAATCATCGTCGATCTCGGCGTTTTCGTAATTAGAATCAATATGAAACCCCCTCAACCATGCTAGCCGATTCGAGCGTTTGACCAATGCGAATACTTATCACATCAACGGGATTCATATAAATCATTCGAGCTACAAATGTCCTTTATTATCTAATTCACTCTCCCTCGGAATTTATATATTTTCATATATGTACCGAGGGGGAATTTTTAGTTGATAATAATTTCGTCCCCCCATGAGATCGAACCACCGTCCAAAGAGGTTGCATCAATATTTTAGGACCACTGTTTCCACGGAGAGACAAAATGATGACCTCTACATTTCCAGAATGTCATTGCTCATCATATCCACTCATCATTTCAGATGCTTGGCCACCCAAAATGGCTAGCAACTGCCTAGCCATAGCCCATACAAAACAGCTTATATATATAAAAAATACATTAGCCGGCTCAATAAACACTATAATAATATTAAAAAAACAGCTGCATGTCTTCGGCAGTAAAATGTCTATCATATCACATAATATTTTCCCATCTTAAAATTTTGACACTCCCGTGCATATGTGTGTGTTGCCTGCAACTACACAGACTAGTGAAAACACGTTGTAGAAAGGCAAAACACCTCCCATTGGAAGCCAACTGACAACAACTTGCCCATTATAGTCCAAAGGTGTCGTAAAACCTCGGAGACTCATAGATTCTTTCGCATGTCGGCAGCACACGACAACTATGCTCCTCGAAGTTCTTATAAATATAAGAGTAGCTGATGGACATCTTGCTGGCGCAGGGGAACAATGTTTATGGTGTTTCAGTATGTCAGTCATGTCACCGGTCAATTTAAGAAGAATTAACCCCAGACATACATCTGTCAAATAATGACCTCAAAATTCCAGGAACGTTTTCTAATTAACAACACTAACATAAAAAAACTATAAATGTGCCAAACAACTCGGATATATCACACAATCACTCAACTAATTCCTAACTAAAATCTGCAAAGAAACCTCATAAGATCACGAAATTATAAATCACTATTTATAATATATATATATATATATATATATATATATATATATATATATATATATATATATATATATATATATATATATATATGTATCTATAACCCCGTAAAGAGAATATAAAATTCTCCAATATTATTAAAAAAAAGACTCGCCCACCCCATACACAATTAGCGCAAACCCACCCCAAACTAGGAAAATTAAAAATCACAAAAACTCTACGGATTACTGCCCTTACATTTTAAGCTCACCGTTACATGTGTAAAAAGAAAATGACCCCAGGAAAAAAAAGAGTAACAAAACCAACCACAAATTATCACTAAAAGTGTTCTAGCAAACTCTGATATTTACATTAACCCTTAAACGCCGAGCCTCTATTTACCAAAGTGTCTGTCGTATGCCAGCAGCGTTCGGGAGTTAGCGCCAAGGCAGAAAAAAAGTTTTTTTTTTCAAATCACAGCATGCTTAGTTTTTAAGATTAAGGGTTCATTTTTGGCTCCTGAAGTTTAGTATGCAATCATCAGAAATGAAAAAAAATATCATAATCTTATATAAATATTGGAATATATGACAGCAAAAAAAAAAAAATTCATATATAATTGCATACCAATCGTGCTGTGAGCAAAACAGGTATAGCCAATGAGTTCATTTTTGTTGTTGCATTGCACACTAAATTCCAATGATTTTGGTATATAACAAATTGTAAAACGATCAAAGGAACACAGAGAAAATATTATCACAAAATGATTCATGAATTTGTAACATGCAGCCGTAAAAACAAGTTTTTTCAAAATTTCACCATAAATCGAAATATTGTGCTAGAGACTTCCCGTTTGTTGCAAAATGAAGGTAATTAATTGAATATTACTAGACTGTAAGTGTTTAGTTTACAATTGCAGTTTTCGACCATTTCGGTCGAGTTAAATGACCGAAGGTCGAATTTTTTCTGTTCACCGCGATTTATACGAAAATATTTCAAAACTGATAAAAGCTACAACCATGAATTATTTTTTTTTTGTAGTTTACATGAAATTGCACACGTTTTCATACATAAAACTTTATGTAACGGCTAAAATAAAACGGTGCAAAAATTACGACAAAGTGACGAAAGAATTTCTGAGATTTTCGGCCTACGAAAGGAAAAAGATTTAATAAAAAATTAACCATAAATCGAAATATTGTGCTAGAGACTTCCAAATTGCTGCAAAATGAAGGTAAATGATTGAATGTTACTATAATGTAAGAGTTTTAGCTTACAATTGCATTCTTTGACATTTTCAGTGAGTCAAAGTTGACCATAGGTATAAATTTTGCCACTTATCGTGATTTATATGAAAATATTTCAAAACTGATAAAAGCTACAACATTGAGTTGTTGGTGTTTTTCTTTTGTATTCTACATGAAATTACGCACATTTTCATGTATAACACTTTATGTAACGCCTAATAGAAAATGGTGCAAACATTACGACAAGGTGACTAAAGATATTCTGAGATTTTCAGACGAGTTACTGCGCACGGAGGTAAGGAAAATTTTTTTTTTTTAAATTCACCATAAATCGAAATATTGTGCTAGAGACATCCCGTTTGTTGCACAATGAAGGTAAGTAAGTGAATGTTGCTAGAATGTAAGAGTTGTAGCTTACAATTACGTTTTTCGACCATTTCAGTCGAGTCAAAGTTGACCAAAGGTTGAAAGTTTGACACATTGTGATTTATATGAAAATATTTCAAAACTGGTAAAAGCTACAACCATGAGTTATTTTTTGTTCCATTCTACATAAAATTGCACACATTTTCAAATATAAAACTTTATGTAACGGCTAATATTAAACGGTGTAAAAATTACGACAAAGTGGCAAAAGAATTTCTGAGATTTTCGGCCGAGTTACCACACGCGGACATAAGGAAAAAGTTTTTTCAAAAATTCACCATAAATAGAAACATTGTGCTAGAGGCTTCCAGTTTAGTGCCAAATGAAGTAAATAATTTAATATTACTCGAATGTAAGATTTTTAGCTTACAATTGCGTTTTTCGACCATTTCTTTTGAGTCAAAGTTGACTGGAGGTTGAAATTTTGGTACTTATCGTGATTTATATAAAAATATTTCAAAACTGATAAAAGCTACAACCATGGGTTGTTTTTGTTGTATTTTACATGAAATTACGCACATTTTCATATATAAAACTTTATGTGACGGCTAATATAAAATGGTGCAAACATTACGACAAAGTGACAAAGAATTTCTAAGATTTTCGACCGAGTTACTGCGTGGACGTAAGGAAAAAGTTTTGTTAAAAAATTCACCGTAAATCGAAATATTGTGCTAGATACTTCCAATTTGTTGCAAAATGAAGATAAATGATTGAATATTACTAGAATGTAAGAGTTTTAGTTTACAATTGCGTTTTTCGACCATTTCTATTGAGTCAAAGTTGACCAAAGGTTGAAATTTTGGCACTTATCATGATTTGTATAAAAATATTTCAAAACTTATAAAAGCTACAATCATGGGTTGTTTTTTGTTGTATTCTACATAAAATTATCACATTATCATATTTTAAAACTCTATGTAACGGCTAATATAAAACGGTGCAAAAATTACGAAAAATGACGAAATAATTTCTGAGATGCGTCGCTGTTGCTTTCTAGTGCGAGAAGAGAGCAATTCACGCATGCGCGCCTGGGTAACGTTTGTAAACAAAACAACAGCATGATCCGTGAACTCCCAGCATCCCTCAAGGCGTATGATTTAAAATTTTTTGCAAACTTGGCCTATACTATTTTTCCGAGAATATTTAAAAAAACTTTTTGCAGTCGACTTACCGTACGTCCACTTAGCACCTGACAGACAATTTTAGTCGACGTATATGTCCAGTCGGCTTTTAAGGGTTAACCCACAAAATCAATAAGAAACCAAATATATCCCCTTATTTCGCTGAAACAACTAAGAATAGAGAGAGAAAAAAAGGATAAGGCCCCAAATTCTAAAAAAAAATAACAACCCATTCCCAATATTAACCATCAGGAACACGTTATGCCCCAATTGCAACATGACAACTTCTCAAGCGTATGAGCCAAAAAAAAAAAAAAAAACAGACGTATATGCCATCCTCTAGCACTGGCAACTAATGACTCAACTGTTGCAAAAATGCCAAAATACTGCAAAAAATAAAAAAAAGACAAAAAGCAATTATCAAAAAGACTCCGACAAAATCGTAGTAGGCCATCGCAAATGCGCAGAAAACTAAATCATAACTATAAATCAGGGCCAAGAATAAAAGCTGTTACATTGTCAACTTGGATATGTGCAACAACGACGAAAAAAACTTGCATACAGACTCATATCTGCAGAAAAACAGCAAGCACTGAAACATTATCACCGTATTAGATTCAAAAGAACAACCAAATAATGCAGGGCGTGCAACTCAGCTCAACCACAGAAAATGGCAAATATAAACCAAACTTAGGCCAAATAGCAACCAAAATAAGAGTCCTGAAAATCCACTATCTACCATTAGTGGACGAAGACATGTCATCAATCACCAGATTAATAAAAGACAATTCCACCTCCGGTAATATTTATCCACAATTCGCAGGCAGTACTCAGAACAGCTTTCTGCTGACCTCAATTAGTAACAAAAAGAAAATGTGTGTCTCGAGAACTGAACAATCAATATACTTGGTCAAAATTAACATCATCAGCTAAAACAGCATTATTAACATAACTCACTTGCCACTAGGGGAAAATCTTACCCAAAACTGTGACTCAGCACAAAATCAAACAATAATAATATAAAAAACCACCACATACCACCATATTATTAATACCACCCAGGGAATAAAAATATTTCCCTCCATTTCACTAATACCCACATATGGAGTAAAAACTAAGTACCCAAAAGAATCGTTATACCTCCAAGCAGGGTAATGAAAATTAGAAACTCTGCCCCTGAAAAAATGCACTCAAAGTATCTAGCTGTGTCATGCATTACGATGACATGTATAGGGAAGTTTGCCTGTTGGGTCGGGAAAGTACTGTTCACCAATTTAACTCTCGCTGCATTTGTTAACGAAGCGACAATGTAGCCGGAATTTTGACTACGGCAGTAGGGAGCTCGTCAGCAAGCAAAGAGGTGCTCTTCTTTGAGGAGTAGTGGGCAGTGTAAGGACGTGGTCCGGTAGCCCTTGCGTAAACTGGAAGAGTAACCAAAGTAATCTTCGTGATATTGACCGTTAGGTTAAGTGTTTATTCTATATTGTATATAGAACATTTGTATAATCGTTGAAGTTTATTTTACATGAGTAATTGTTTTGTTTTAGGAGTGGACAGCATATACCGTAATTTGGTGTTCAAAATTTTATGGAATGTGACTTTAAAGTATTGTGGTTTTGTGTTGATACTTTAATTTTGGTGTAATTAGTGATCTGTCATTGTAAGAGACTTTTCTTTTGTTTTTCTTATAGGTGTTGGCCGTAAGTCACGTACCGACTATTTTGTCCTGGTTTATTTAATTGCTTTATACGTTGCTGTGTGTTAATTAGTTACGATTGTTTATTAGTTTGCATTTAATTGTTAATTAGCTATTATTTTGGTAAATGGTAAGTCTGTTTTTTTTTTGTAATAAGTATATATTTTTTAAAGAAAATAGCTTCCTTTCGGCAATATTTACCATTGTCTTGTGTATGAGCCTTTTATGAAGGGAACGGTCTTCTTTACCCTAGTGAATAAAGCCATAACAAGCTTTAACTATAAAATTCACGTAACAAGCTGATACACTTGAAAATATTACCACATATCTTCTCTTATAAAGGTTTCCATTTGCATCAAAACCCCTGTAAAAATAACTGAATCCAAAACAGCGGACTAAAACACCATAGGCCTAAACTCTGGAGCATCTCCAACAAACAAAATACCACATGGCCAAAATATTATACCTCTAATGCTCCTCATGATCGGACTCTTAAAAACTGTGCCAGTAAAATAACCCCGAAAAGCATCCATAAGGAGCTCATGTTTAGTATGACTGCTAAAAAAAGCAAAATCGGCCAAATAAAAGCATCAATATTCCCAAAAAATTGCCAAGGTGTTCTAGAAAAAACCATCAGCGGGCCATAACTCATTACAAACCAAACCACAAATCCGAAGTGTCTAACAAAGGCTTTCCCATATTCACTTCGGCACAGGCCACTATAGTCGATTTTTTTAAACTTGGCAAACTCGCACTTAACTTGCACTTAGCTGCTTGTCGCTGATTGGATGAATATCGTGTTGTCCGAATCTCTCTGTTTTGTTTTCACACTGTTTCAGAATTGTGATTATACGGCCATAGATTGAGATAAGAGCCAAATTATGTACTGTTATGTAAATACCAGTTGTAATAAACTTAAGTATTGAGTACTTACATACCAAATTATTATATAATAGTTAACAGTTATGAAGCAACACTCTCCGAAGCTGTGGACTTGAAATATGTTTCAAACGCATGAACTTTAATGTTTACATTTCTAGCTAGATTTTTAGTGCAATCGTGCCATTGGTGGTTTGGAAAAAAGCAAAACGTATTTATTGTACATTGCTGAAGGTTGTATAACGCCTAAGAACAAAATACTATAGTAGAAAATGTAAGCTTGCCGAATATTTGGGGTGGAGGAGTTGAGAAAAGAACAGCCGGCGAGTTGTCGTCTGCTGCACACACCGCCATCATCAATCAGCTTAGAATCGGCTATCGAGCAGTTTGCTCACTGTCGTCGATTTCACTTATTTCAGCTATGGCCACAAGAGACGATATGGAACAAAGCAGAGATGAAGGCACTTCAAACACCAGGCATATACATGCTGCTGGCAGTAGGCTTACCAGTCAGTGCTGTAATATAATAATGAATGTTTTCAATGTTTCACTTCACAGGGCCCTAGCAAGACAATGAAAGAAATAATTAAGGCGACAGCAACAGCAACTAAAGTTTTGAAATGCAAAAAATTAACATTATGATATATAAACATCTTTATTATTTTATGAAGACAAGAACACCACAAGTCGCATTTGAACCTCCCGCTGAGAGTACGTCAACTTTCTGTCAACCCCGAGGCTGTTCCTCCCACAACTCCTCCACCCCAAATTTTCAGACAAGCTTGCATTTCTACGATAGTATTTTGTTCTTAGGTGTTATAAACCTTCAGCAATGTACAATGAATATGTTTTTTTTTTTTTCAAACACCCAATGGCATGATTGCACTAAAAATCTAGCTAGAAATTTAAACATTAAAGTTCATGCGTTTGAAACATTTCAAGTCCACAGCTTCGGAGAGTGTTGTTTCATAACTGTTGACTATTATATAATAATTTGGTATGTAAGTTCTTAATACTTAAGTTTATTAGAACTGGCATTTACATAACATTACATAATTTGGCTCTTATCTCAATCTATGGCCGTATAATCACAATTCTGAAACAGTGTGAAAACAAAACAGAGATTCGGACAACACGACATTCATCCAATCAGCGACAAGCAGCTAAGTGCAAGTTAAGTGCAAGTTTGCCAGGTTTAAAAAAATCGACTGTAGAAACTTAATCAAGTATCCTATCTCTGGCAAACTTGCCACAAACATAACTATAAGCAAAAACTAAATTCTCATATGATAGACACTTGGAAATATTTGCCGAAACGCTCAACAATTAAAAAAAAAAAAAAAAAAAAAGACAAGTGCCATATAATTGTCGTACCTTGCGACATATGCTCATGGACTCTGAAAAAAGGACAGAGAAAAAAATAAAATAAAAACTGCCCCGTCATTAGATATTGGCTCTGCAACACTATCAGAAAAACTGAACAGAAAACAAGGGTATTGTGCAATAGACTAACAATTTCTGGAACATATTTATCAAGAAAAGAAAAGATGCTGTGCCATTATGTACAATGCAAAAATGCACAAATTCTCTCCTAAATCTCGTTGCACCATCAACGGCTAAAACTATAAACAGTTATTAGTTATTTTTTTATTGACAAGATATACAAAATATAAGTACAAAATTGTTCCAAAAAAGATACAATACAAAAAAATACAGAGTAGGTAGCTATCTCTTCTTTTTTTTCTGTAAGCACAAGGCCCATAATGACAAAAAATACAAACATCAAGTACAAATTACATCAGCACATAATATCATATACACGAAAAAGTAAAAGTAAAGAAAAAATATCCACCTATAAACCTTGGCTTATTATTGTTGCCTCAAACACAATGCTTGCAAAAAAAGGAAAAACCTACTTGAAGAGAAAAAACATAAAACACAAGACAAAGCCGCATATTATTTATAACTAAGAAGAACTTCATAAACATATGCACCCAAATCAGCAATATCATTACTTTCATTTAATAAATTATTCAAAGACTCGTAACTTTAGTTTGGATATTTATGCCTACATGGCATTGAAAGAGGTGCTATTGTCACAGGGACACACCCTTAATTCTGGGACATTAACCGTAAGCGACTGAAAGCTACGCGAATGTAATCAGCGACATATAATTTATCGGTATATAATCTATGAACTTCCAAGTTGGGATTCAGTTTGCTTCTGTAAGTAACATATTTAGTTGCTGAAGTTGGTCTATTTCTAATTGATGATACGATGTCGTCTAGTGGGTCAATTTGGTCATTAAAGGTTAGGGAATTTTGAAGAAATCTGTACCCAGGGGAATCTGCATCCCTACACATTCCATATACAATATGAAAAAGCTCATCCATATCAGGGTCAGACAACTTTGACATAAGAAAACGTTTCCGTTTTTTGGCCACAATGAATTTCGCTGGGGGTATCCCAGACTCAACCAAACACAAATTTGTACAGGTATTTACCCTCACATCTAGCAAACGTTTGACTAAGTGATTGTAATTACTTATTGGTTTTTGTAATGCATTTGTTAACCATGTTTCTGACCCATAAAACAAGGATGAAGTCGCCGCTGCTTCAAAAACTTTCTTCTTAAAATAGAATGGCATTTTAGTATTCGTGTTACAAAATATTGAGAACTTGTTTAAGGTTGATTGCTAGTTAGGCTGATGTAAAGAGAGGCAAGTTTTCAGCTTCCCGTCATCTGTGAACCAAGTTCCCAGATAGAGATAATGGTCACAGTAACTCACAGTTTGACCTTGAGCTGTTATTGGAAACTGGTCACCTACATTCTTGTTTATCACGAAAAATTTGCTCTTCTTACCTTTAAGCTGCATGCCATATTCATTACAGTATAACTGGTTCACTTAAGGTAGATTCTTGGATGAGCCCTATTCTCACGAGACGTTAGTTTGGCGGCCGCTGATTGGCTGGGAGCTGCCTACCTCCCGGTACCAGCCAATCAGCGGCCGCGAAACAAACGTCTCGTGAGAATTGGGCTCATCCAAGAATCTACCTTAAGTGAACCAGCTATAGTTCATCATAATGTCAAATTTTTTAATACACATTTCTCGAGAAATGGCAACAATCACTGTGCCATCCATCAACAAAAGCACATGTAAATTACCCAAAAAGCCTTCGACTGGAATTGCATCTTTTAACATCCTAACCATTTTATCCATATAAATGACAAACAGTAAACAACTAGTGGGGGCTCCCTGCCGAACACCGACAGAGCTTTCGATCACAGTTGTTCTTAAAACATTTTAGTGTTATAGTACATGTATAATTGCAGACAGCATTCTTTTCCCACATCCTAGTTCTTTCAAATAACTTATCATTTCTCTTCGGGGAACTCGATCATAAGCTTTACTGAAATCTACAAACATTACATAGAGTTTTTTCTTCTTGAAGATAGCCAAATCTATTAAGTCTTAATGACAATATTTGTTCTATACTTATCTATACTGAACCATAATTTCAGTCTATTTAATAACAATATGTCATATATCTTACCTACAGTATCCATGATACTTATACCTCCATAATTCCCACAATCCATTCTGTTTCCAGATTTAAAAAGTACAACAAGTTTACTGTATCCCCATGATAATAAATAATTTAAATTCAAGAACAAAGCATTAAACACGGCCAAGAAAAACATCAGCCACAAGGCGGGCAGGCGAACGAACAATCCAGGGCACAGGCCACAGAAGCTCTTATTCATATTCACGTCTTTCCGAGCCTCGTCCAGCTCTTGTGGGGTAAAAGGGTCGCCAAGAACAGGGATGTAGGGGGCGTCATCAAGAACACTTATACCCTCACTTTGATTATCCATATTACCTGGGTTTAAAAGTGATTCGAAATGAGTCTTGAATTTGCCGTCGGCTGGTTACAATATATTTGCCTCTAATATCTGTCCCTTCCAGTCTATTGCTTTAGAATAGTTAGACTCAAGTAAACGCTCCCATCTAGGTTTTGTTACATCCCAATCAACATTTCTGCCTTTCACGTTACATTTTTCGGCAACTCTCCTGATCGTCTCCAAGCCTTCACTCATTATAGTTTCTATGTGGCCCCTGTCTATATTAGTCCCATCCGGAGGTTGAATCTGACTCGTGCACTGTACAAATTATCAATATCATCATTGTTATGTGAAATAGTTTTTTTAATCAACCGATTATTATCATATTTTATATAAGATAGTCCTAAATTTTCTGCTCTTTATAATAAAAATTTAAATGACAGATTTTTGACACCTGTGGCAAGCACCACACTTAAAGGGGCGTGATCAGACCCCCGTATGCCTTGATGCACTTCCAAACCTTCTAACAACCGAATACATTCTCCTGACATTATACACAAATCCAATTCTGATACCCATTCTCTCTTTCTATATGACAAATTTCCACCCATTTCTTTCCCTTTATATGAAAGATGATTCACCACAACCAACGATCTATGGTTACAAATGTCCAGAAGTTTCCGTCCATTGTTATTAACGTGATTATCTTGAATATTCTTATATACATAAGGAGCACCGTCTTTATTGACAATACTTGGATAGTCTACACGGGAATTAAAATCTCCCATAACAACTATTTGTTCATAATTATTCATCACAGACTCCAAATTACCAAATTGCAATACATCAAAGTAAGGAGAATCCTCTGGTGTAATGTATACACCACCGAGAAAGACAACTGAACCCAAATTTGGCCTTCACAATCAAGCTTTACGTTTGTTATCAATCTCACGTTGTTGCTTTTAACCAACAAAAGTACACCACCCCTATGTTTGCCTTTCCGAGAAAGGTTGTGATTTAACAAAAATCTGGCATACTCAAATTATTTACTAATTTCGCTTCTAAAAGCCACACAATGTAATTCAAAACAAAACGAAAGATATCAGGATCCTGCAATTTATCTCTCACACCCGCAACATTCCAGGAACGTATTTTTATTTAATTTTTCCAGGGACCTAGAAAAGTTTTACAATATATTTATCAATAACTACATTGTCTCAAAGAAGAACACGATTTTTCCAGTCGTACCTAATATTAGTACCAGCATTTTCTGGCTTGCTCTTCTCTTCTCTTCTCTTCACCGAAAAATGATTCCAAGTCACGAACTGAGGTATTAAAAATCTACACAAACTGTTCTGAGAGAGAATAAGAAATTTAAATTCGCTCGTAATAAAAAAAAAAACTTACGTCAGCGATGGCTAGCATCCAAATGGGGAAAAGAAAAGCCAATGGCACTGTTGATTGCTCCCGTGACACCTGTAACATCTGTGACTAACGTAGACTCTAAGCAATTGTCTACTGAAGCCATAAAAAAACTATAAGGGCTATCACGAAAACCAAAAAAAATCCGGGCTAAGAGAAGACCGGACAACTGAAGACACAGGAGTTACGATGACTGTCTTGCTCAATACCCTCCAGGGAATATCATGCGTGCGGTCAAAATCTGATCTCAAAATCATAAAAAAAATCTCTAGAATAGTTTAAGGGTTCTCCAAAGCGCAAGGAAGGCTGGCACCAATTTCATTTCATATTCATACCTTTTTCACGTAAAAGAAAGAACAAAAATCGTTTTAAAAGACCTTACGGGCTTAAAATATCTCTCAGTAGCTAACAGCTAATTTCCCCATTTCAAGGCCAAGGCACTGAACATTGTTTTCAAAACGGAACGGAGGAGACAAGGGAGAAAAAAAAATAACGCTGTCTCCGAGGCCCCAAAAAAGTAATCTAAGCACCCTGAGAACTGAGCTGTATTTATGAAACCTTTATATGCATACGTACGTATTAAAAAAAAGAAATACGTCGCGTTAGATACGTGCTAAGATCAACACATAAAAAAAAAATATCACATTCTGCTTCGATGAGGGGAAAGAAAATATGGTGGTCTGAACTGTCTCTTTAAATTCAAAATGATTCACATGTAAAGAGAGAAAGAGGGGAAAGAACACAAGGGCATAAACTAAGACTGTAACACTCACACCGTCAATGAAAGAACACCATACTGACGATTCATGCACATGTAAAAACATGCGAATACACACATACTTGCGTGTGTGATCAACGCCCTAATACCCAAGCAGCAAGAACTTTAATAAACACACGCACTTACAAGACCCAACTGAGTGACAGACACTTGAAGGCGTCTCACAGCAGCAAAAATACTGGCCCTAATTAAAACTCTTCTTCTCAGTACCAGAATAATGTCTAACTAGCTCCTATCGCCTGTCACCTAATATTTGAAATCCTAATTCATTTTCACAACCAGTCTCTCTAAAAACAATCTTTTAAAGCTGTCATTAATTTCTCAATAGGCATAAACGGTTCATTTTCCCGCTGCCACCAAAAATGTTACCCCTTCCTCAAAGGGGAGGAAAGAAGTAAGCTTACCTGATCTGGGCGTTTTTTGGTAGAATAGCCTTGGAGCAGTAAGGCACTGAGGTGACATCCATTTTTCTCTCTCCCTCTCCTTCTCTCTCTCTCTCTCTCTCTCTCTCTCCCCTTCTCTCTCTATCAACTAAGCTCTCACAATCACTAAGGCAATTAAATCAGACTCGTGAACTACAAAAATACATTTATTTAAGAGCAAGGCATTAACTCTATAAATCAGGTTCTTAACAAAAGGATTAACTGAAAAAGTTAAATTCAAATCCAAATAACTCAGATAACCCCTGAGATCAAACTAAACCCCTCCACCCTTTTCTCTACAATACCAACATTCGTTTAGTCATAAAACTAGGAAAGTCATAGCACAGTCATAGTACACCAAAACCACGAGGCAATTAAGTCCCCATTTCTAAACAGGCTAGATCTGCCTAGAGAAGAAAACAAAATACATCTACATAAGCAAAAGAAAATAAATCAAAATGACATAAAGGTCAAATGGAATAGGACATCTCTGAAACAAATATTCAAAATACAAAGTCAAGCCACACTTTGGCCAAAAAAATAATGATGACCTCTACATTTCAAGAATGTCATTGCTCATCATATCCACTCATCATTTCAGATGCTTGGCCACCCAAAATGGCTAGCAACTGTCTAGCCATAGCTCATACAAAACAGCTTATGTATATAAATTGGTTAGACGGTCTACAACCTTTGCACTTTTGCTCTTCGCTTAATATTGTACGCACGACTCAATAATTGATATCACTTGTTGCCTCGCTAACGTCTCTTGAGACTCTTATTACTTATCCACTATTTTTTATTTGCCTTCGTCCGTATATTGAAGATATTTCGATTATCACTCGCTTCTGTTATATATATATATATATATATATATAGATATATATATATATAATATATATATATATCTATATATATATTATATATATATATATATAACAACGAAGCGAGTGATAATCGAAATATCTTCAATATACGGACGAAGGCAAATAAAAAATAGTGGATAAGTAATAAGAGTCTCAAGAGACGTTAGCGAGGCAACAAGTGATATCAATTATTGAGTCGTGCGTACAATATTAAGCTTTTAATATATATCCACCCACATATACATATGTCCAGTGCTCAATCCCATTACATAGCTCGGCCACCCTCTGTATGCACCCCTGTCGCATACTGGATTGGCTACTGGTATATACGAGATCATAAAGTCTTTTAACTTGCCATATGATTCAGGGCCCCTTTTGCTGCTGGGTCCTCCTACCCCATCGGTTACGCCCAAATTTGAAGGCCCTTGTAATGCCCATTGACCATCATTATCGCCACCATAACAGCGATCACTGGAACTGTATAGCATTCTGCAAAGAAAATTCATTCTCTCCATTCCTCTAGTTGCAGGACCGTAATTGTCTCCAGTGTAGACGGAAATTTACCGCCTCGTAGTACCCCTGTAGGTGTATCCTAACACCCTGGTTCGGTATCTTCCAATGAAGGAAACATACCAGCCTCATCATTGCTGAACTTGAAATATTCCGCGATTCCCATACAAGTGCTTCCTGCACCTGCCTTGTAGAAGTATCATAGATCCCTAGTTTTGTCCCAGAATTTATCCTGAGCCATCGACGATTTCTCGTCCCTGTAGTAGTAGCGATCCGTGACCTCGTCACCTGTGTGAAAACCAAACATCTGGCGCGGTAGATCCTAAGTTGTTTTCGTTGTCACCACTCGGTGTAAGCTTGGAAATTCTCTACAGTCATCGTGTGTCGGTGTTTCATCATTAATAGGTTCTAACTGGCCCCTTTCAAGTCTATGTATTAATAGAAATAAATTCATACTTTAACACACGAATGTGTCATGAACTAACATGCCCGACCTCTAGTCAATTATTAAAGACTGAAATTCCTCACTAAAATAAATATAGTCTTTATCCACTTACCTCTTTTTTAAAAGCAAATATCAACAATTGGTCTCATCCGAGACACCACAACGTTGTCAGCACCAAACAACCTTTTTATTCAACACATCTCCCAAACAGCGACATTGACTTGTCTAGTTAGTTTCGTAAACTCCGTAGTCACCATTGACCTCAAATTAACTGCAAATCCTCAATCCTCACTGGGGAATCCTCAATAAATCATCACTGATACCACATAACCACATTAATCCTCAAAATCCCCAAGAAATCCTCATTGATACCCCAGAACCACATTAATCCTCAAAATCCTCACTGATACCGAAGAACCCCGTTAATCCTCAAAAATGTCCTCAAGAAATCCTCATTGTTACCAGACGGGTACTCAAAAATTGTCCACCCCCATTATATAACCACCATTATGAAATACACTGCTACAGACTAAATCCTAAGCCATTTAAACACTACGGAATATACCTCAGAGTATACTATTTGTGATATTGTCCCATAAAAATAATACCCAAGAAACCACCTTGGTGAGATATACACCTCAGAAAACCACCATCCACAAATTATCGACCATAGACCGCCACTTTTACCACTGGTGAATATAATCTCATATAATACACCGCCTCACCAAGGAAACCATAAAACCACAATGCACCAGTACCACCCCTAAGAGCCATAATACCATAAAAAATCACAGACCACCCCATTGGGTCAAAAAACCACAGATCACCATAAAAAATTATGACCACCAAAACTCATCACCAAAAGTCAACGCCACCAGGAATCACCAACAAAATCATAAAAAATCATCACCAAAAATCATTACCACCAAGGTCATCACCAAAAACAACCACCAAAAATCATCACCAAAGTGATCACCAAAAAAATCATCACCCAAAAATTCTTTATGTTTCTCATTTCCAAAGTATTTTCCTAAATATTTCACCTGATTATTCCATTATTATAACAATTACCCTGGGTTTTTACGCCAAATCACTGCAGTTACGTATTATAAAAAAACAGTAAAAGAAGAAAAGAAAAAAAATATTAAATAAGACTGATTAATTACATTTTATCATCCATTTGCAGGATATATGAAAAAAAAAACGCAACTGGCAGCGTCACCTATTTATAATTTTCCAGTTTTCTTAAACTTTGATATGTGTCAGTTTCGACCAACCTGTCTTTTCATATAAGACTACAATCTGTTTCTTCTCTTTTCTTCAGTACTCTAAAAGGACCCTAAAACTTTGGACCTAACTTATAATTTAGTTCATTTCTCACATTAATTTTCAGGAATACATTATCTCCAAAAGCAATTTTAACATCTAATGATTTCTCGTGGTTTCTTTCCACCATTTCTCTGGCCTTAACCTTGAGATTACGGTTGAGACAAGCATGCCTCGCCTTTGCCGTGGATATTAATGCCTTGATTGTATCTTCTTCATGATGACGTATAGGCAACAAATCAAATGTGCCTCGTGCCGGGCAACCGAATAATGCTTCAAATGGAGACATTTTGATGGAATCACTGATCATAGTATTAATGTTATGTCTAACTGTATCTATATACATA
>NC_061090.1:73602370-73609870 GCF_015104395.2 Macrobrachium nipponense | reverse complement strand
TAAGACCCTTCAAATAATTTCTAAGTGTATTTTGTATCTATTTATATTTTCCACCACTTATTCTGTTTATTTGTAGTAAACAGAATTTAATAAAAAATTTTTACTTTCCTCCTAACATAAGATTAAATATTAGTTATATTTAAAAATGAAAAAATTTAGAAATGTATATCTTAAGAAATAAAAATTTTGTAATAGGTCCAAGTGATGGTTCTTAAAGCAGGACCACATTTCCCACGCGGTACCTCAACTGGAAGGTTAACTACGCAGGCTTTAATGTTGAAGTGTGTCCAACGTACTTTTTTTCCCGTGGAATAGCATATCCTCTCGGGGCAAATAAAACGGTAAAGTACATTGGCACTGTCTCCTTTGTTCGGGTTCTGGATGGTGTTTTCCTCATTACGAAGGATTGCATCTATTGCAAATTCGTTTTGTAATAGATGTGAAGTTATTCCTCTGTTGGCGATGCTGGCAATCACCTTATTCTCTTCGAATCTTTCGCTATATTCAGTTAGATGATAAATTATAATGTTTTTACCATCGTCTCCTATTGTTCTGGTTTCACTGTTGTAAAAGGGTTCAATGCTCCTTATTACGTCTTGCATAAGTTTCTCCTGGAATCCGTTGTCAGTCAGGAACTAGTTGCTGGACCCGATCGATTTCATTGTGGGTTACAAGGATGTCCAATACGGGCAGTTTTCTCTTTGCTGGATTCGACCGTGAAATTTAAGAAGGAATTATTCTTAAGTTCTTGGGATAATTTTAGGGCTTTATTTTTTCTTTCCTTGTGATAAAAAATATTATCAATGTACTTCGTGCGTATGCCTAGTTTTTGATGTTTGTTAAAGGTTGTGGTTTCGACATGGTCCATGTAAATATTAGCAAAATGGACTCCCAATGGAGACCCAAATGCTTTTCCATCACACTGCCTAAATAAGTCACCCTTGTGTGACAGGAAATGGGCCTCTTTGGCGCAAGTTACCAACAATGATCCTAACGTCCTCTCCATATTGGTAGTGGTTCTCTATTGGAGTGGTGTATGCAGTCAAGTATCAGGTCAATGGTTTCATCCACTGGCACATTTGTAAACAAACTCTCTATTGAGAGAGGTTATGTCTTTTTCCAGTTCTGCTTTATGAAGTATATCGATGACTAATGTGTTCGATTTTACCGATTATTTTGATGGGAAGTATGGTAATATAATCTCGTCCAGTTTCTTTGCTACTTGGTATGTGGTCGATGGGATTTGCAAAATCATGGGCCTGATGGGGTTCCCTGGCTTATGGGTTTTTATTGTTTCATAGAAATATCGTTAAAATCACCAACTATTTTGGGGAACTTTATCTCATTTTGCATTCTGTTGACATACTCTGAAAGTCCCACTACTTCGATCTTCAATTCGTTTGTCGATTCCTTATCCTTACTTAGGCGTTGGAATTTAGTTGCGTCATTTAAGATATCGTCTAGTATTTTGGCATATTCATTACTATCCATGATGATGTTGACAGAGGCTGTATCTCCTTTACGTGTGCTGATTCGATGTTTTTCTCAGAGTTCCCTCGCTTCGCTGCCTGTTGTAATTCTGGGGTGACGGTTTTGCTGTTATATTTTCCCCGTGCTCGTCTGGCTTCACTTAAAATTTCCGGGATAAGCCCAAAATTAATTTCTTTTTTATTTCTTATTATGTAGCTGTTCTAAATTGCTCATTAAATAGTCTATGTTTTTTATTTTGGCTGTTTGATTAGGTTTCTTGATATAATGACAATTAAGGCCCAGATTTAGTCATTTTGGTTGTCAATGAGGGAATACTACGATAAATTGACATACACGTCTTTGCTTTTACTTTTCCTCACAGGCCCTCCATTTAATATGATTAATTTCTTACTGAAGCAGGGCACTGGTTTTCCAGGGTTGGTCTTTGTAATAAAATGCAGACCACTTCTGCTATGATTATTCGGTGCAGATTTTCTTCCATACAGAAGATACTGGTATTCTCCACTAGTATCTGAGTTGTCGGTTTTCTGTCGTGATGACCGACGTATAACCTCAGGAAGCTCACCTGGAAATATCGAGTGAGTCCAGCAACTCCTGACTAACAACGGATTTTAGGACAAACTTATCAAGACGTAATAAGGAGAACTGAACACTTTTACAACACTGAAACCAGAACAACAGGTGACGATGGTAAAAACATCATAACTCATCATCGGACTGAATACAGCGAAAGAGTTGAAGAAGAGAAGAAGGCGATACCCACATCATAAACAGAGGAATAACGCCCAAAACCCCCTTCAAATGAGTACAACTTCGCATTTATTGCAAGCAGAATTTGATTGCTTCCCTCGTAATGAGGAACAACACCAACCAGAACTCGAACGAAGAAGACAGTACCAACGTCGTTTACTGTTTTATTTGCCCAGAGAGGATGCCCCAGTCCTCCGAAAAAACGTGCGTTGGAAAAACTTCAACATTAAAAAGACGTTTACAAGCCCATCGTTATAATGGAGCCATCTACCAACACTACGTTGATCATCACAACAGAAAACTGACAACTCAGGAACTAGTGGAGAATTCCACCATCATCTGTGCGGAACAAAATTTCCACCGACTAATCATAGCAGAAGATGTCTGCATCTAATTGGAAACACCAGCCCTGAACTAACAACTGTAAGCAGAAAGGTCGCTCCCATTTTGTAGGCGGGCAATATCATCCATTCTATCAGTCTTTCCTTCTCCATCAGTCCCTTACCCTTCACCCTTTCCCAGTAATCCGTATCCCAGCACCCTTATTTTTAATATTCGTTTATTGCCAAACAACCAGAACACGAGGTTTTTATTTCCATTATTGTTCACATAAATAAATTTCTTTATTTGTAAATAGTGTAATATGTTATTTCTGTACAACTTGAATTTGTAATAACTGACAGTTTACAAAAAGATGAGAAAAAGCAAGACTTCTTTATCGCTTTGTGATGATTAATTTTCTCACAACAATACGAACAGAGCAAAACTCTAGTGCGACTTATCGCCATGTCTTGATTAGTTCATGAGCGGAGGGTCGAAAACTTGGATATGGCTGCATGTCCACTCACATAGTAGAAAAAAGTGTGCCAAATAAAAATCTACCTTTTTCCGGCTTGGCAAGTTGTCCGTTCGCAATGGAAACAGAAGACTTTGAAAATATGTCCACACAGAATGCTTTCCTTCTCAGTGAAGAGCGATTGAGATCAGTTTTTCAAATAGCCACGGTGACAACATGAAGAAATTTTTTCATATGATATTACTAAAGGATAATTGGGCTATTGTGCAAAATTTCATTATTTTTCTTTATATCTGTTATAATTAGTCATATAGACTAGTTACTTACGTTAATCATGGTACACAGAAAAATTTCTGTTTTTTTTCTACGATGAGTGTATTTTAGCACAATATATGAGTTCATTCATATTTTATTTAGTTCAACAAAAATGTTAATACTTTGTCAATTTTTTTAGCATATTCGATAACATATGCTAATATAATATTTTAGGTGAAACAACAATGTTGTTACAAGAGAAATAAAAATAATGACATTTCATTCAACCACGATTTCCTATGTGTAACAAATTAATTAGCAATTATGCATACACATGAATCTATCACATGAACCAATGTTGCTCTTCAACTGTCCACAGGCAGTTTATTATTCTTGCTAGTCATTATCACTTTCACCTTCTCTATCTGTAAGACCTGAAGTGTTTTTGTTTACACAACGTTCATGGCAGACACAACGGAAAGTGCAGGCTAACTTCCCTGAGCTTGTTTATGTTCTCATTTTTCATTTCTCTTGTTTTCTTTACCTTTATGCTAAGTGAATTAATTTTTTTTTTTTTTTGCCTAGTTTGTTCTTATATTTATTCATAATCTTCTTGAGAGTATGGAAATGTTCTGAATAGCTTTGTGTGTGGAGAGATTGTTTAAAAACTAGAGATCCTCTGTGTCTTTCCTCAGCCAGGTGCATATTATTACCAACGATATTCATTCCTAAAACTAATAATACACAACTTAAATATACCTACTATTTCATTAATATGCAAGTCAGGTGTAACCAAAATAAGGTAGTCCTCCTTCGATAAAACGAATCGAGTAGGCTATGGCGCAATTATTATGATCTGTACTCTAACTCTAGTGTATATATTACATTATGTATTACTATCTTTTTAATAGTTGTGTATTACTCTATTTATCGAATGTTATGTACAGTGATGCGTAAATCTGATGCTACATGATTCTTTTTGTATCGTCCAGATTCTCAGACAATGTGACATTGCCAAGTAGTGTTAATTTTTTTTTTTAATGTCATACATGTTGAAAATTTTGCAAATTCACAGCTAGCACTACTTCTCTTACAGTTATTTAAATTTTATCCCCCTGTATGCATTGGTATAATTCGTAATGTGTGATTTGAACTTATTTTTTTGCATTGCTTAGTTCAAAGTGCGGTGTTATGAGGTTACTGGTGCCTTCAATGACATCACATTTAACATGCTCCTCGGACTAATCAACATAATTATGTAGACCTAATAAGCTCAATAAGTTTTAGGCTGTGTTTAAACTGGCTGTATGTTGCAAAATGATTAGTAGGCCTAAATAAATTATCTAAGCCTTCTGAGATGTAATCTGTTACTAATGAATTTAATTGTAGAGATTACCCGTTCTTTGAGGAGTAAATGATGATGATGATTTTTATTATATGGAGAAGATGGCTATTACTCAAAATATTTATTAGTACTAATATCAAGGCGTATGGAACACATGTTTTTTTTACTGGTTTTGGTGTATAATTTATTATTTCATAAGGTAACTTGAAGTGCAAGGATGTGTAGATAACCTCATTTACTTTCTGGCCAGAAATTCTTGATATAGGGAAGTGGATACTAAGTGTAAAGTAAAGAATCTAACACACCTAGGCAAAGGAACAAAATCTTAGCATTGATAAAAGAATAATTGCATAGGCGAATATTTGCTAGTAATCCATCATTTTTGAAGTAGTTACAAATATTAAAATAAATGTTTTCAA
Organism: Macrobrachium nipponense; assembly: GCF_015104395.2. Taxonomy (NCBI): domain Eukaryota; kingdom Metazoa; phylum Arthropoda; class Malacostraca; order Decapoda; family Palaemonidae; genus Macrobrachium; species Macrobrachium nipponense. The sequence continues at coordinate 73,604,814 of NC_061090.1, read as the reverse complement.
TATAATGACATTGTTGTTACTCATTGTAGACCTATGTATGTTACACCAGGTGGAACTTGTTTCACTGCCACTCTGATGGTTGCCTCACACAGCTCTCCTCACATGCTGATATCAGTATACATATTTATATTTTTCGGTGTTGAGATGTAAAAGCAATCAAATAGGACCATTTAAAATTTTATGGTTGCTTTAGAAGCAATATTAGTGTTATGAAATTTTTCTCATTTTTTTATTTAACAATTTAACTGAGGTTTGATGACAACTTAGTTTTGGTCAAATACATCAGTGATGAGTGAACGAAGGGTTTGAAAATGTTTCGAAAGTGTTTATTCTGAAATTTGGCTACACATGATATTTTCTTACAGTTTTGAAATTTATAACATATTTCACTTTTATGGAACACATTAAGGCCTTATCGTATCCAATAATCGTGTTTTTGCATGGAAATAATAGATAAATAGGGAGCCTGTTAGGTTGCCAGCTAGTGAATTTTGAATAAAATGCTTCACAGTCATGTAGCATCAGTTCTGAGTATAGCTGTACATAGACATTTTGCAGCAAAAACTCTAATAAGGATAAGAACTTACATGCTGCTTTACAGTGCCAGTCTTCCAGCCACCGCTACATCAACGTTCATCTCATAAACAAAGATAGAGCGAGTTCTGTAATTGAAGGCAGATGCTTGCTTGACAAAATAATATTATGACCAAATTTTCATAGGCCTACAGATAACTGTTATCTATATGAAACAAACAAAAAATATTTGTTCAAGATAAATACGAAGGCTATACAAAGGAAAAAAATATTTATTAATACCTCAAGATAATGTATAATACAATTCAATAGTAGCCCACTAAATGTAGTCTATACAGTAATTATCAGGGCTTGGCCTTCCCTCTCCCCACCTGTTAGGGTGTGGCTGTCTAGGGGTAACCACCCACTAATATGTCCGTCATTACCATCACAGCACTCTAGGATATGTAGTGCTATTGTAGTGCAAATTTTACTCGGTATCTCCAATGCTGGATGTAGATCCTGTCTCCCCCAGCGCCCCAACACGTCGTGGGGTGTCTGTCAGGGGGTGACCACCCACTAAAATGTCTGTCATTACCATCAGAGCATTCTAGGATATGTAGTGCTATTATAGTGCAAATTTTACTTGGTATCTCCAATGATGGATGTAGATCCTGTCTCCCCCTGCCCCCACAAATCGTTGTGGGGTGTCTGTCAGGGGGTGACCACCCACCAATATGTCTGCCATTACCATCTCAGCATTCTAGGATGTGCAGTGCTATTGTAGTATAAATTTTACTTGGTATCTCCAATTTTGGATGCAGAACGTGTCTCCCCCTCCCCATTCGTTGTGGGGTGTCTGTCAGGGAGTAACACCCACTAAAATGTCTGTCATTGCCACCAAAGTACTCTAGGATGTGCAGTGCTATTTTAGTATAAATTTTACTTTGTATCTCCTAAGTTGGATCTAGATACAATTAACACCCCCAGCCCTTTTCAGTGTGTCTGTCAAGGGGGACCTATCCTCCAGTATTTCTGTCACTGGTCATTCTATAATCAGGAGAGTCTGCAGATATATTATATATTAGTTTCATCTGGTATCTCATATATTGGACTAGACCCAACATCTAACAAGCAATTAGTGGTGCTTGTTAAGTAAACCACCCATATATTTTCGGCAGACGGTTAGTTTCACAATTTAAAAGTCTACTCCTAAATAACAGTAGGGGTTACAGTTGGTGTCTCGTTCGTTGCATCTCAGTGGTCCGGGCTGCGGGACTATTAAAAGAAAAGATATTTATTGTTACGTTATGATACCTGATTTGGGCGGTATGTGTTCACTGAATCTGTTGCGACTACTTGAACGCAAATTTATGGTGAGATTAATCTTGGGAAACGACCTAGTAGTTCTGGAAAGATTTCATCTCTGTTGGAAATGAATGAACTGGAATAATTTGAATGAAAATAGGATTTACCAGGTGAGCTGCTTTAGAGAAGAATTAAACAAATATAAATATTAAACACAATTATTGGCTCACTTGGCCTGAACAAAGTTGTATACCTTTATGAGATTTACTCGACAAAACAGAATTCCTAACCTCTACGAGAGAGAGAGAGAGAGAGAGAGAAGAGAGAGAGAGAGAAGATAACTCCATGGAGCTGATTTCCGCCTCTAAAATGTGCCTAACTAAGAATTCAGGACCTTCAAATTTTGTCTAACACATGGGCGAAAGAATAAAGGCACTATTCCTTTTATTAACACTTCTAACTTCACTTTTCACTTTTACTAAATGGTCTATCGTGAAAATGATATGAGCTATAAGGCTTTACCCATGAAAACTCGTGTAATGATTAATAACTCTTCTCATAAGTAATTTGGCATGCACATGGTCTAACAATATCTAGCACATTTACAGTCACTTCTGGTCTCT
>NC_061090.1:73549870-73597370 GCF_015104395.2 Macrobrachium nipponense | reverse complement strand
TACATAAATATATAAATAATTTTGGATCTACATGAAATTTCTAATTTATTGTCTGACTTGTTTAGTGAGCATATTAATCTGCATATCATCAATGGTTCTATGAAATGATACCGAGATGTCCTAATATCGTGTTTCAGTAGATTTCATACGGGAAAAGCATACTCTCTCTCTCTCTCTCTCTCTCTCTCTCTCTCTCTCTCTCTCTCTCTCTCTCTCTCTGTATATAATCTAGAAGTAAGCAAATATCATTAAAACACAGGAAGAGGGAGAAGGCTGCATGTTATGATAGATATATCCTTCAGATGGTTCAGTGAAGATTTAGTGCTCAGACAAAAAGCACTCAATTATTTGACCTTATGATGCTCAGACATAGACCTGTGCGTAAACAAAGAACAAAGAGCAAACAACTGAAATGTATCTGGATAAAAGTGAATGTCGTATGCTAAGAACAAGTCAACAAGTGAAAGAAAAAGTCATGTTTGGCACAGAGCAAGGAAGCTCGAAGAACTGCCATCCCGCCCTCCCATTCCAAATTTTTTCTTTAGTTTCTTTTTCAGTTTAATCGCCCAATGAAAACTCCACAGCCAAATTGTCACTGAAGAAATGTTTACGCCCTGGTAAGGAAATGAAATTAAAAAAAATTCAGCCAAGCTACAATTTCAGTATCACACTCTACACTACCTCTGAATGGGCGTCTTGCCTGCGACAGAATAAAGAAGCCAACCTCTGAATCTTAATATAATTCTGAGGTCATGAATTCCTTTCCGATAGCTTGGCAGAGAAACAAAAATACAACCGAACATGGAAAAAAGAGATTCCCACTGGATACCGGAGTTTAAAGCTTTTTTAAAAGCATCAGCTTTAAGTTCTTTATAAGGTCTAACTTTCCCTTACATCTAATGCAGTCTCGTGACTATCGTCTTTTCCACTTTTATTTCGATTTCATTGAGCAGCAACCCGCAAACGGATTTCTTTTGTTTCCCTGTGTTACTGTGACGCTAACCTATAATGGTGAGATTTTCCGAACTGCTGCTGCACAGAAAGTTAGTCAGGAATATTCCTCTATTATTTGTGGCCCTGCGTACTCCTTTCAGCGGTGTCCCTTCTTCTCTCGAGCGCCGCCATACACTTTTAAGTAGAGGGCCCTGCCATTGACCCGTGACCATTCTCTCCGGATCAATTTTTGAAGGTTGTTTATTGGTTATTGGGTCAAAATAAAGAAATTAGCCCCCATGTCCCTCTCGAAAGTTTGGGCTAACTCCACTAGGCGGCGAAATTCAATATGGCTGCCAACGAGATTCATCAAAAATAAAATCGTCTTAACTTTGGTTCTGTCAGAGCTACTGGTGAGTTCTTGGTGTCTAAATGTAGGTTTTAAAAGTCAAGGAAACCAACTAAACAATCAGAATACATATTTGACAACATTTTTTCACTGTAATAAGAATAGTACTGATGTCAGTGATTAAAATTGATGAATAAACATGTCATTTTTGGCATATCATTCTTCTTATTCTTTTCGATTCTGACATTACTTCAAACATGTAAAAAGGGATACTAGTCATTTTATTTCATTTCAAAATCAATTTTATTAACGTTACTCACCATGATAACCAATAATATCATGTATTTTGTTGATTTTAGACAATAGGTTGAGCTACAGGGACACAGAACTGCAAATATTTAAGATACTAACTACTCTTTTTAAAATAATTTTTTTTATTGACATTTGTATCTCCAGAACATTTGAGAATCAAACAGTGAAATTAGTCAAGTTATAATTTTATGTGATCATTGTGTAATCGGGAATCATATTACTGTATATATGACACAGGATACGCTCACCCACACAATCAGTACTTCTCCGTTTACGACTTATTAACAGATTTCAGAGTACCTGTAAATATATACAGTAATAAGATTCCAGATTATGCCATGATTACTAAAATTATAACTTAACTAATTTCACAGTTTGATTCACAAATGTTCTGGAGATACAAATGTCAATTTTTAAAAAAAATTAATTTAAAAAGAGTAGCCCAACCGCATGCCTGAAATCAACTAAATTACATGATGTTATTGGTTATCATGGTGAGTAACGTCAATAAAATTGATTTCGAAGTTGAATAAAACGACTAGTAAACTGAACTAATGTCAGCATAGAAAATTATGATAAGAAGAATGATATGCCAAAAAAGACGTTTATTCATAAATTTTAATCACTGATATCTGTACTATTCTTATTACAGTGAAAAAATTTTGTCAAATATGTATTCTGATTGTTTGGTTGTTTTCCTTGACTTTTAAAACCTACATTTAAACACCAAGAACTCACCAGTAGCTCTGACAGAACCAAAGTTATGACGATTTTATGTATGAAGAATCACGTTGGCGGCCATATTGGATTTAACCGTCTAGTGGAGTTAGCCCAAACTTTGGAGAGGGACACGGGGGTTTATTTTCTTTATTTTGACCCAATAACTAATAAACAACCTTCAAAAATTGATCCGAAGAGAATGGTCACGGGTCAATAGCAGGGTCCTCTGCTACTTTTATCGTTTTTACTGTTATTGTTATTACTTTTTTTTCACTGCATGATGTTCACTCGTTAGTAAGCAAAAATATAATTTCCAAATTTTGAAAGGACATTTTGAGGACTTTTCAGATAAAGAATACCAATATTACTTCTTATACAAATATATATATATATATATATATATATATATATATATATATATATATATATATATATATATGTATATATATATATATATAATATATATATATATATATATATATATATATATATATATATATATATATATATATACACACATAGGGGGAAGAAATTATTATCAACTAAAAATTCCCCCTCGGTACATATGTGAAAACATATCAATTCCGAGGTAGAGCGAATTAGATATTAAAGGACATTTGTAGCTCGAATGATTTATATGAATCACGGTGATGTGATAAGTTTTCATATATATATATATATATATATATATATATATATATATATATATATATATATATATATATATATATATATATATATATATATATATATATACTATATATATATATATATATATATATATATATATATATATATATATATATATATATATATATATATATATATATATATATATATGTATATATATATATATATATATATATATATATATATATATGTATATATATATATATATATATATATATAAATATATATATATATATATATATATATATATATATATATATATATATATATGCACACGTGTGTGACATAATTCCCACTGAATATCTGTACTATAAAATGTTTGCGGATAATTACTCTTAGCCGCCTTTGCTGTATTTTCGAATTCCAGAAAAAGGATAAACACTTTAAGTTGAGACTGAGTCGAAGCAGAAATGTCCATCCATTAGGAAATGAGGCAGACTGAACCTGAGAAGGTAAGCTTCCCGCGTGAGCAGACTTAACTTAAAGCAGTAAAGAGGAAGAGAAAGAAGGAGGAAGAAAGGAGCAAGGTGGGGCATTAAGAATCAGTCACGGGGAAAAATCAAGGACTCTAGAAATTTAGAGAAATGAAATTCCTTAGGCCGATAATCACGTTAACAGAATCTGAATGCTGTCTCAAAAATTTCCAGCAGACTGGCATCTATTGTTTAGAATAGGCTGCTGCCCTAGTCGTATTATTATTATTAATAATAGCAATAATACATTTTATTTCAGCTCAAGGCCATATACATGAAGTATACAGACAGAAACATACACAATCTAGATATATGAGTTAACATGATAAAAATGAATAATCTGCAATATCCTACAGTTGCTGAAGTATTATAAATGATAGTAATCATAATAATGGTAATATCGGTAATAATATTGAGAGTAGTTTTAAAAAAGCATTAAAAGTAATAATAATTGTTTATAATTAAATTGCAGCTAGATACCTTAGGTGGTTTCAGTATTCAGGTCCAGAGGGCTAAATACGAGAATTGAATGCAGAAACTTTCTAAATTGATAATATTCTCATTAATAATGAAAAAGTAAAATATCAGAAATAACAAACCCGCAGAAATGTAATAATAATGGCAGATTCTGCTGATGGCACTTTGCAAAGACAGAGATTAAGTCTTTTCAGGAACAAATGTGAATGGGTTGGGTACTAATGCACCATATCTTAAGGCAAAGTTCCACCGCGTGGACGGGGCTTTTGCCTGCTCAAACTCACACGGACCACAGCCATGCTACGAAAAAAGTTTCGACTTGTGGACATTCAAGAATTTACATGGAAGCTCATGAGACCAATTCACACGTCCCGCAAAGAGAAAACAACTGCGGTGTCCGTCACAATGCGCGGCTAGTATCACCCACCGTTCTGCCGTCAAGTGCACCTCACACAGACTATGCCACAGATTTTTCTGGTACGAACTGTAATTTTTCACCCATTTCTATAATGGCTATCAACAGATAATAACTGTAATACTGATTTTACTTACCTCAGCTAGTATATCTTTCTTATGGCTGTGCCATTTCTTTTCATACTCTTTTAACTCATTCAGTTAAGGATCAAATGTTCTCTCTCTCATCCAGATATCATAATTAACACGCATTCACAATGGCTGATATTGCCAGTGAAGCTGTTCCTCTTTTCTGTCCTCTATTGTTGGATGGCTTAAAAATCCATTGTTGGTATTAGCTTGTCATGTGGTCAACATGTGGCTCATTGAAGCTTCCTAAAATGGGCGCGTGAAGCGCGTCCAAGCCACATAAATGGCTGCAAATAAACGCCAACATATTATGGTCTGTGCGAGTTGGGCCCCTGCAGGAATGTGTTTCCTGTTAGTAGAGGCGAGAGGATGGGTGATTATCTTTCAAGACCAAACCCTTCAACACAGGTCAATCTATTTTGTACAGACTATTACCGTGTTGGTAAAAAGATGTACAGCCTAAAAATTTCTACCCCCCAAAATACTAAAATGTTGGTTTACAAGTGTTTTGTATTTATGTGGCGGCGTATAATACTTTAAGTTCAGTATGAAAAGGCACCATTATCTTTATGTTATGGTTTTACATCAAAGATGATAAAAAAACACACAAAATAAACTGGTAAACTTGACAAAACTGTAGAATGGCCGTTCCATTAAAACAAAAATATATTTGAAAAAATGACTGATAAACGTTTGCTACATCTGAAGAAATTCGCTTAACGTCAAATTCGATTCTTCTTTATTTTGAGCAAAATTCATCCATAATGAACAAGTGATACTGAAAGAACAGCAATCACTGGGCTTACTTTAAAACCTTGTATTTACCCTCCTAATTACCCGTCGTTAAATGTTTAAATTAGGTCATTACAAATTCGGTAGTTTACCATATTTTTTAGTTTTTTTTTTTTTTTTTTTTTTATCTTAAACCTTTGTATTATCTACTTTTATCAGTTGAAACTTAATCCCCTACGATGCCGTACACTATCAAAAGCACCAGAGATTGTGATAAGCTCGTAGATGATTCCAACTTCATTTACAGGCAAGAAAGAGAATATGGAGGCAAGGTTTATTGGAAGTGTGTTAAAAAAAACTGCAAAGCAAGAGTACATACAAGACGGAATATTGAAGAGATTTCAATCTGTAAAACTGTAAGTGAGCATACCCATCCAGCGAACCCAAGCAAACAAAAAATGCAAAAATCAATTGCACATATGAAAGAAAATGCAATGAAATCCCAGCTAGCTTCAAGATCATTGATTGGTGCTGCATTCGAGGAATTAGAAAATGCAGGACGCTCTCTTATGCCATCAACTTCAAATTTGTCAAGAAACATAAGAAGATGGAGACAAAAGGAAGAAAAGGCCCATCCTATTCCAAGAACAAGAAAAGGGTTATGTAATTCCCGAAGAATTTGCGTGTTTACAGAACGGAGAGATTTTTACTTTATGATAGTGGAATGGAAAATGAAAACAGAATGTTGATCTTTGGTACGATTGCAGGGTTACACAATCTAGAAAGACATACAAGTTATATACTCTACATGTCAACATAGGACATGCATGCATCCCACGAGTTTACGTTCTCCTTCCGAATAAGACTAAGGAATCTTTCAATACGTTTTTTCAAAAGGTTAAAGATTTACTCGAGTCCCTAGAACCTGAAAATCTAATGAATGATTTCGAACCAGCTAGTTTTTTAAGTTTTTCTGACATTTTCCCTTCTGCAAATGTAACAGGCTGTTATTTTCATTTCTGTAAGGTTCGATATCAAAGTGATTGTGCTTTTAATACAAAAGTAAAGTGCCTTATGGCACTTGCATTCATACCGCGTCCAGACATCATTGATGCATTTATGGAGTTGGTTGATGACGATGACTTACCACAAGAACTAGTTGCATATGTTGAAACTCATTACATTGGGGGAGAGAGAGGGAGGGGACCTCGTCGTCGTAGAGTTTCTCCAACTTTTTCTATCGAACTTTGGAATGTTTATCAAAGAACCCTAGATCAGCTGGCTAATACCAACAATGGAGTAGAAGGGTTCCATAATGCGCTTCGAGCATCTGTGACCAATACGCATCCAAATTATGGAAACTCATCAATGTATTGAAAAATGAAGAATATCTTTCTAAAAAGAAGATAATCGATGCAGAAAGAGGTGAAACAGCAGTCAAGAAACAGTACAAAAACGTTTATAAGCGCATACTAAGTATTGTCAGAGGTTATGATCAAAATGCAAAACAACATTATTTACGAGCAATTGCTATGAACTTACATGATTTTTAGCTTTTAATTTTTTTTAGAAAACTTTTTAAATAAAGTGTGTGGTCTTCATTTTTTTTATCCTTTTCTTATATATAATTATAATTAAATGAATACATGAAAATCAATGAAAAGTGATAAATATACTTGAAGATAACTATATGAATATAGTTACATTGATCTCTAAAAGAAATAAGCTAAAAACTAAAATATACATTTTACGGCGAAATGTCCTTGCGGCAAAATATCCGTACGGCAAGTTTTCTTACGGCGAAAAGCCTTACAATCAATTGTCCTACGGCAAATTTGTTTACGGCGAATTGTCCTAGCTCCGATATAGGATATATATACATATATATATATATTATATGATAATATACTTTATATTTTATATGTATTAATTATAATAATATATATATATATAATTAATTACTATTAATATATAATATATATTTATATATATGTATAATAAATATATATATATATATATATCATATATATATATATATATAGTAATATTATATATATTATATATATAATTTATATATAATATTATTAATATATAATAAAATAATATATTTATATATAGTATATATATATATATATATATACTATATATATATAATATATATATATATATATATATAGATATATATATATATATATATATTGTTATAATTAATATTTAATAATATATATATAATACAATATTAATTATATTAGTATAAATATATATAAATATATATATCATGTGTTTGTGTGTACCTTGTATTACATATCTCAGCCATATGATTTGTGAAAGACGCTTAGCAGACGACTCCAAATGAGAACAGGAAGTCAGCAAATAGCTCATTTCCCTTCACCTCTGATGAAATTTCATCTTTTTCGTGCTTATGGAATCGAAGTCAAACAAAGGAAAGTCGTTTTGACTTTGAAAACCCACCACAGGATTAGAGTTTACGGGCCCTCATTGTAAATCACTTAAGCTCTGGTTTACTAGGTGAAAATTTTAAAGCATTGGTCATTAATCTTTAGAGCCAAACTTGGTTTTTTTCTTGTTATTGTTTCATATTTGGAAGCAGTAATCGGTCAGGCTAAAGATAACATTGTCGGTCCGTTCACCTGCCAAAAATTATTACCTATTCGGAGTTCTCATTGTCATGGTAAAACTTGCTTGTTGCTTTAATACTTCCAAGCCGAGACTAGATTTGTTTCTATTGCTACTCATTTATATTTCTGATCCCGGCAACAAAACATTTGTAGTAACCTTAAAATATCACTGTAATTTCAGCGGAAAATATTTTACCAGACAAAGAGTCTAGTCTCAGTTCATCTCTGACTGATTCATCTCATTTTCGTGAGCAAAGCTGCCTTACGTAGCCGTTTAAATTACCACTATAGATATTGTAAATATTATCATCCGTATTTTGTATTAACCGCTGTAGTAGTAACTAAAATTGTATTCCTCAAATTTTCAAAAGTGAAGAATTTATTTTTTACAATAATTCTTATGGGCATGAAATAATTATTCAAGTCCGTTTATTTCCGAAAGCCCTTATGCTTTTCTTATGGCAAGTATAATCTTTGTTGGTTTCATAATAGCTTTTCTTCTTGAAGATAAAGACAAAAAATTCAAAGTAACTCGTTTGAAAACTCACAAGAATACTTACTGTCATACAGTCATACTGATATCCCCCTTTTGCTAAGAGTTTAACCTACTAATTAATTACATGAATGCAAATCCATTTTTAAAACATGGAAACCATTAAATCGTATATCAGTCTAACGTGGTTAAACATCCCAGAGAAACTGAAAACAACAATAAATGTTCATCATCATCATTAATATTCATCAATGTAAGTCATGAATTTATTAAATTACTCTTCCATTACTATGCAAAATGAAAAGCGCAGAAAATTATTATTTCGTTGAGAGCTTGATTTTGAGAAACTAAATATTATTACTGCAGTGATTAAGTAAGAATCGTGATTACGGCTGTATATTAGATTATATGATCATTTTCGTTTATCTCATAATTTACTAACGTACTACCCCCTTGCAAAGGAAACGCACATGGTTGGCTGAATGGCATAATTCCCTCATTTTTTATTTCCTGTATTATTCCCCCACTCCCGCCAAATGTCTCGTGTCATTCGAGAAGGTTACCGTGAGAGATCCGCTACAAAGATTGAAAGAAGAACAGCTCAAGCTAGGTAACGAGCGTCTAGTGTTGCCAACCGTGGGGTAATTACCCCATGCATAAGGTAATTCAGCCTTAAATCTGGGTCTGTAGGGTAACGGGATAATGGCACGAAATCTAAGCAAAATGTAGTGTAATTTCAAAATGTTTGTCTTGTATTTTATTTTTCTTTATATTATTGAAATTTTGTGTGTGTAATTTTTATTCCTTTCTTTTTTTCAATTTGGTGTGTCAAAGCAAACGCTGCAATCAATGTTCGGAATCTAACTGAATCGTGTATCTCGGATTCTCGATCAGTGCTCAGTAGTGATGACAGTGATATTGATGAGGAATGGCGAAAGTTACCTCTTTACTTTGACGAGATGGAAACGAAAGACCTCAAGACGAAACCAAACCACGAATTTTGGGTTTTCCTAGCCAATTTTTATGTTGTGTCTGTATTTAAAAATTCATTTGTTTTAGCCAAATTAGTGTTCACTCTTCCCCACTCAAATGCTGAAACGGAAAGGTTTTTTCTTTTTTAACTAAGAGAAAACAAACAAAGAAAATGGGGCCAGCATTATTGAATGCCATTTTTGTTACTAACTCAGCAATAAAGGGTAAGGGAGAAGAATATAGAAATAAAAAGATAACTACTAAATATATTCACCTACATGGAGGTTCAATGCATGGATTTAGAAATGTAAATGGTAAATAAAAAGTAACCAATGAACTACAAATTTATTAATATTTATATCTTAAGGCCAGGCGTAGGGTAATGACATTGAAAGTAGGGTCATTTCAGTCCCTAGGTAGGGTAAGGAGAGCTTAGATTGTTGGCAACACGCGTCGAGCGCCTGGAATTCGTTTCGTTGTCACAAGTGTTTTGGCTTCGATAGCAAGGAGACATCCCTTGTTATCGCTCGCCTATTCAACAGAACCGCCTACCTTTGTCCCGTGTGACCGGCCTCAGTTTAGGATACCCATATACTGGATCATTGCTTTGTGCTCCTACACTAAGTCTAAGATGCGAGTATTTTGGTGGCCTCCTTTTCCTCCCACTGAAATATTCCTCGACCTTTTAACGAACTCCTCCAAGAAGATCCCGTGCTCACCACATGTATTTCTTCCTCTCTCCATTCATCAGTAAACACTCCTTTTGTTCTCCTAGTCGATCCTTTCCTCAGCCTGCCGCAGCCACACATCGTCTGCATGTTGATTTAGTTCCAATTTGTGATCAGTGCGGTACAAGAGTGTTTCGATGGGCTGTGCCATTTGTGGGTCCACGTTGCTAGTTAGCGAATCCTTACCATTTTGACTGCATGGTATTACGGCTTCAATTCTCGCCAATCCTATAGTTAATTTGACACCTCTCACTTGCCGAGGGATTCCTTTACTGAGGTGACTACGGACACCTTGCATTTGTCGGCTGGACCTAGCCACGTGCAACGAGTAATTTCACTTTTTACTATACCGCACAATCTTTATAATTGTATCTGTTGTCCCCTCTGCCCCCAATATAATTAATTCGTAAACTACTGGTATTCATTGTTGAGTAAATGTAATTAATTGTTAACTGAGTATAATTACACATTGCAGTAACTTAGCTAAAAAGAGCATCAAAGGTTAGTATTCTTCTTTCCATTTTTCTCATCTGTTTTGTTTTATTGTCAGCCATTTTATAGCGTTCTGTTACTTGGCCAAGGCTGCCATTATATAGCAAATGTCTATCTTATTGTTCTCCTCTTGATTTACAACAGGAGTGTAGAACAGGACGAGGATAATGCCAGGTGGTTTGGCAAGAGAATGCCTTACCATTATCATTTTCCTTTTCTTTGTCTTTACCCATGAACTCATTTTCAAAACTGATACCACTGTCCTTCCTGCAGTGTCTTGTGAATCTGGAGAATATTTGTCCATGATGGTTGTGCCAGTTCCTCCCAGTTGACCAATATCATTCCGGCGTAAATTTGACTTTTTATTGGCATAAACTTTTCAATATTTATTTCATATGCATGTAGTGTTCCTGGTAATATTTTTGATAAGTTTGTGAATATTTCTTTATGCTTTTTGTATATTTGGCTTATTTTTGGCGATAATGAACTTACTGGTCTTCCATAGAAACTACCACGGAAATTATTTTACGTAGCAATACCCGTAAATTATATAAGAATAAAAAAGACTTGGAAGTAGTTGTTAATTTTGATGTCGTCTTATATCTAGTTTGCGACATATTTCAGAACTGTTGATGCTAGTGCTCAAGATGCCCATTTTACTCAATTTTAATGCCATTCTAAGGTCCGTGAAATGTATTCGTATATTAGAGAAGATTTTTCCACATATCTTTGGCTGCTATGATTGTTTATTTGTAAGGTGTTTTTACGTTGCATGGAACCAGTGGTTATTCAGCAACGGGACCAACGGCTTTACGTGACTTCCGAACCACGTCGAGAGTAAACTTCGATCACCAGAAATACACATCTCTCACTTCTCAATGGAATGCTCGAGAATCGAACTCGCAGCCACCGAGGTGGCACGCCAACACCATACCAACTACGCCACTGAAATTATGTATGTAAGCTATCCTAACATGAACAAAGGTCTGTAGAAATAAGGAGGTCTTCTCAGGCCACGTTTGAGCGCAGTGAGTTACGGGTTCAGAGTAGGGACTTCCTTAAGAAAATAAACGAACTATGTTTTATGCTTTGTCGTTTTCAATCTTTTCAAAGATTTATATTTTGTTCTTTTAGGAAAATAAGTCAGATTGCAAATACATCATTTTAATACATTAAAACAACCAAATAAATATTTGCACAGTAAATAACTAAAATTTGTCATGAATTAGACAGGTAAAATTCATGAAATAATTAATAGTATACCAAATGTACTATATGTCATTTATTTATCAATCACGTTACTAGCTTTTTACTTTTATTCTGCACTTTTGTTGATGAGTTGATATTCCTTTTCAAAATGCAAATTCAAATGAATGTACGACATCTAACAAAAAAATTAATGTAACAGGTGATGGGTAGTGACCGTATGCACCCGTCTGCCTTATACATTTATTTTTGCTTTATCAATTCCATAACATATATTGTGAAAGTACTTTTCACCTCTCCTAATCATTCTCATTACATACATCATTGTTATTTCTTTTATTCTATCACACACATTGGGCATATTTGTTTCCATTCTCATTACTTCAATACGAGTTGTTTTTGGACAACCCAAGACAACCTTTAATGCCTCATTTTGAATGAGTTCCAATTGCCTTATCTTATTGTTAGGAAAGAACGCCAGAAGTGGAGCAGAATAATCAATAATTGACCTCATGGTTGTCAATTATATCATTCTTAACAATGGGATACCAATTCCCTTTCCACAATTTGCCAATACTCTTAAAGGTTTAAGTCTACTAATACACAAATTTTTTACATAGTCTATATGTTCATAATTATATTTAAATCCAATATTAAAACCTAAATATTTATAAGATTGTACCTTTTGCAGTTTAAGATTATTCATAACTAAATCTGTTTTACATTCTATTCTTGACTGATATTTACTTTTATTAATATTAAATATTAAACCAGAATTAATACATAACTCTTGAATCTGATTAACTATACTTTGCATAGTAGAAAAGTAATGACACTGAATAACAATATCATCAACATAAATAATAGTTTGTACATCATTTCCAAAATTAAACCTTGCAATTCTATCCATTAGGACATTAAATAGGATAGGACTTAACACATTCCCTTGAGGAGTACCTACGCTTATATCAAAAACATCAGATTCAACCCCCTGGAAAATCACTTTACCTTTTTTATCAGACAAATAGTCTTTTATCCACTTTAACAAATTTCCTGATATTCCTTTATTAACTAATTCTTCCAATATAATGTTTTTATTTGCTTTATCAAAAGCATTCTGTAAATCTACAAACAATCTATAGTTAGATTTATTGTTACCTAATACCTTTATAATACAGTCAGCAGTCGATTTACCTTTAATAAAACCATATAAATTTTCAGAGAATAAACCTCCAATTTTATAAT
This sequence comes from Macrobrachium nipponense, assembly GCF_015104395.2. Lineage (NCBI taxonomy): Eukaryota > Metazoa > Arthropoda > Malacostraca > Decapoda > Palaemonidae > Macrobrachium > Macrobrachium nipponense. Next base: position 73,584,366 of record NC_061090.1, on the reverse strand, counting down.
CTAACCTGTTTCGTATTACCTTTTCCATCATTTTACAAAAGCAAGAGGTCAGTGAAACTGGTCTAAAACCCCCATTGCTCTTTCTAATAGGAATAATTATAACAGTTTTCCAAGCCCTTGGCAATCTCCCATTGGTATATGACAAATTAAACAAGTCAACAATAGGGCTATTTTTTAACATCACAAGGCAATTCAAAATATCATATGGAACTCCGTCTTCACCTGGTGTTGTAGATTTTCCTGTATTTAATGCATATAAGATTTCATCCCTATTTATGGGAATACAAGTATCCTCCTCAACATTTCCTTGACTTTCAAAAAGATCTTTCCAAAAATGTTCTCTATTTTTTAAGTAATTCCTCATACCCAGCGGCAGACTATCAAAGCTTGCAATATATTCCCACTTTTCGTTTAACCTTCTTACTTCATTTATTGGATTTGGGTGTACAAAGGTTTTCTTTTTAATTCCTCTAATTTTAATAACATTATCCCAAATCATAGACAAATTTTTTTATTTGGATAAATTACTTAAATGTTCATTCCAATACTTTGCTCTTGCCTCCTTTCTAATTTCTGTATATAAAGTTGCAACATTTTCCAAAGTTTCTTTGATTTCTGAAGTTGGATTTTTTAACCATAGATTATGACACTTATTTAAAACACTTTTCCATTCAATAACCAATTTATCTTTACAATAATCAGGTATATGTGACTTACCCTTTGCTTTTTGTTTTACAATATTAAAAAATTCATCTATAGTTCTTAGAAAATCTTCATAGAATTCATTTTCATCAGTTACCTCCAATAATCTATATACCTCATACCAATTTTCAATATGCTTTATAAATTTTTTCTTGTGAGTTTCATTTTTAAATCTATACCTTTTTCTCTGAAAAGCAGTTTCAATTTTACTTCATTTTAAATTTACACCTATAGCAAAATGATCACTAAGTAACTCATTAATTACAGTGTACTCACCAACAACTTCCCCCATATCATATATAAGTGCATAATCTAATCTCCCACCCCTAATATGAGTGGGATCTTTATTACCTAATAATTCAAATTTATCATTTGTTTCCGTCAAATATTTCAAAGTCTTACCATTATTATTATTTGTTCCATTAATACTACCAAAAACTTCATGTCTTGCATTTAAATCACCCATTATAATAATTTTATCTCTATCACTTAATATTTTGTCATAAAAATCCTCAGTTTGGAGTCCATTCACATGAATATACACGTTAATTATAAAAAAAATAACCATTTTTAATATTAATTTTAACTACTACATATTCTATATCATTTATTCTTTCAGCAACAATTAATTCTGCTGGTATATTATTCTTAACAAAAGTTAGCAAACCTCTAGTGTTTTTTGTAGCATCAGCAAGCAATTCAAATTTTTTATAACCTTTTAATAATTCCCCATTATTATATTCACGAACTTCTAGTAAATTAATAATATCAATTTCATTAACCCAAACATAAGAAAGCAAATCATTTATTATACAATTTACACTATTAATATTCCATGAAATTAATTTTATGATATAACTCTCTGGATTCATTATCTAATTTATGCTTAAGGCCTTCCGCATATCGTAACAAAGACTTCATTAAGTTACCATCTGGTTTCTTTCCATAGGTAGTCAACATATTCAAAACTACCATCATTTCCTTAGTTGTACTAGTCTTTATTTCATTACAATTGACTTCACCGCCATTTTTGCCGTTTTTTGAATCTATCATCAAATTATTATTATTAGCCAGACTATTATCTCTCTTACCTTCTATCATCAAATCATTAACCTTATCACTTAACTCTCCTACAGCTTTTATGACAGATTCCAGCTCTTTCTTGAAATCAGCTAAAACTGTCATTATTTTCCCAGTTTCCTCTTCCTTCTCTTTAGGAATATTCAACGACACCTCTCGTGGTTTTGTAGCTTCTTTGTCTTCATTTCTCTTGAAAGAGAAAATCGGTCGTTTAGGACACACCCAGGCACTTGCGTTATGACTTCCACCGCAATTACAGCATTTTCTTTCAACAGTAATATTTTCTTTAAATTTCTGTACACACTCCCTAGAATCATGTTTATTACTGCAAAATATGCAGCGATTGTCATTTAAACACTGATAAGCTTTATGACCCCACAAACTGCACTTACAACAAATTATCGGAGCTTCTTTGTACACTTCTAATCTTCTATACCCAAGTCCTGGTAAGAAGAATCTCTCGGGCGGCTTTGTTCCAATGAATAATCCAACCAGCTGATTTTTTTCTTCCTTCTTTCCTTTTCCATTACTGTCCTTCGGCGAATCCAACGGAAAACACCAGTATCCATCACATCCTCTGGATCAGCAGAGTAGGATATCCAAACAGTATAACTTTTATCATCTTTTCAAAAACTGGCTTAATCATAACAACACCATCAAAACCAGTCGTTGACTTTTTGTCCGCTGCCTTCTGATCCTTAACAGTTACATAAGGGCTATTTTTCCCATTCTTGAAAAGCGCCTCCATTTCCTTGTGAGCTTTAGCTAGTTTAACCGTCCATAATATCTTCTCCGGGTAATTCAAACCTGCATCAGTAGGAAATTGAAGTACTATCCTGTCACTTTTAGTTCTCACTGCATTTGTAGCTTTCGGCACAGCCCCTTCAAATTGCTTTAATTTTTTGCCTTCCATCTGCCGTGTCTTCTTTATCCTTTTTTTGTTAACGTACACCTCATATCCATCCTCTGACGTTGTTGACATATTTAAATCTTCTTTAATTATTTCTGCTTCTCATGTTGATTGAACTGAAGTTTTATCTTTAAAATAACCGTCCGGTGCACTACTCAGCGAAGTACGTCCTGCCATGGCTACAGCTCGAACGCCTCTGCTGATGTCTTGAAATTGTATTGCTTGAAAAAGTGCCAGTGTCTATCTCATCAGGTATGGTTAGCATTGCGTGCATTATAATTGCACTCACCTTCCATACGGATTGAGAACAGGCTCCTACTTCTATTATTCTCCAGTTTAATCCCGGTTGGGTGAATGTTTTTCCCGACTTATAGGGGGCCAAAGTCAGGATTCTTTTGTACTCCGGGTGGCTAAGCTTACTAACTCCCAACTACCATGGCATTTGATTTATGACGCTATGCAGCAATTGAAACTATCGAACACATGATTGATAAAAAAGTAAAATTGGCTTAATATCAATTGGAAAAAGATAATGTCTGTGTTGTCTCGCAATAAACATACGAAATATCCTGTGCTGTATGGTTTCAAACTGGATATTGGAGACTAAACACAGCAAAGAACTAGAAAGTTTGAAATTCTTTAACAATCTGTGTATATTAGCCTGATGATTTTTCATTTGGGAAATAGAGACGCTTTGCATAACGAAACTATTATCGTTTAGTTGATACTTCATGTTTGCTCCCAACTTCTTGAATACTTCATTACACTAAAAGAATAAATTATTGTGCTTATAATTGTTTTAGATACAGCACGCACTACCACAAACAGCGCCTCAGTGGCCTGATCGGTATGGTCATAGCATGCCACCTCGATGGCCGTGAGTTTGATTCTCGGGCATCCCACTGAGCGATTGGAGATGTGTATATCTGGTGATAATAGTTCACTCTCGACGTGGTTCGTAAGTCATGTAAAGCCGTTAGTCCCGTTACTGAATAAGCACTGGCTCCATGCAACGTAAAAACACCATACAAACAAACCAGTGACGGCTAAGTAGTCTATTGACCGCCCCGTCTACTTGCCTTGTAGTCTAGGAGGCAGACCTGTCTAAAAGGGACCCCATTCACACTCAGACTCTGCCTTAAGACATGTAGAAAAGTGGGCGAAGAGTTGGACGTCGATGCCTGAATGTGGTTGTTTTTAATTGGTACAGACTGTCGCACAGATCATTCGTAGCGAATTGTTTAAAATGACGTATAAATAGCGCATTCTTTGTGAGACGGTTGTATTATGGTTTAAATACATATACGTGCGTGAATGAATGGAGGTTACTTCGACTCAGGCCTGTATTTGTCATTTCGGTAATAGTCAGTGTCGTCTGGGACACATAACTTAGGAAATCGTTTAATTCCGGCAGAAGTATGTGTTGATAAATCGCTTTGGACTGACTGGATTGCTTTATATAAATCAAATGCTTATGGAATATGAAATCCAAATGTTACTCGGACACAAACTGGGAAAATATCGCTTACGTTATTTTAATAAACAAGCTAAAGGTTAGATATCCAGATGATACACACGACACCAAGAAAATAAACATTAGGGACCCAATTCACGGTCAGTCTTATCCCCAGACATGTAGAAAGGGGAGAAGCGTCGAAAGAAATGCCACGGCCACTGATGTTACGACCCGGTCTTCGTAAATTACTCATTTGCTTCTTGGACTGGAAGCTATAATTTGCGTCAAACGGAAGAACTGTGCTAAGAATAGAAAGAGATGTTGGACAAAAGACTGGTTGCTTCAAAGAAAAGTTGGCTCATGCATCCATCTTAAAGCACTCAAATGTCAACCGATTGATTGGTACAATTATTTGAAGATGGGCGAGGATAAATTTAGGAAACTGCTGGCATTAATAACACCTTATATCAAGAAATCAGACATTTGTATGAGGCAATCTATATGTGCCGATAGACTGATCGCCATACTATGGTATTCAGCGACGGAGAGGTCTTATGAGGACCTAGACTGTGGCGATATCTCCTTAGAGGATTGGGAATATCAGTGACTAGTAATATAGTCACAGGAAAAAATGTCAGAGAAAGTCACAATTTTGGCTAGAAAAAAGTGTCACAGGAAAAAGCTACATTAATTTATGGTGGCCGGTAATCAGGTCACAGGGAAAAATTCACACTACTTCTTTGGGGTTCATTTATAGTCTTTTGTTTATTTTTTTTGTTTACGGTAATACCCAACGGGCTTGTACTAAACACGCATTTGCAAAGGTGGATACATGGAAACATGCCGAGTTAAAATTAACCCTTGGGGTTCAGTATGAAAGATTAATGTGACTTTTTTTCCTGCGGCATTTTTGCCTGGAATCCGGAATATCATCCCGAAAAGCACTTCCATTGTTTATTTTCTTGCTCGCAGTGTCGCTCGCGTGTTGCATCTGGATATCTAGTAACCTTTAGCTTGTTTATTAAAAGATCGTAAGCGATATTTTCCCAGTTTCTGTTTGAATAACATTGGGATTTAATTTTCCATAACAATATGATTTTTATAAAGCAATCCAGTCAATCCAAAATGACTTATCAACCCATATTTCTGCCAGAATTAAAGAATTTCCCGCGCTATGTGCCCCAGACGACACTGAGTATTACCAAAATGATAAATACAGGTCTGCGTCGAAAATTTAAGTTTATCTTAGTTTTACCAGACCACGGAGCTGATTAACAGCTCTCCTAGGACTGGCCCGAAGGATTAGATATTTTTACGTGGCTAGGAACCAATTGCTAACCTAGCAACGGAACCTACAGCTTAATGTGGAATCCGAAGCACATTATATCGATAAATGAATTTCTATCACCAGAACTAAATTTCTCTGGTTCCGCGTCGGCCGAGCCAAGAATCGAACTTCAGACCACCAGATTGGTATCCGAGCGCGAAATCCACTCGTCCAACGAGGAACTTCAGGTCTGCGTCTAAGTAACCTCCATTCATTCACGCACGTATATGTATTTAAACCATAATACAACCTTTTTTCACAATGAATGCGCTATTTGAACCTCATTTTAAACAAGTCGCTACAAATGATCTGTGCAACAGCCAGTACCAATTAAAAACAACCGCATTCAGGCACCGACGTCCAACGCTCCGCCCACTTTTCTACAGTCTTGAAGACTGAGTCTAAGCGTGAATGGGGTCCCTTAGAAGTGCATTCCAGGATGATATTCCGATTCCAGTAAAAATGTAGCAGAAAAAATAAAACAAGTCATGGGAGAGATGTCCCAGGAAAATATGTCACAATAATCTTTCATAGTGAACCAAAAGGTAAATTCTAACTCGGTACATATCCATGTATCCACCTTTGCAAATGCGTATTTAGTACAAGCCCATTGGGGAATACCCTAAAGAAAATAAACAAAAAACTGTAATTATCATAAAGATAATGACCCCCAAGATGTACGTATTGTGAATTTTCCCCTGTGATCTTATTACCGGTACCATAAATTAGTATGACTTTTTCCTGAGACTTTGATTTTAGCCAAAATTGTGAATTTTTGTGCTTCAGTTTTTCCCTGTGATTTTATTACCGGTCACCGATATTCCCAAGCCTCTAAGATGTCGCCACACTGAACTTTAGCTCCTCATAAGATCTCTCCGTCGCTAAATACCATAGTATGGTGGTCAGTCTATCGGCACATATTATAGATTGCCTCATACAAATGTCTGATTTCTTGATATAAGGTGTTATCAATGCCAGCAGCTCCCTAAATTTATCCTCGCCAATCCTCAAACAATTGTACCAATCACTTGGATGACATTTCAATTCATTTATGAGGGATGCATGACAAAAATTTTCTTTGAAGTAACCAGTCTTTCTCCAACATCTCTTTCTATTCTTGGCACGGTTCTGCAATGTGAAGCAAAAATAGCACATATTGCCATAGCTTCCAGTTCGCTGTTTGAGAGTACCTCGGTCATCACTCTACCACGTCCAAGAAGCAAATGAGCAATTTACGCAGACCGGGTCGTAACGTCAGTGGTCGTGGCATTTCTTTCGACGCTCCCTCCCTTTCGACGTGTCTTGGGATAAGACTGAGCGTGAATGAGGTCCCTAAGACGCCCAGCAGCATCACAACATACGCTTCTAAGCTCGATTAGTAAGCGTTCAGCATTCACTTTAGCAATATGCCTCGTCCAATTTTGGACGAAGATGAAATACTAGCTGAATTGTTTAAAGAATGAGATTCTGATGGAGAAATCAGTGAAGATGAATACATTCTAGAACATGAGGAATGATCAAGTTCTGATGATGAAGCCAGCATACCTGAGGGTGATGAGGGGTCCGAAGGGATTGCATCAAGTGTAGATTAGTGTCATATTCTTTCACTAGATTCAAATACAAAGTCTGTGTACAAAACTATAAGCTATGATACGGGAGTATGTCATCATGCATTGTTTATGAAATCTCTCTCTCTCTCTCTCTCTCTCTCTCTCTCTCTCTCTCTCTCTCTCTCTCTCTCTGTGAGAGTATCATGTTCTTTGTCGTTTTCTTACCTATTTTTTTTTTCATAACATCTATACTCCTCTATCCCTAACTCGGGGAGTAATCCCACAAACTCCTTTGTTGTGCCTGTTGTCGTCGTTGTTGGTAGGAAAGCCTAAAAAGGTCTGAAAAAGGAGTTTCGCACTGAGAATAAAGATACAGATATTTAAGGATAGTATATTGGTGATTTATATATTAGAATAAAATGAAAATACAAAATAATGTGCATATTAAACAGTACATAAAAATTATTTTTAATAAAATATAGAGTATTTTTACAATTTTCGTTGGTGAAGGAACGGGATATTTAACAGTAGATTTTAGCACCTTTTAATTTATTTAATGCGCTAAATTTAGAGGATATATTTCTTTCAAATTATTTTTTGTTTCCATTTATAACTGAGAAAATTATGAACGTGTATATTATGTGTCCTTTTTATTTGGTCCTTGTTGTTATTATGAGTAGTACTAATTATGAGTATTAATTACGAAGGCCACTTCACATTGAGTTAGGAATACAATGCTTGCAACTTGTGCGTCAGGAAAAATCTTGCACGCATCCTGAGTAAGATGGAGGTCGGATCACGCATTGTTTCTTTTTAAAGAGGACTCCCATTTCAAGATGAACCAAGTTTGGGGAGGAGTTACAGTATTCAGTCATCACTTGACGAAGATTCATCACCAAACAAGATTACAGCTAAATGCGATACAGCGTGGAAAGCAATATCTCACGCTGCTGAAGAATGTGGAAGATTTTCTCAACAAAACATAGAGAGCGAAACTCCTGGCCTTACCTCTTTTGTAAAAAGTCACATGCAAGAAAGGTGTCATGCGTGTGCCTTTGGGATACTCATAGCTGGTTTCATTATTCAACACATTTGGAAGTGCACTGAAGCTGAAGGAAGAAGAGCATTGAAAAACAATGATTGCATCATATCTTGCAAATAAAATTCTTGCAGAAATTGGAATCATGTATGCTCGTGGGATTGCGACAAACTGTGAGTCAATTGATCCTTTATGGAAAAGAAAATCGGGTCCACCCTTTCTCAGGAACACGATGGCACGTTGCAGATTCAAAGAGATAATGCAATTTATAAAATCTTACATAAAAACAATGAGGTTAGAACCTTTGATCACAGATGAATTTGCTCATGTTTCTGAAGTGTGGGATAGATTTATTGGAAATTGCAAAGCCGCTTATAAGCCACACGAAAAATTCTCAGTACTGATGAACAGTTTTTTCCCTTTGAAATGCAGTTGTCCTTTTACACAGTACATGGCAAATACATCAGACAAATTTGGAATAAAGTTTTGCATTGCTGTTGATACAGAACCAAAGTATATGTTGGCTGCGGTAGAATATTTTCAAAAATAGGCTTAGACCTATCTAAGATAGGCCAGCCGTTTGGATAAATTTCCCACCTTAAGAGTTGTTATTCTGATTACTAGTAAGTCAGTACTTGAAAAATCCATAAGAAATATTTAAATTAAACTATTTGCTGCAGGTAAGAGTTAAATATATTATATTATTAGCTTACTTGTAGCTAGTTTCCCGGGTCGAGGATCTAGTTTAACCTTGCCTAGTTACCACCCGGGTTAGTGTACCTGATCATAAAATATCTCCATATGTTCGGACATATGCTAATACTATGATGCCTGTAGTGGCTCTTCATCATATTTAAAGTACTCATAGGTTTTTTATCAATTCTCTTTTTCGAGCGTGAAAGGAGCTTTCCCTTTTTCATACACAATGAAAAAGCTCTCGTCTACTCCTTAATGATTTATACATACTCGTACTTGTTGAACTAGAGGAAAAATACTGTGATATAAAAATAATGATCTAATCTGGCAATTTAATAATAATCAGTGAAAGCTATACGTATATTAACCACAATATACAGTGGAAGTGAGGGAATAAAAGCATTTGTACTTTGGTAGGAAACCCTCTTTTAAACAGGTTATGTTGAGTGTTATTGCTGCTTCAATGGCATTAATCTTGTAGAGGTTTACTTCCACCTTCCTTCAGCAGCTTCCTAGATATTGTTAAGGCAGATGAGTAACGCACCTATATTAGTCATAATAAAATATTAAAGAATCAGTGAATGAAATATGAGAGTAGATTTTGTAGAGTTCTGTATATTTCTTTACAGTTATTGCGACGTTTCGTTTGGTGCTCCAGAATCCTCTTGGCGAACGGGAGGTGAGGGACTATGGTGGGCCGTGTAGTCCATCTTCTCTATATTCAGGGGGGTTCAACAGCAGGTCTTCAGCGCATCAAATTATGGTTGGCTGCTCGTGTAGAGTTGTTCTCCCATTGACTTTTGGGGGCCAGCTGCAATTCAGTTTCAAGACCTGATGGTTCTTTGCTGCAGTCTGGTAGATCTCTGGGGTTGCGTTACGCCATCGCGGGCCGAATTTTGATTGACTGAGAGATTTATGATGCCATCAGGGGCCGAAATCTAATGGCCCAACTGCTGGGTGACGTCACACCCAGAATTATTTTTATTTACTCTGTCGGGGTTGCCATTGTTGGTATCGTTATTCTGTTGTGGTATGGTGGTATTTCTCCTTTTGATTGTTGGTAAGAGAAAAGCCTCTTGTGTGGTGTTTAAGGAGGACTTGAGCTCTTGATTAAGGATGGCCTTGAGCAGGCAGAGGCTGCGCAAGTCAGGTTCTCTCCCGATTACCCTTGTGTTTAGGTTAATGTTGTCACGTGATATGCTTAGATTGTGGCTGATTAATGTGAGGCTCTTGATGGCACCTTCCTGGGTGTGGCACAACATGTGCTTCGCGAGGCACACAGAGGTCATACTAATGTAGGCACCGGGATAGATATATATATATATATATATATATATATATATATATATATATATATATATATATATATTATATATATATATATGTGTGTGTGTGTGTGTGTGTATGTGTATTGTATGATCATGAAGCAAATGAGCTGAGCTGACCACAATCACGGAGAAGCCACATCGGTCTAAGAAAAGTATATCTAAAACCTAGATTATTTATTTTCCTTTCTAATTATGCTTTAAATATAAGAACCGGATAATTAAATTGGCTATGCATAATCTCACTCCCCTAAATAATGAAGAATATATATAGAAGTTAAACCTAGTGTTTACCTTTCTTTTAAATAGAAATAAGATCAGAGGCAGATTTAGGGTGTGCAGGGCCATAGGCCAATGACCTTATGGGGCCCCTCTCCTTTATCGGAAAACAGAGGCCCTTACACCTGGACGTTGGGGGCCGTAGATTTCCAGTATTCATTTTCTAATTGAGCACCTTTAGATCGCTGCCGGCAAGAGATGGCACTACGATGATATGCTATACTCCATGCTGTTCATCTCATGGGTGCAAATCAATCTGACGCTGGTGTTTTTGGAAGAATATTTTTGTATCTATTACATTACAGAAGAGGTGTATTGATGAATTTGATAGGCTACAAGTGAGTACAATACAGGCGGTGGCTAAATATTATATATGTATATAATATATATATATATATATATATATATATATATATAATATATATATATATATATATATATATATATATATATATATATAGTATATATGTGTGTGTGTGTGCGTGTGTATATATATATATATATTAATATATATATACTATATTATAGTATATATCTATATATATATATTATTATATAATAATAATTATTATAATATATATAATATAATATAATATATATTATACATATATAATATATATATATATATAATATAATATATATATATATATATAGTAATATAAAGTAATAATTATATAGATATTATATATGTGGGTGTTTGTGTGTGTATATATATATATAGATATATAATATATATATATATATATATATATATATATATATATATATATATATAATATATATATATATTATATATTTATATATGCATATATATTATATATATATATTATATATATGTATATATATATTTATTTATATATATATATATAATAATAATATATATATATATATATATATATATATATATATATATCTATATATATATTATATATATATACCCACCACCTCTATAGCAGGTATTCATATGGAATGAATTCCCATGGATAATTTAGCTATAACCAAAGGACAGGGAGGGGACTACAAATGAACCTACATAAGGAGAGTTTTTGATGCTTATTGTAGCAAATAGTCAACTCAGGTACTCACCAGAGGGACATCAAAATGATAATTAGCTTCATTGCCCCATTGTTTTAGAGGAGTGTTAAATAATCTTACCTTGAGCCCTGTACTGGTCTTAGAAAACATTTCAGAGCACATATTTTTACAAAGGGGACAAAGCCCCTTCCAGCATCAGCCAAGCTTCACAGAGGTGTACAAAAAAAGCAGTTCACAGCTAGCCTTCAGTCTGCTCAGACATCCTATTGATCCCTCCAAGCAGGAAATGTACCTGTACTTCATATCTCAAGCCACTGGTAGCTAAGAGGTACCAGCACCCCATTCAGTTGTTGAAGAGGTACCAAACCAACGCCTTTCATTGCTCTGTCTGTGCAGTGTGGAAGATAATACGGTATATGAATTGACTTCTGAGTACCAATATACTTTCTTCAAGATTAAAACTTATTTCCTTTCCCTTTTTTCTCCCTTCCTCATACACCTCCTAAGCTCCTGCTACTATTCATGTGGGTGTTCTTTGTTATTTAAACTAAATTATTTATTGTTCTTTGCATGAATTAAATTAGGGTTAGAATATCCTTTGCTTTCAAAGTCATAGAAGTTCATTTTTCCCTCCATAGTGATAAATTAGTACTATTCAAAGTGTTATTTTACGTGTTAAGTTTAACTGGAATAATCTATCACCAGAATCATGTGTCTTGCTCCCTCATCGCTCTACAACCATCGCCTTCTTTTAGTCTTGCCTCGAAGAAGCCCTTCACTTCATTGCAACCAGTCAATAGCTCCCACTGTCCATTGCAAGAATATCATTTAGGGCGGAGGGCCTTCAGTTATTATTCAAAATCAATTTTTGATATTATTTTGAAAGCTATGTAATTATCCTATAGTTAGGTTTATTTAATTATCCATTATCCTACTATTTTACACACCAGTCAACATTTATTCCAGTGTGTAATTAATCCATACTAACTCCAATGTCTTATGTTATGTTCACTGTTTGATGTAATTCCATCATTAATTTGCCAGGTTGGCTTGACTCCCATCTGTCCATTAGCCCAATTGCTTTCTGTACATATAGTAATCTAAGTACCTCATTCACAGCTAGATTTTAAATGGCTATCTACTTTATAGTTTAAATGTAATATACTGGGTAAGTGCTATTTATGGTTACATTCCATTATGGATTTGGCTGTGTTTAAGTGCCCCCTCAGACCAGAAAGTAATTTAAACAATTCTTCCAGGAGTATTTCACATCCAAATCCATAACAACTCTCCTCTTTGGAATATCAGTTTCAAAAGATGTTAACGCAATTCTATTTCATGTCACTATCAACATTAACCATAAGTCTTAAAGATTTTCCCTCTCCAACGAAGCTCTTGTTATTCTCTCTTTTTGGCAGTCTTTTCATTTCCCTTCCTTGAATATGACTGTGTTAAAGCTCTTTCTAGGTCACATCCCTGCCATGAGAGACAAGCCCCTATCATATGATCGCTCCAGTCACTACTTAATGAAGTCCCTGAGTCAAAACCACAGGAAACACTAATCAAGGACAGCTGCCCCACATCCAAAAGAGAAAGCTGGGTAACCCCTGACACGGAATCTCCCATGCACTCGACACTTCAGCATGCAGGCAACAAAGAGAACCACGAGGTCAAGGTGAAAAAACGGAAAACGGATGACCCCTAAATTGAATGGGAAGTTAACCAGTGAAGGGATAAGAAGACCAACGAACAACGCCTCTCAGCAGAGACTCAGCGGATGCAGTCCAAACACCATCTCCCCTTCCTGACCTCCACTCCATCAGAGCCAAATCCCAATACATGGCTGACTACCAGTCCAGGTATTTTTCCAGTGCCAAATCCTGTCACCAACTCCACCCACTATCGTCGGCGCATCTATGACAACTTCTCCCTCTGACACCAGGTAATGTGCCCAAAAATTAGTTTTCACCAGTCACATGTATCCTGTTTCTTTTGTTATTCCATTTATCCGATTTCCAATGCATCACATTAACCTAACGTCGTTACAAAGTGTGTCCATAAGTGAATTCAACAGTGTTGTGCCCAAGGGCCCGTTGGCACCATCGGTTCATCGTTGACCCCTTAGTTGCACTAGTTCGTCAGTTAATTATATGCCTTCTCCATTATAGACGGAGTTTTCTCACTGTCGATCCTTCTGCCTCGCTTGTGCTTATATTTGCATGATAATCCACTGCAACTCTGGAGTCAAGATATGTGTGGAAGCATTCTAACCATTGAGAGTCTTTATTTAGTCAACAATAGCAAAAACAAAACTGAGTAGGTAAATTCAATGTGTGTGATAGTTTTTAGTTAAAATAATTGACAGTAAGTCAGCCAGCTTCTCCTAAGACCACTTGCTATTCACACATTAAGAAAACGGCGTCTCTTTCAATGCTGTGAGCAGTCCATACCTGAGCATCAGGAAATTTGAAGTTTGGTGGCTAATTTCATTATTGCAAAAATAAACCCCAAAAGGCACCCCTCCAGAATACTAGCTTTCAGAAAAACTAAGTATCAAGGCTGTATATTTTACTGTTATTGCTCTATAGATATGTTAGATCCCTCAACCGCCCCCCCCCCCCCTCCCCTCCCCCTTTCCCTACCAGATCCCCTGAACGGATTTTGATGAAATTTGGCACGATTAGAGAATTTTTAAGTCAAAATTTCATCCTGATCGGTTAAATATTTCCAGAGTTATAAAGAGCCAAAGTCAGGTTTTTTGTGCACTCTGGGTGGCAGGGCTTTACTAACTGCCAACTACCGTGGCAGTTATTATTTGTCTCTAGGTTGTTGTAAGTTCTCTGACCAGCATGCACTGCACTATGGATTTAGGACCATACAGTGGCGGTGCCTTATTCGTAACTCCACATTTTTGCAATCTCTCAAGATTAATGATCATTCATGACACCAGCTCAAGAGTAAAAGACTTTCATAGATACAAAATTGTTAAGAAAAAGAGTTTGTTAATTACTTTAGATTTCCTAAATATTGTAGTAATTGGAAATTACACACGGAAGCTCTTGTTACGCCACTGACTCTGATTTGATTTTTATCGAGTCGGTTACCGATTCCAGAAAACCAGAATTTGCGGCAATCATTATTGACCAGCTATGCAAAGTTTGAAATCAAACTTTATAGTGTTAAAGCTTAGATAATATCATCTGCTCAGGTATCAATATATTACTTTCTGTGACGAGGTATGCTACTTCTTTAGCTAAAAAGAGTTTCTTCAAATTATCTTTAACTTCAGTAGTTGTTGATGCATAAGTCTCATGAGACTAGAAATATCGCTGTTTTCTCTTTTTCCCAGTTTTCCCTCTTTTTCTCACTTGACCTTATCATTCATCCATTTAGCATTTTATTTTCTCATTTAGCCCTTTCACTGAATAAAAGTCTTTCTTTATCTGCACAACTATTGGGTATTTTGTAATATATATATAGAACACCTTTTATCAGCTACGCAGAATTGGGCAGTGACTGGTGAAGGGGTGATGGACCTTTGTTAAGCCTGGGTGTATATGGTCAGTTCTACATCATGGTCTGTACCTGTTCAAGAGAGGTTTTATTTTGGGTCGGAGTTGAGAAGACGTTTTTAATTTGTAGACCTTACCATGAACTACAAAATGCTTATAATTTATGGAGGAACAATCATACAGACTTTTTGTGCAGTAATTTCATTGCACTTAGAAATCAAGTCAGTTTGTCGCTGAGAGAGCTTATAATAAAGGTGTGAAAGAGATCTTACTCTCCATTGTTGTTGACCATAAGTGGTTGTCCACCCTCAAATCACTATGTGGTAATGATTCAAGCATAACTTCCCTTGTAAGAGCTGATGGAACTGCTGTATACTACCATAAACAGAAAGCAGAACTTTTAGCTCACATCTTGGTGAGCATGCAGTATTATGAGAACTAGTGGATCCTGTTTTTTTTTTTTTTTTTTTTTTTTTGTCGGGGGCGGGGTTTGTTTGTTTGTTTGTATGGTGCTTTTACATTGCATGGAACCAGTGGTTATTCACCAACGGGACCAACGGCTTTACGTGACTTCCGAATCTTAAGGTTATTTATTGAGGTTGCAGGTTTCTTCTGAAGGTAAAATCAAAGCATCACTGACTGACTTCGGCATAATGCGTTGTGGCTCTTTGTTTTTGTTTTGTTTTTTTCTTTGGACTCTGGAATCATAAACACTAAGTCTAGATGAAACAGCTAATTTTCAATGAGTGCCTTTACGGACTTTCTGGAAATCATATATGTCTCTGACACATTTGGAGCGACAAATTTCCCAGTAACATTTTGTGACAACTTTCCCTGACACTAAAGCTTCCAACATAGAATCAATAAATTCTACCTAACTAGCAGATTCTACAATGCTTGGCAAATCTTCAGCCGTGTTTTCAGTTTTTCTAACTACATTGCCGACTTCTGCTGAAGTACTCCTTTTGAAATGCGACATCATAGGCGCGGCCGTCTCTTGGGGCAATACATCCTCTTAATTCAAGTTCCGATTCTGCATTAGTAGAAACTGTATGTAATAGATGGCTTCTAGTTTTAGGCTTGTTACAAAAGAAACAAGCCGCACTCTGAAGTTCTGAGTGAAGTGTGGATCTTGTTGTGTGGCCTTTATTCAAACTCTCTGAGGTAATAATACTGCCAGCCTCTTCATTTACTGTATTTTCTCATTTTTTTTCTGTACTTCTCTTACAGTTTTTCTAGCATTCCTTTGTAGGTACATTTTTCATACCAAGACGGATGCCATTTTACATTGCTCTTCAGTAAGTCTTCGACAGATTTGGCCTTCAGATATTGAGAAACATGCATATAATTTTTATCATTACAGCCACTTCGAATCTCTATACTGCCAACAAGTTTTTCAGCCCATTTTGAATTTCCAATCAAGGTTTCTTTTGTTGAGACTGCCATAGGAAACATCAATTGACATTTAGACCGATTGTTGGCCTCTTATTCTTTTCTGATGCGGGTACGCTTGCATCATCCAATTCTTCCAGTCTCCTTTTATCAAAATGTCCTTCATTCACAGTTCAGATTCTGAAACAAAACAAAAATGAAGCTTTATTAGGAGAGAAATCAGTGTTTTGTTTGCTATTTAAAAGTGATTCATATTCATTAAGCTTAAAAATCATGTATAAAATACTTTTGAAGCTTTTTATTTCAAAAACCGTTTATTTTACTAAATAATGTGTAGGCATCTTTTTTGTTATCTATAATATTCCCTTTAAAATAAGCAATAAGTAACTGAAATTGGACCAAATAATAAGGAATTTCATTTAAATGTAATATTTACGGTAAGCGGCCATTTTGATGACTTCATCAAAATTATATGCAATAGAATCAAGGTTGCCACTATCATTTTTATTCATCGTCAGGTATTTCTTAGTTGAATGAAACTGTTATCAATATTTCATCACCAAACCTGCCTCATATTACATATGCTTCCTTACTAATTATATTAATATCATGGACCCTCCAGAACAATAATCTTAATTATAATAATAAGGAATTCGGTATTTCCTGATAGAACAAGCGATTGTTGTCCATTTCACAATTTCTACTTAAATGTTGGATGATATGCTGAAGAAAATATATTATGCTATGATACGAGAGAAATACTTCATGTAAAGCTAGAATTTCCGGTAGCTTTTACAAAAAAAAAAAAAAAAAAAACTGCTCTCTATCTCTTTTATTATCAAGACACTAGGATTTTCATTTACTTGCTTATTATATAATTATAATAGTATATATTATATATAATATATTTATATACGTTATATACTATATATTATATATATATATATATATATATATTTAGATATATAATATATATATATATATATATATATATATATATATATTATAATATATATATATATATATATATATATATATATATATATATATATATATATATATTATATATATATATATATATATATATATATATATATATATATGTGTGTGTGTGTAAGTAGAAATTGAGAAATGGGCAGCAATCGCCTGTATATATAGTATATATATATGTATATATATATATATATATATATATATATATATATATATATATATATATATATATATATATTTAAGTAGAAATTGTGAAATGGGCAGAAATCGCCTGCTCTATCAGGAAATACCGAATTCCTTATTATTACCTTTAAAATTAATTTTCTGAGGGTCCATGATAATAGTATAATTAGTAAGGGCAGCATATGTAATATGTGGCAGGTTTGGGTGATGAAATATTGGTAACAGTTTTATTCAACTAAGAAATACCTGCAGATGACTAAAAATGATGGTGGCAACCTTGATTCTATTGCATATAATTTTGATGAAGTCATCAAAATGTCCGCTTACCGTAAATATTACATTTCAATGAAATTCCTTATTTAGTTGGTCCAATTTCAATAACTTATAGCTCATTTTAAAGGTATTTTTACATATAAATATATATCATATATATATATATATATATATATATATATATATATATATATATATATATATATATATATATACGTATATGTGTGTGTGTGTGCAATTAATAGAGTATCCTACTGGTTTGACAATAAAAAAGATAGAGTATAGGTGACTTTTGTAAAAGCTACTGGAAAAATGTTAGCTTTACTTGGAGAATATACAGAATATGCAGTAGAGTAAAAATTAATATAGCAGTGAACAGAGCTATAGAAAAAGATTAACGACCGACCTAGAGGAGCGACAGAGTTAAACTAAGCGTAACGTAACAAACATACAAAAAAACAGAAGTCAAGAAATACTTTGGGAGGAGGACGTTGAACACACACTCGTCCTCATCTCATCTGTATTTGTCTTGACTTATGTTTTTTTTATATGTATTTGTTTATCTTTACGTTTAGTTTAACTCTGTCACTTCTCTAGGTGGGTCTTTTCTATTTTTATTTTTACATTACTGTATATTCTGTTACCTTTCATTTTAAAGGTGTATATAATTTTTTTTAAGTTTGTTTATTCCTTTAATTTTAATGCTTGTGAATTTTTAATATTTTGTGATAATAATCTTCAGTTTTTCAATTCTTATTTTTTTTCTTTCAGTGTTTACAATTTTACATGGAATTTTGTTTGATTTTAACAGCCGGGATGATGTAATTAAATGGACAATTACGAAACGTTAGAATAAAGACACTTTGTACATCTGTGTATCTTCTGCCCTTTATCGATGGTTGTTGATATGAGAATTGACTCATATATATATATATATATATATATATTATATTATATATATATATATAATATATATATATATATATATATATATATATATATATATATTATGTATGTGCCTAAATATAGATTCAGTCCTTTTGCTGTATGATTTGTCACAAAACAGATGATTAAAAAGGAACTTAATCTTAAGCATAACCAACAAACTCGCCTTTGATAGATATACGTGAACGAAATCTGACATATTATATCGAGTTGAAATACATAGTGCCCAAATGAAATCCAATTTTTTCCCCTATAGAAAGTCTTGTCCTCGTTATCTCTCACATTTAGCTGGATAACGAACCGGAAAAAATCGAACTTCTGGTTCGCTGACTGCGATGTATAATGGAACCGTGACTCTGAGATGATCGGAAGTTTGTTTTTCTTTCAAATCAGTGACGGGTGAAAGAGAAAAGTGAGGGGGAGTCGACGGATGAGGGTAAAAACTAGAGAGGACCAGAGGATCTGCCGGGCGCTGAAAATATGAGAAGAGAAGTAGGCAGATTCATTAAGATTAAATCTGGAAGGAAAAGAGTGGAATGGGGAAGCCTCAAAAGAACTTCGAGAATAAGAGAAGAATGATAGAAAGTAAGTTCTTTACATTTTGGATGCAAGTGCAAACTACTTTATGCCTGTAACGCATTCAGTTATTGCTTACATATAATAGATTTCCTAATGTTTGCATTTTATTCTATACATAGACTCACCAAAAATGTAGATATATATACATAGAAAATTGGTACTTTATAAATATACACGGGTTAGTAATCACAAATACCTACTCGTTGGTGTTAATACTCCAGCTAATAAACTGAACGAATGGGATGTTGACAATCCTAGATCTATCTGAACGTCATAGAAAAACTATTGTTATTATTATTATTATTTTCTTTTTTTTTTTTTGCTCTATCACAGTCCTCCAATTCGACTGGGTGGTATTTATAGTGTGGGGTTCCGGGTTGCATCCTGCCTCCTTAGGAGTCCATCACTTTTCTTACTATGTGCGCCGTTTCTAGGATCACACTCTTCTGCATGAGTCCTGGAGCTACTTCAGCCTCTAGTTTTTCTACATTCCTTTTCAGGGATCTTGGGCTCGTGCCTGTTGCTCCTATGATTATGGATACAATTACTACTGGCATATCCCATATCCTTCTTATTTCTATTTTCAGATCTTGATACTTATCCATTTTTTCCCTCTCTTTCTCTTCAACTCTGGTGTCCCATGGTATTGCGACATCAATGAGTGATACTTTCTTCTTGACTTTGTCAATCAACGTCATGTCTGGTCTATTTGCACGTATCACCCTATCTGTTCTGATACCATAGTCCCAGAGGATCTTTGCCTGATCGTTTGCTATCACTCCTTCAGGTTGGTGCTCGTACCACTTATTACTGCAAGGTAGCTGATGTTTCTTGCACAGGCTCCAGTGGAGGGCTTTTGCCACTGAATCATGCCTCTTTTTGTACTGGTTCTGTGCAAGTGCCGGGCATTCGCTTGCTATGTGGTTTATGGTTTCATTTTTCGTAATGCACATCCTACATATGGTAGAGATGTTATTTCCTTCTATCGTTCTTTGAACATATCTGGTTCTTAGGGTCTGATCTTGTGCCGCTGTTATCATTCCTTCAGTGTCCTTCTTTAGCTCTCCCCTATGTAGCCATTGCCATGTGTCATCGCTGGCTAGTTCTTTAGTCTGTCTCATGTATTGTCTGTGCATTGGTTTGTTGTGCCAGTCCACTGTTCTGTTTGTCATTCTCCTGTCTCTGTAGATTTCTGGGTCTTCGTCTACTTTTATTAGTCCTTCCTCCCATGCACTCTTTAGCCACTCGTCTTCACTGGTTTTCAGATATTGCCCCGGTGCTCTGTTCTCGATGTTGGCAGAAAATGCAGCGAAGTTTGATGCAATACTTTGTCTAGATTCTTCTAAGAAGTTCCGGTAATCTCGGGAGCCTGTGACGTTTGCTGGTAGGCACGCCCCCAAGTTGCCGTATAAATACGACTGACTAAGTAGGAGGGAGCAGATCATCAGTAAGAGTCACAGATCAGATTATCAGTGAGAGCCCAGCAGCAGAGATCAGAGATCATCAGAGAGAGATAAGAGAAGAAGAAACAGAAGAAGGATCAGAGAGGAAAAGGCGCTTGAGAGTTGGTTGAATTCTGGTCAAGTCGTCCAGTCAAGGAGAACGACTGAGGTATTTTTGACGTTGAGCAAGCCTTGAGAGAAGAAACTTTCTACAAGAGGTTCCGAGGAGTTCCTGCCCTTCAAGTATCAAGAATAGACATTATTTTCTGCAATACGGAGTCAAGAGGATGTCTACAACTACAATTCTCCTTTTGTGAAATCACCGCTTCGAGCATAGATCTCCGACAGCGCAAAACTTGCCAGCAAGTATTAACATAACCTCACTGTTCCCCCAGTTCATGCAGTGTAAGATTTTACTTTGTTATGTGAATAGGAGACACCATTCTGCATTTATCTTTGTTAGTAAGCTTGTAAATAAACATTCTATTAATGTTTCTTTCTATATTTGTATCCCCAGTTTCAACTGTTGGAGTTGAATTCTTTTTGTTTATTTTCATATCGAACTGACAAAATGTGATCAAGGCCACCCTGAGGGAGCTCAGTGAAGAAGGAACTTTGACTCCACCTGCTGAACTTTGGAAATTGCAGGAGAGTAACTTAGACTTCACATGACTTTTGAAAGTTTTGTCTCTGGTACTGAAATTTGGGAACTGCCAAGCAGACCCTTTCTTCAAAGTTTACTTAGAACAAAGACACCACCTTCCTACAGTGTGTAGGAAGTTAGATAATGGCGTTCCTGTACCCACTCACATTAATAATTTTGTAAAGCAATTGAGCCTAGTCATGTGTGATGGCATAATTGTCACACGAAATAGATTAGTTAATGTTGCTAATACGAAGAATGAGTTAGTGTTGCTGCCCTCCAAGGGTACTTTAGTATCCTTGTATCTCACCCATCTCCATGAAACTCACATGCATTGTGGAGTTAATGTTTTGATAACTCTTTTCTGGCAGGAATATTGGAGTCCGGGATTGAGGGCTGCTACCAAGAAAGTTGTGAGGAGATGTAGAGCATGCATGTTAGCCTTCAGACCTCTTCTCCAACATCCACCACCTCCACCCCTCCCGACCAACAGAGCACTCATGAAACGTCCCTCCGAGAGTGTGGGAGCAGACCATACTGGCCCCATACCCATAGAAGGAGGAATGGGATACATTCTCATCATCATCTGCTAGACCAGACGTGCAGTATATCTTGATTAATGCAGCAGCCTGGATGCCCATACTTTTATTCTACTACTTCAAAGATTTGTGGCCACCCATGGTGCTCCTTCGACTGTCTACAGCGATAAGGCTATGACCTTCAGGGCCGCAAGTATCTTTCTCCAAGAGGTGTGTGACGAGGATATTACAAGAGCATTAGTGCACCACATGGGAATCGAGTGGGTTTTTCAAACCCCCCGATCTCCCAAGAAAGAGGGATTCTTTGAAAGGCTGATTGGGGTTGTCAAGAGGACGCTCTCTACGACGTTGCGACGAAATCTGTTCACCGAAAAACAACTCAGAACCCTAATCAACGAAGCCGAAGCTGTGGTCAATAATCGCCCCTTGATGTACTCAGGAGACATCCATGAGGATGAAGCCCTCACACCATCGCACTTCACCCGTGGAGATGTTGTTCGCTTATTGGTTCCTCTGGAGGATATGCATATGACACTGATGACACGACAGTTCCGTCACCATTATTTCAGGTTGACAGAACCGTCAACCGCTATTAAAAAGTATTGGAGGGAAGTCTACCTAAAATCTCTGCAAGAGTGTCATGATCTGCGAGATGCCCCCCGCCCCTTCCGCGGTTGCGTTACATGTAGGCGACCTCATGCTGGTGAAAACAGACCAGCGCAAATGCAGTCAATGGCCCCTGGGCAGAATCCTTGAGTTGTATCCTGACGAAAATGGAGTTGTCAGGTCCCTGAAAGTCCTGTTTGAGGGCGAGGAACATCTGCGTGCAATGCAACACATCGTCCCTCTTGAGATGAACACCCATGATGACGAGCGACGAAAGTGAAGGAAACGTAAGTAATGGTGAGCCAGAGATAGACGATAGCGATAGCAAGAATCGACAGACTGATGAACTTGATGGAAGTGATCATGACGCAAGTAGTGTTAGGAGGGAAATGGGTGAGACAGTATGTGATGCAGGTATCCGAACAAAAAGGAAGGCTGCAGAAGAACAGAGAAAAAGGATGTCAGAGTGGGTAAGACAATTTGATTTAGTGTAGAGTGTTTTTGTCAAGAGTAAAGAGGTGAACTCTGAAAGTATGAGCGTTGTGTTGATTTATAAAGTTTGTGCATATTGTAACTCTTGCATTGCATGGGAAAAGCTCCCACCATGTGTAACTCTTGTATACATGTTTTTTGGCATGTTTTGAAACAACGAACATTGAATTTGTAGATAGTAACGATCTTACTGTGTGAGTAATCTTCTGTTACTATTCTTGCCTTAACTGGCTGGTCTCGTGACATATTTCCTTCTTTTATAATTACTAAGTCATCTATACATAATTGCATCAGTACATTATTGAGTATCCTCTGTGACGAGCAATAAGTGAGTTGCAAGTTCCTTGAAGAAGAATCTTGAATTTATTACATGATTTTGCATTTATCATTGATCAAGCTATGCTTGAGTACTGATATTTAGTTGATTTCTGTATTGATGCCTTGAGATATATGCTTACATTGCCTTTGCATAATTGCAGTCATGCTTCACGCTGCACTGTTTGTCTGTCAATGCCATGATATTATTTGAATTACATTTTGATGTGATCTTGCTGCCATTAGATGGCCTGAATTGCTTGGTAGCATGTTATGATGTATTGACATTGCTTGAATTTTGTTGAACCTTTAATTGCAATTATTGCCTCTAGAGTTACAATTTGTACATTGCTTTTGATTCTCATTGATTATTGCATTATGTCCTTGCTTTTTTGAGTGATCACTCCATATTGCACCTGTTTGCTGTCGAAAGCTAGACCTGTGCTGTAGCGCTGCACACGAGCCTAGGCTTTGACGACCAACTTGACCATGTTTCCCTACTCTGTCTGATTGCCTTGTTGCCTGCTTCCTTTCTTTACCCACCTTTGGAGGGCGGAGAATTTCGAGAAAAATTAATGTACGAATTTTCCGAGACATATTTTCCGCCCATCCATCCTTTTCCCTCTTTCAATGTAAAGCGAATTGTCACATATCAGGCAGTCTGGCAGCTGTAGTGAAATGGTTCCTTTTTGTGTATCAGTCATCGCCTCTCCTCCCTCATGGATTAATGACAAAATTCTTGTTATCATGAATTATATGAAAAACAAAGGAATGCATCCTTCTTCAAGAAAACAAATTTTTTATGAAATTGACTAACCCGATCTACTCGGGTATAAAAACCACCCTGCAACCCGATCTCGGCCTCTTCTTCTAATTAATGTAGTAGAGTTAACAACTCTTGCAAGTCTTGAACGTGGTGTGCGGGTGTGAGCTTGGGCATGGAGGGAGGCGATTGACCAGAATTTCACATAGTAAGTAATCATTCCATGTTTAGTTAACGTTGTCCATGTGGTGCACTAATGCTCTTGTAATATCCTCGTCACACACCTCTTGGAGAAAGATACTTGCGGCCCTGAAGGTCATAGCCTTATCGCTGTAGACAGTCGAAGGAGCACCATGGGTGGCCACGAATCTTCAAAGTAGTAGAATAAAAGTATGGGCATCCAGGCTGCTGCATTAATCAAGATATACTGCACGTCTGGTCTAGCAGGTGATGATGAGAATGTATCCCATTCCTCCTTCTATGGGTATGGGGCCAGTATGGTCTGCTCCCACACTCTCGGAGGGACGTTTCATGAGTGCTCTGTTGGTCGGGAGGGGTGGAGGTGGTGGATGGTGGAGAAGAGGTCTGAAGGCTAACATGCATGCTCTACATCTCCTCACAACTTTCTTGGTAGCAGCCCTCAATCCCGGACTCCAATATTCCTGCCAGAAAAGAGTTATCAAAACATTAACTCCACAATGCATGTGAGTTTCATGGAGATGGGTGAGATACAAGGATACTAAAGTACCCTTGGAGGGCAGCAACACTAACTCATTCTTCGTATTAGCAACATTAACTAATCTATTTCGTGTGACAATTATGCCATCACACATGACTAGGCTCAATTGCTTTACAAAATTATTAATGTGAGTGGGTACAGGAACGCCATTATCTAACTTCCTACACACTGTAGGAAGGTGGTGTCTTTGTTCTAAGTAAACTTTGAAGAATGGGTCTGCTTGGCAGTTCCCAAATTTCAGTACCAGAGACAAAACTTTCAAAAGTCATGTGAAGTCTAAGTTACTCTCCTGCAATTTCCAAAGTTCAGCAGGTGGAGTCAAAGTTCCTTCTTCACTGAGCTCCCTCAGGGTGGCCTTGATCACATTTTGTCAGTTCGATATGAAAATAAACAAAAAGAATTCAACTCCAACAGTTGAAACTGGGGATACAAATATAGAAAGAAACATTAATAGAATGTTTATTTACAAGCTTACTAACAAAGATAAATGCAGAATGGTGTCTCCTATTCACATAACAAAGTAAAATCTTACACTGCATGAACTGGGGGAACAGTGAGGTTATGTTAATACTTGCTGGCAAGTTTTGCGCTGTCGGAGATCTATGCTCGAAGCGGTGATTTCACAAAAGGAGAATTGTAGTTGTAGACATCCTCTTGACTCCGTATTGCAGAAAATAATGTCTATTCTTGATACTTGTAGGGCAGGAACTCCTCGGAACCTCTTGTAGAAAGTTTCTTCTCTCAAGGCTTGCTCAACGTCAAAAATACCTCAGTCGTTCTCCTTGACTGGACGACTTGACCAGAATTCAACCAACTCTCAAGCGCCTTTTCCTCTCTGATCCTTCTTCTGTTTCTTCTTCTCTTATCTCTCTCTGATGATCTCTGATCTCTGCTGCTGGGCTCTCACTGATAATCTGATCTGTGACTCTTACTGATGATCTGCTCCCTCCTACTTAGTCAGTAGTATTTATACGGCAACTTGGGGGCGTGCCTACCAGCAAACGTCACAGGCTCCCGAGATTACCGGAACTTCTTAGAAGAATCTAGACAAAGTATTGCATCAAACTTCGCTGCATTTTCTGCCAACGTGACTGCGTGTGTCTCGTTCCACAACACTCCTGCTGATTCTAGAACCATATTGAGAACAGGCGCCTTCAATACACACGCGAAATCCTCTTTGCTGCAGAACTTCTCAAAGAAGATGCGTTTTTCTTTCCCTTAACTTTGCTATAAAGCAATTACCATTACACAGGGGTACCCTCATAGCGTAGAAAGTGCGGTCCTTCATGTCACAGGCGGTTGACTTTCAAATCGCGTAATATTGAACCTCTGGTCAAAATGTCAGTTGGATTCTGCTTCGTGGAGATGTACTTCATCTTGATGCCACACTCCTGTTGTATTGAAATTATCTCCCCCACTCAATTAGAAATGAACGTGTTTTTACTTCCCGTGCGGCTACCTACCCAGGCAATAGCTATTGTTATCAGTCCAGAGCATTATGGTGGTAAAGCTAAAGGACTTACAAAGATGCTTTCCTAATCTAAATCCTAATAATAATGCAAATAATTCTAACTTTGGACTGGTTAATTTAGCTTGTTTGCGAGGTGTGACTCGCATTTTGGAAGTTAAGAGACTAACTTGTTCGGATCTCTGTCTGACATAGGCTACAGCGCTGTAAGCTTTGCTTGACGGTTCAATAAACAGATGCAATTCACTACCTTTATGTATAATTCCCCTATGAAACTTTTCACTACAGGTGTGAACATTGTTGAATTCAGTGCTAGCTTCTAGTTGGTGATCATCTGACAGCACATCATCCCAGCCTACCCCAGCTTCCCATAATTCTTGAGGGGGAATTTTTCCTCGCACAAAAAGGGGACTGACTAGCCCTAAGGGGTCAAAATTTGCTACTAAGAGGGACAGTAGCTTGCATTTGGTAAGAGAATGGGAACTATTTCTACAACTCTGGACATTCTTAGGCTTTAAATTCAACTTTTCCTCCCTTCTATCCCAATTCATTCCCAAAACATTGATCTCATCGGGTTCCTTGCAACCAATCTGCTGATCAAACTCTTGACAATTACTTCCCACCCCATCAAAGGCATATGGGCCTTGTCTAGCAAAGATTTGACCTGGCAACAATCTCTTTCCATTGGTTCCCTGGCTACAAATGTTTGCAGATAATTATCGACATAGAAGGATTTAATGATATCTTCCCTTCCCCGCTCACAGAGATGGGTTTGGAGCACTTATTGTAAGAGATAGGGACTACTGGTTATGCCAAAAACCACAACATTAAAGGTGTACGTGGCCGCTTGTTTCGGCTCTCGTCACCACAAAAAACGTACATATTTAGTATCAACTGGATGTAGTAATACTCTGTGGAAAGTTTTTGATATGTCTGATACTAACGCATAGGGATCGCATCAAAACTTGAGGAGCAAATCATGTAGGATTTCAACTAAGTTGGTCCCTGGATAAAGGCAACCATTCAACGACAGTAAAGGAGTCGTGAGAATGCTTCTTAACCCTAAAGTGGGGCAAGTAATATCCCTCAATCTTTGAATCAGTGACTTCAGAAATGAACCCAGCATCAAGATATGTCTGAAGGACGTTCTCATAGTCTTTTCGGTACTCAGGGTTTTTCAGAAATTGCTTTTCTAATGCATTCAGTTGAGTGAATGCATTACGATAATTCGTATCTGGGCATTCTGGCCAGCGGAACGGTAAGCTTACTTGGTACCCTCGTTTGGTACTTACAATGCTACTCTGGACTTTATTTATAGCAGCATGCTCTGAGGTGGTGTACTGTTCATGGAGAGTGATTCCTATAGTATCCAATTTCCACCACATATCAACATCGATTTCTGGGGTGGCTCGACATACTTGTAACAAGCGAACGACAGATGCGTTTATCCCTTCTAGGCCCCACTGTGGTATGCGACCATATGGCATTACACCATTATGCGTTACAAACAAACTTACTCTATCAATCTTGTCCATACCGAGGACGAACAAGCTAAAGTAATCTGCCCCAACCAGGATATTAACGTTATGTAAGAAGATTGCCATTAATTTTATCATCATCCATAGTGCAAACTTTGCGCGGCAAATGTGCATTATGTTAGGAAGGCCAACATTATGTATGGGAGTATTTACATCATCGTGGACAACTAGTTTAGTGAGGATTACTCTGGCACCTGTGTGTATTCTACATGAAACTACATCATACTCGCCTTGTACAATCTATGAGCCGAACGGTGCAATATTCAACAAAACACGTTTAATTGCTAGCAATTCTATCTTCTTCGCAAGCCAATACTCTGGTGGAGAGGGGTTTGCAACAAGGTATCCGGGAACTCAGTGGATGGCTTGTCCTTGACCATCTTAGCAGTTACACACAGTTTCTTGTCTTTGGCTTTTGATTGCATTCTTTGAGATATCTTATGGTTGAAGCCTCAGTTCTTTACAGGTGGCGAGACAACTTGTGATGTTTTTGAGGAGGACTGATGACTGGGATTGTGGTTGGCTCAAATCAAACTGTGATGTCGGCCATCACATAATTTACAATTACGCTTTACGTTACATTGCTTACTGGCGTGACCAAATGCTAGGCAGTTGAAACATTTCTTATTCAAGATTAACTGACATTTTTTAGCCGCCACGGTATAGCACTTTACACAAAGAGACGCGGAGTGATTGCCGTTGCAGAACGGGGAAGCGGTTGCACGATTTTTGTTTGCTTCGGTCCCCTTTTTATGGGTATTTGACAATTCTTCGCCCCTTTGCAACTCCACTGATCTTATAATGAAATTAAGAGCTTCAAACAACTCATTCAATGAAAAGTCACATTTACACAGATAATCAATTACTTTTGAATAGACTTGATCTTGAAACAACTTCTGGTTGATAAGACTTAACAACATGCCATGACCTAACAGGGATCCGCTCAAACATTTGATTTGTTCGATTAAAACAGCTCTATGTGGAAATTCTTGAGGTCAACATAATTGCACTTGGGGACAAAAAGATCAGCTAGCCTTCTATGCAGAATTAATAGTGACTGCTGCTGGTTGCCGTAATATTTCTCAAGCAAATCATGGGCAACTTGGCAATTCGCAGCTGTTACACTTAAGGATCGAACGACTTTGAGTGGCTCTCCTTCTAGTGTCCCTAACAAATAGGGGTATACTTAGCAACATCGTCTAAATCAGGTCTATTATGCACGTGAGCATCAAACAATTCAGTGAACATGGTGAACTCACTTTTTTCGCCTTCGAACAAGGGTAGGAGTAGCTCTTTGAGAGCATGTTATTGGCTGCGTTACACTAGTCAACGTGCCATTATGACTCAATAACAAGGTTATAACTTGGCCTGCATCTTCCAGGACATTCATAACTTTACTCTCTAATGATAACTCCAATTTAACTGTATGTGACACGCACAATGTTCATAGCTGATATTCATTAGCTTGGATTCTTTCCAACAAATTCTGATAAACCTTGCTGTTGAGTGAATCGAGCAGATTTCTTTGGGCTCGGGTGATCGTCGCCATCAGAAGGATTACAAGGGAATCAATCTGCGTTTCTACTGCAGCCACCATTTTAAATATGTAAAGTTAGTGATCATTCTTAACCCTTGTGAGGTACTCTGAGGGGTTTATTCCGAAGAGGTTTGCTGTTGGATAATCTCGTTCCTCCACGTCACACTCTGCCACGGTTACCGTGATCAACAGTATGCTTTCCAATAACGACTTTAATTTGTCCCAAACTTCATGGGCGCTTTCTCTCACGAGGTCATTCCCTCCAAGATAAACAATAGCAAGATGATACCTCCGTCGCCAGAAGGGCAACATCTCAGAGGACAAATAGCCCTGGCCTATGGTAAATTTCTTCCTCCACGTGTTCACTACGAAGGAGGCATAAGGGCAGTTGCGAATGACCCAGCATTAACACTTTAAATACCATAATTGAGCTGCCATTGTTCGGGGACTGGACCCTTATGGCTATCCGGTTATACGAAGGACCACAAATGTCGCGAATGTTATGGCGACTTTCACTGAGGTTCTTGCCAGATGTTATGAGGATGATAGCCCTACCTTAATGGACAGATTCCAGCCCGTACACAAAAACAACTCAATCGCTAAGCACTTCTGATTTTAACAATTCTTATTATAAAACTAAACTCTTCATTAAAAACAAGCAAAGTAATAAAGCATAAACTTAGGTGACTCATCACCCAAAACTTGACAAAATCGGTGGCCACATGACCACTCAAAAACACTGAAAATTTTTTTAAATCAAGTTACACTTTTAATGAGATAATGACAACACCTTTCCAGAAGGTAACTAAACAAGGTAAGCATTGACTGACTTTAGCCCAACGATGGCTACAAACAGTAAAGATTACTTACTATGTGAAATTCTGGTCAATTGCTTACCTCCAAGCCCAAGCTCACACCCGCACACCACATTCAAGACTTGCTAGAGTTGTTAACTCTACAACGTTAATTAGAAGAAGAAGCCGCGATTGGGGTGCAGGGTGGTTTTATACTCGAGCGGATCGGGTTAGTCATCAAGAAGTTGTTTTCTTCAAGAAGGAAGCATTCCTTTGTTTTTCATATAATTTATAAGATAATAGGAATTTTGTCATTAATCTATGAGGGAGGAGAGGCGTTGACTGATAAATGCGAATATATAAAAAGTAACCATTTCACTACAGCCGCCAGACTGCCTGATACGTGGTAATTCGCCTTATATTGAAAGTGGGAAAAGGATGGATGGGCGGGAAACACGTCTCAGAAAATTTTTGCCCTAATTTTTCGCGACACGTATCCCCATTCATGTTAGGTCTTTCTGTACATTTGCATCACTGCTATGGGTCAAGACATCCAGAGGCGTCATGAGAATGGGGACATATTATGTCCCCGGCCGCAGCATTGAGGGGTTGCCAAACTGAAGTTGGGAAGACATCTATTTCGGGGGAATGGGGTGACGAAACCAGTAACTTAGAATCTTTAAGTTTTTATGAGTTTTCAGTACATATTTTATATTTAATGAAGACTGACTTTTTTTAATGTTCATTATATATAAATATAATCATTATGTGTTGATTACTATAATATCAAATTCTATTACGTAATTATAAAATAAGTGGTTCAGTGACTGAGTCAGTGCAAAGATATTGGATAGTTACCCCAATCAATCTAGTGTTTCGTTTTCTTTTTTTCTTTTTTTTTTTTTCATAACGAGCTGTAGCCTACAATTATTTTTGCATTTTCATAAAGCTGAGGCTGATGCCATTATCAATACATAAAGTATTTTACTTATTTATCTTTTACAATGAAGAATATAGTAACAAATTTTTATTTATGCAACTTTTTTCATTCTCGAATGAGGAAAACATCAGTTACAAGAACACTGTCAAGTTGTCAACACAACTTCACAATTTTATACACGCCGTGAAAGCCATGTTATGAAAAAGTTAGCACAGACGGTCAACAGACCCCAGGCACCAGAGGTAGACTAAATCAATTTTACTAATACTAGACTAGGAAGTGATTGCTAGTTTGTCTTGAGCAGCTATTACAAGGATACGTTTTGCGTGAGCACAGTACCTGGTATTCCATCATCTCAGCATGCTCAGGCTAGCATAATCACGATATACTGATTATATAAAGTCTCTGTAATTTTCCATGAATATATACATGTATAAACACAACGAAAGAAAAAGTGAGTTAATTGGATTTCCTGTATATGCATACAGTACTGATAAAACTTAGTACATTGTAATAAATCATGAAAAGAAAGACAAATTTTTCTAATCCAGTATTTATAGAAAACCCACAAATAATTTAACATATGTACATTTTTATTCTGGCCACCATCTCAATATAAAAATTTCAATTTTTTCTTCTATGTTCCTACGCGCTTTGCGTATCACGAGTCCACAATACCTGGACCAAGAAATAGAATACATAAAAAAGATAGGAAACGATCTCTGCTACCCACATCATTTAATTGATTTATGTTATCAAAAAGCTCATAAAAAGTTTTATAATGTTGCTATTAATGAAAAAGAAATCCCTAAAAATATACTTAGCTTACCTCATTTTCGTGGATTTGAAACAATAAAGTCAATATTTAAATCGTTTAATGTTAATGTAGTGTTCTCTTATAACAATACCATTAAAGATATGCTAATTAAGAATAGTCCCGTAACAAATAACAACATCATTTACAAATTCCTTGTAAGGATTGCCCATCGTTTTACGTTGGTCAGTCTAGTAAAAATTTATGTGTTCGGATTAAGCAGCATATGTATTCAGTTAGAACAGCCCAAACTTCAAATGCACTGTTTATCCACCTGAGTGAAAAATCTCATTGTAATAATTGGGGTGATACCTCGGTAATTACTAGATCTAATGATTATGTTTCAAGAAATTTACTGGAATCGGCAATTATACAAATCACTAATAAAAACAACCTAAATCTTAGTCTGGGAATGTACCATTTGTACCCATATATTTGTAAGATGTTTATGAAGGACCTCAAAATAAATGAACAACTAAGAAATTAGTCCCACATGTATATAGTTATTATTTTCTCTCTCTCTCTCTCTCTCTCTCTCTCTCTCTCGGGTTCTATATTCTCTCTCCCCCTTTCTCTTGCTCGATATGTATATATTTATATTTTCTTTCGTCTTATCATTAATAATAATTTTTGTTGGGAAAATTTGTGTAAAAATTCATGATATTAAATTGTATATGCTCCCGTGTTGTTTTCAAAATGTACTGTTTTTCTGGAAGAATCACTTGTTTACTGCGGGTATCCTTCAAGGTGTGGCTAGCCTATGAATCCTCCTCCTCTGTGAGTGAAAATCGCCCTTATGGCTAATCTGGTAGTGTCAGTTTGTATATTAAGCCTTCTTTTGACTATGGTGTTCTTTGTAAAATCAGTATGCCTCAGTAAAGGGTCCGAATAGGACTGAAAGTACTCGGCTAACTCGCTTTTTCATTTTTTTCCTTGTGGCAAAAAAACCTTTATTTATACATAGCATCACGTTTTATATACTTCGTGATCAAGTTATATATATATATATATATATATATATATTATATATATATATATAGAGTATTCATATATAAATATATATATATATATATATATATATATATATATATATATATATAGTATATATATATATATATACATATATATATATATATATATATATATATATATATATATATATATATATATATATATATATAGTATATATATATATATATATATATATATATATATATGTAGGCCTAGGGTTTTTGATTGATATATTGTCCATGTGTTCCCTTTGACCTATGGAATGTGGAGACAGTGAGAAGCAACGACCCAAGAGAAGCTGATGAATGAGTTTCTGGGGATGGCGTGAGATAAAAAATGCTAGTTCGACAAGTCAATGTATTGAGTTTATTAACTCTTCTCAAAGTGCCTTTGTGAAGCTGGATGCAACTAGTGTTGCGAGGAGCTAATTGAACTGTGTGTTCCTTTTGTTTGGCTTGTTTGCCTGCTCCTTCCCTTTAATAGTTTCATACGCAAGTCTATGGGAAGACTTTGCAAAGATTCGTGGGAGAAGGCGAGCCACGATAGTGGTGCCGATGTGTTTTTTTGGAATAGTGAGTGAGATATTCCGGCTGCATGGGTGAGTGAATTACTTTGGCCAAGTTGAATTACTTACTTGGTGACTAATGATTACTATCAGGACATTGTACTTATTCGGGGTTTTTTTGAGTTAGTCTGTAAGACTGGATTACTTAATTGATTGATTTATTTATTCGTTGTTAATAAATGTTAATGTTATGATGCGACTCTCTCATTTTCATTACCTATTAGAATGGAGAGAAAGAGGTGGAGAGAGAGAGAGGTGTCGGTGCTGAGAGAGAGAGAGAGAGGAGAGAGAGAGAGAGAGAGAGAGAGGAGAGAGAGAAGTGAAAAGGATTGCCGAGAGAGAGAGAGAGAGAGAGGCTGTGTGTGTATGCTGTGTATTGGTTTGCCTTCCGTTTCGTGTGCTCACGCTTACCTAATGAATAATGGGGGGTGGGGGAATCCCCCCATTACATATATATATATATATATATATATATATATATATATATATTATATATATATATATATAACTGATCAAACACGCAAGGTTTTTGTTCACACGATGAATGGTGGGGATATGATGAGATTCACTTTTTGTTGTATTCCAACGTTTCGTGATAACATCGCCACATCTTCAAGGATCATCCACAAAATAAAATATAGTATGTTAGCAGAAAATAAGAACTGGTTATGAGATCCAATAGTTGAAGAAGATAACAGCTAAAACAATTTAATGGTAAAATTACAACTCACAAACTTAATTAAACGCACATTTTACTAAAACTGAGACTAAAAAACACATATAATCAAAAGTAAGAGTCATATATTCAAATTCATAGAACTGCAGATGGAAGCAGCTCCATACAACCAACCTCCCAGAATCAAATATAAAAACTCACTAAAACAACGCCAAGAGACAAAAAGAATGACAGAAATTTAGGATAAAAACAAGCGGCGGGACAGCAGAGCAATGGTTGTATAGAGTCGGAACTCGTAGTTTGATGTTTAAGTTTCCAGAATCAATAGTTCGTTGAGT
>NC_061090.1:73509870-73547370 GCF_015104395.2 Macrobrachium nipponense | reverse complement strand
TCAGCAAACAATTTTCTAGTTTCATTGTTAACAAGGTTTTCGGCCGTTTTTCGTCAGTTATGACAATGAATCCATTGCGGATGTTGATGACTTTGAGGTTGTATTTAGACAGGAGTTCTCATAATTTGTTGCGTCTCTCTTCCCCACTGGGGCATTGTCTTTAATCTTAACTTTCTCCATCTTTGTATATATCACTTGCACGATTTAACCAGAAGTACCATTTGATTAAACATTGCAACTTACTGACTGGGAGATGAGATGGTTTGAAAGGGTAAAACAAATGGTTTATGGTGTGAGAAGGAAGGTATAATGAAAGGATGGTTGCTTTTTTGAGTGATGATGCTGATTGTAATGAGAATAATAATGAGTTGGATGGTTTAGTGAAAGCGAATGTGTTAAGTTAATGTTAAGTTAATGAGTGTCACAAGGAAGGGTGACAACTACCTATCCTATGCTGGCACTGAAATAGGGGCTAGGACGAAGCAGACGACCTAGGATCGAGTTCAGATTTAAAAAAACTTCATGGGCCACTTCCCTCAAATCCTAGGCAGAGTTGGTGTTAGTGAGGTAGAAGAGCCAAGATATGAGAGACAATGAGGGGAAGGATGTAGGACAGTGGGATCGGATAGGTGAAGGATGGGGGTAGGGGTGGGGGGTATCTTATACTGTCTTCACGACTTTGGCGAATCACCAATGAAAAAACAACTCCCTTAGCACTCCACCAATAGGAGGCAAGAACCGTCTTCTTCAAGCTGTTTTAAGCTGCTAGTGATGACTACATCAATCTCAATGCTTGACCTGAAATCTGTCTTGAAGCTTCTGGCGGTCAGCCAATGAGAAGGCGGCTCCTTCTCTGCCAATGAGAAGACAGTTTCCTCTTCACCAATGGGAAGGCAGCTTCTCCACCAATGTGAGCTGAGGAAGATGTTCTTCAATCCTCTGGCTGCTACTGCCATTCAGGAAGAAACAGCGACACGTCCACCTCCTGCTAATGCTCACCTCTGAATGCTGGACTGACAGTCGCTAGTGGTGAGTCCTTCCCTATATATAGTGGTCATGTGTGCACTCACAGGTGCTCCCGCAGAACCAAGTGAGGGATGTCCAGGTTTTCATTGGCTGGCGGCCAGGCGTTGCTCGAGCCACGCCGATCTTCTCAGGTGGGTGCCGTCACCGCGTTTTCATTGGCTACAACTGTGGTGACGTCACTCCAACATCTTCATCAATATTGGTTCCTTCCTGGGCTCTGGTGTTATCCTCTGGAGCTGACGCTGGGCCTTCCTCACACAGGTGGGTAGCAGGAAGGGTTCTTGTGTCGTATTCAGGATGTGTTTCTGTTCCAAGATGAATAATGCCTCAATGAGGCATAAGCTTCACTGATCTGGGGCTCTTCCGATTCTTTCAATGTTCCTGACAATCTCCTATAGTTCGACGTGCTGTTGGTGGGCGGTGAGGGCATGGTGTTTGATGGTGCCATTTTGTTCATGGCATAAGATCCTCTTAGACAGCCGTAACATCATCATACCGATATAGATTCCAGGACATCCTTGGATAGGGCATGTGTACTCATCCAAGGAGACTACAGCTTGGGGTATCTTTACAGTAATGTAAAGACACATAAGACCAGAAACCCCTTACGCCCCATCATCAACCAGATGCCCGCCCCGACCTACGCCTTGACAAAATGCCTGTTGCGATGTTTATCAATTTCGCAGGTAGGAGGGATGTGACTTGGTAGCCGTTTATTCAACGTTCTTCAATTACAGCCACTGTTGGATACAAGTTAATTCAGCCACTCGTGCCCAGGCAGAGCCTGCTGTCTCTTTGTTCTACATAGCTAGAACCTTCTAGAAGCTTTGACCTGGTTCAAAGCAGATTTTTAGGAATGCCGACCGGATATGTGGATGAGTTTGTGCTCGGTGGAAGACATTAGGCAAAAAGGCATTTTGCGAAATGTAACTCATCGCTGGGTGAGAAACAGTAGTAGTCGGACACTGGATTCCAGGCTCCGATTCCCTGCTGAAAGGGCGAGTTCCGAAGCACCTTCATTAACACTGCAGTGGCTCATTTGTTACTCTTATTGTTTTCGTGATATATCAATAATGCCCTTTATGTTATCAGTGCTTTTATATGTGTTCTTGGTAATGATAAAGGGAATTTCTTTTGCGGCAAATGTGTCAAAATGGAACCATGGCTAAATTGTGATAGTCATGCATCTGCACAGACATGGATGCAACATAGCCATTATGGGAAGTGGTAATTTAAGGGAAAACATGACTAAAAGGACATATGATTACAATGGGAAAAATCCCATTTATAATTTGGTGCTTGCTGCGATGTTGGTTAGGGAGATATTCATTAACCATTAACAATCCTTTGTTCTTTTAGTATCTTTCTTATTTGCCATGATTCTAACTTGTTATTTGTTACCTTACAGAATGAACTATATTTGGGTAGAATAGGTTAGATCCACACTGTAGATGAAATACGTACAGGGGTTAGAGAGAGAGACAGAGAGAGAGAGAGAGAGAGAGAGAGAGACTGCTGTTGGAGGGAACTTCAGCTGCGAGCTACTAAAGGTCGCCAACTTCTCCAGGTAAGCATCTCCTGCTCACGTATGAGGGGTGTAGGGATAATAGTTATCAGATACTTTGATGAAATATATATTATATATATATATATATAATATATATATATATATATATATATATATATATATATGATATATATATATTTATATATATGGGGATACAATCCACAATGAAGTAAAATCCTGTAGTTTAAAATATATATTTCTTGTACCGGATTAAAGCTTTCGACCATCAGATGTGGTCTTGTTCACTAAAATGTGATATGTCACCTCAAGGAACTGACTAGTAGGAGCACAAACATCTGAAAAAACAATAAAGGTTAGGTAACAAGCTAATTTATTTTTATGAATGATCAGTTGGTTGAGCCATCGTCCTTTCCAGAATTCGTCTTGATCTTCGTGGGGGAATGTTTCTATTGTCAACTGCTTGTTCTCTGCTGGTTGGGTGGTTTGTTGGAGAAATGACCTGAGTGGAGTAAACAGGAGAGGAAGCAGCATCATCATTGGCACATATATTCCTAAAGTTTGAAATCTTCCCTTTTCTGCATATCTCTTCCCAAATAGCTGTATTTTTTTGTAAAAAAGTCCAGTATTTCCTGTAAAGATCTCGTTTAAGGAAATTAACGCCCCTATTTTATCTAATAGCAGTGCTTCATTTAATATTTTCCCCATCATTGCCATAACTCATTACTACATTGCTACAGTTATTAGTACATGTATCTGTAATTACTTGTATTTAAGTATATATTATCCTTATGTGCAAATCTCATTGATTCTGTATTCTGTAATGGTGGTACTTCCTCTTTTCTATCTGGTTTTATTTTGTCTTGCTTGTTCTGGTTACTTATCTGCTTTTCCCTTACGTCTCTCTCGCTTGTCGAAACTGTCTCAGACAAATTGATCAGATTTCGGTGAGACTTTTCTTCGTCATCCGTAAAACATACGCTCTTCCGATTATCCTGTTTTAGGCTAATCCACAGCTAGCAGAACACCACTGAAGGCAGGAGATGTAATTGCTTTTGATGGGAAAGAATACAACTGGACGTTCATCACAGCAGATGTGACAATGGCGTTATTAGGGGCAGATATCCTAACAGCACACAACCTACTAGTCGACGTAGCAGCTAAACAGGTGATCCCAAGAACAACACAGAAATCATCTCCCCAAAAGCCGAGCTGACTTACAACAATGACGAGTCAACAAGAAGGAAAAATATGCCCCATCACACCTAAACAAGGAAAACCATTTGATATCCGTTACCACCAAATTTTTCACGTTGGTTTCTTGGGACATTTTTGCACTGTGCATATATTTTAATAAGATGATTTGAATTTTTGTATAAATTAGCGGAAATTATGATTGAAAAGGTCAGTGGTGGCATTTTGGTGGTTATTTGAAGTAAATCAATGGAAAGTTTGTCTTTTCCAGGTGTGATTATATTCACAGGATAATAATTGTGCATATTAATAGTTATTAATTAGCATAAATTATGCATATTTAAAGAAAATAATAGTCCAACCCAAACAAAAAGTGGTACTGGTGAATTTCTGTTCAATCTTATTTGATTTACCTTTATGTATATAAATTACTACATATTCCATAATAATTGATCATTAAACAGGCAGATATAATAGTAATTTGAATTTGTTCACAATTAATTAACTCACATATAGTTAAAAGAATATCAAAATATAAACATACTTAGCAAAAGATTTAGAGATAACTGTGTATTCTGAATAGACTATGAAACAAGAATATTTGAACTACAACAAATATGCTAAAAATTTATAAATTCATATTATAGTTATGTAAGAGTTATTTTCTAGTAAATAATTCTTGCTGAAAATAAAAGATGAACACATGTAAATATAATACACAAATAAAAATGTTGCAATTTCTTAAAAATACTTCTTATTCCAAATCTCTGAGTAGTAACTTTCACCCTCTAACGTTCCTGAAACACTGTTAAACAGAAAATAATTTTCGCTCTCTGATGATGGTGATGAAGAAGAAATGTAAGGAGATGCTGAGCGAATTTCATCAGATGATGGTGTAACATCTTTTTCCTATCTCTTATTTGAAGGTTGAAGCACTTGTTTCTGTCTTACAGTTTCCAAGCTCTCATCTTTAGCTTCCGCCTCAGACTTTGATATCCTGGGAGGCTTTTCACACAAGCTTGGAGAGAACTGTGAACAAGAAAGCCAAACAGGGATAAGACCGTCATCAGTCTGCTGCCAGCCAGTCTTCAGGTGAAGGATAACCAATATCTTGTCTGAGACATTGCTTCTAAAACATCTAAAATTGACCATTACGTGCGTGGCATGAGAAGACCCCCCCCCCCCCCCCCCCCCCCCCCCCCCCCCTCTCTCTCTCTCTCTCTCTCTCTCTCTCTCTCTCTCTCTCTCTCTGCTTAGGTTAACAAATGTAAATTTCCTCATAAATTTGTTCGCTTCTTCTCCGTTTTAACCTTCGGAATTCCTTATAGTGACCGTTTCGTGACATTATGGTGACGTATTGCTTTATATAGACGGTTTATTGGGAAATTTTTTACAATTTTGAAAACCAATTACCGTTCAAAGGTAGACTTAAATAAAATTCGACTTGTAGATAACGTGTTTTTTTAGTTATGGAAAAGCGTTAAAGGAAGTCATAGTAAAGTAATACCCTATGACAGAAAACTAAACTATATGGAGAAGTCAGAAATATAGAGATAATATTATACTAGCAAATATTTCAGACATACCCAAGGAACATCATTAGCAATAAAAAATCTTTATCAACGATACCTGAATCTTAGGCGCCCTTGAGATGTTCATTAACTGTCTGTTTAATCAAGACCGACTGTATCATCTGGCTCTTGTACCGACATTTGCTGCTGTAAATCATACGTGATAAATACCAGTTTATTCTGTGTCACCGTCTTAATACTGTCCAGATGTGGGATTTTAATTTTATTGTTGGGCATCTCTCTGGTCTTGTCTTGAAGGGGTCAGTAGAAAATTACGTTTGCTTTATGAATCGCTTTCTCAGGATATCTTAAAGACGAAAGCTGCTCATGAATTAGTTCAAATTCCTTTTCCAGGAAATCTGTGGAACAAATTCGTAAGGCTCTTAAGAATAATTTGCTGTCTACGCCTATCTTAATAGAAATGTCATGATAACTAAAGTAATGAATATATGAAAGTGAGACATTTTGTTTCCTGTCCGGTCTCTAATTACTAAAACATCAAGACAAGAAATTTTGTTTTCTGTTTCCCATTCAACGTTAAATTTAATGCTTGGGACTAATGCATTCAATTTTGAAAGGAATTCGTTGAAATTGCCCCACCTATTATCCAAAAATGTTAGAATATCAGATATATATATATATATATATATATATATATATATATATATATATATATATATATATATATATATATATATATCTCATCCACAGCATGCTTTGGGGTTTTATTGCATTTATTACTATAGTTTCAAAGTATTCCTTGTATAGAATACTGGCTAAAACGGGACTTAAAGGGCCACACCCGAATTTTTCCTTATAGAATGACTCTCTGAATGACAATACGAAAATACATTATTAGATACGCATAATTCAACTAACTTTATTATTTTGGCAAGAGCCAATGGGAAATTATCTGAATAGGGCTTAATTTTTCCCTCAAAAACTGTAGAACGTCCTCAGCTGATACTTTTGTGAATAGGGAATCTACATAAAGGCTTAAAAGTTTTATGCTACGAAGTGGAATATGTGCTTCTCTGAATTTGTGACCAAAATCTTCCAGTCACATTAAACTTTCGGAAGGTGTTTGTCAGAAACTCAGAGAAACACATATACCTCTTGATAACAAAACGTTTAAGCCTTGATGTAGATTCCCTATTCACAAAAGTACCAATACAGGATGTTCTACAGTTTTTGAGGGAAAAATTAACCCCCTATTCAGACCGTTTCCCACCAGCTCCTGACAAAATAATAGAGTTATTTGAATTATGTGTATCTAATAACGTATTTTCATTCAGCAAGGCATTCATTAAGCAAAGATTCCTGTTTTAGCCAATCTATATACATGGAATACTTTGAAACCCAAAACCATGCTGTGCAGATGAGATATGTAGATGATATTCTAACCTTTTAGGATAATAGGTGGGGCAAATTCAACGAATTCCTTTCAAAATTAAATGCATTAATGCCCAACATCAAATTTAAAATTGAATGGGAAACAGACAACAAAATTTCTTTTCTTGATGTTTTAATAATTAAAGACACGACAGAATACAAATTTTCCACATACAGAAAACCAACATTCTCAATTTCATACATTCACTACTTTAGTTATTATTCCATTTCTATCAAGATAGGCGTAGCTTGCAACTTATTCTTACGAATAGGCTTACGAATTTGTTCATTAGTAAAAAGGGCCCCTTCTAACCTTGTAGTGACAGTTAAAGAAAAGTGGGTTAACATAATACTATTCAGGAGATTTGCAACATCAGATAGGAGGCATTAATAATTCCAAAATTACACGCTTTAGACAAAACAGTTTTTTGATCAATGCAGAATCAGTGGAACAGGCAGCCATGATATCCAACTAGAGGATTACCCCAGAGGAATTATCAAAGAAGTAAAGCCTCACTACAATTCAAGCTATGCTAAAGCTGTCATCTTCCACCAGGACTTGTATGATTTTTCAGAGGAAGAAATCCATATGTGTCTTAATGTTTGGCCCGCTCTTATTTTTTATTTATATTAAGGACATTAATGTAGGATTAACTAGCAGGATAGCCAAACTAGGCGAAATGCAGCCGACCCAGAGACAGTAGAAAGTTTAATAAATTATCTAAAGAAAATAGGAGAGTGGTAAAAAAAAGGCCTTTTAATGTGGATAAGTGGAAAGAGTTGCAAATAGGAACAACCAACCCTCATGCCATGCATTCATCGGAAGAATTATCAATAATTTCAACATTTTCATCATCTAACAAATCATCATTTTCCTCTTGTGTGTCCGGAATCACACAAACATCATTTTCTTCAGATGTTTCATTTTCATCAATTTCATTATCTGAATCTGTCGAATCTTGAGGTGGCTAACTTTCATCCAACATAAGTTTGAGTAAGATGGGGTTATAGTCCTCATTAACTTCTAGTTTCCTCCCACTCATCTTTTTCAGTAACAGTATTAGATTACCGCCAAATGAATATTTTACTACACAGTATGCAAGTTAATA
Source organism: Macrobrachium nipponense (assembly GCF_015104395.2). Classification (NCBI taxonomy): domain Eukaryota; kingdom Metazoa; phylum Arthropoda; class Malacostraca; order Decapoda; family Palaemonidae; genus Macrobrachium; species Macrobrachium nipponense. The sequence goes on along the minus strand of NC_061090.1, from coordinate 73,539,553 downwards.
ATGCAACTGAAGGTTGATTCTGAGTGCATTTGTGATGTCGAGGAGTCACTGCTAAGAGTGCATATTCTGTGCTGTTTCATGAAAAAGTTGACATGAATGTTGACTAAACACAATCTCTCTCTATCTTTCTCTCTTTTTCCCCTATATTTTATGAGTCTTATGTATTTTTGTGGTCATATAGAGAGAGATGCTGATGATAATGATGTGAGAGAGAGAGAGAGAGAGAGAGAGAGAGAGAGAGAGAGAGACCGATAATGATGATGATGATAATGATGACAGAGAGAGAGAGAGAGAGCGAGAGAATAAGAGAGATAGAGAGAGAGGGAGGGAGAGGGAGAGAGGGAATGAGAAAATAGAGAGAGAGAGAGAGAGAGAGAGAGAGAGAGAGAGAGAGAGAGATAGACAGACAGACACAGAAAGACAGAGAAACAGAGAGAGACAGAGATTGAGAGAGAGAGTGAGAGAGTATGAGTAAGAGAGACAGACAGACAGAGACAGAGCAGGGACAGAAAGATAGAGGAACAGGGAGTCAGAGAATGAGCGACAGTGAGAGGACATGAGTAAGAGAGAGAGCATGAAAGAGTAAGAGAGAGGGTGAGACAGACAGACAGACACACACACGGCGCGCGCGCGTGCGCAGATTCTACTCTTCCCTTCTCTAACCACTTTCCTAACTACAACCCGTCAGTTACGGCAATTTTTATTTATTTGATATCATACAGGATGTAGAATCTAATACAGCTTTTTCTATATAATCATACGGTGACTTCTTTGCATTATATGCCAAGGCAAATGTAAACTTAAGCCTTCAAATAAGTCTTCCTCCTCTGAGAGGTTGAATAGACCACCAAAAAATTTTGACTAGTATGACAAAATCTCCATCAGGTAAGACCTTCTGTTTTGAATATTACTGATGTCATGTATAATAAATACACCTCCTATGTACTATATTTTATACTTACAATATTTCATTATGAATATGGCAATGACTCGAGGACATGGAAACATTGTATTTTTCCCGCTTCTGTCCATTGCATATCAATGTCTCGTCCTATGCTTCTACATAGTGTTTCCTTCCTCCCTTCAAGAGAGACAGTCAGGATGTAGTAAGCCCTATTATGGCTCAATAAGGAGCCCCCAACAAAGACTCCATATTCTTCATTTGGTCAGCCAACTAAAAATGTCTCTTCTTAATGGCATTTTTATATATCCTGCAATGGAATTGTGAAGGACTGTGTACACGTGCAGGAGAGCTAAAAGTCTTGTTAAGAGAGAGAAATCCTGGTATAGCATGTCTGCAAGAAACCAAATAAGGCCCTGAAATTTTTAATCCTGGTGTTAACTATGAGATTTTCTCCTCTCCTCCTCCTGCCGGTGACCGTGCTTATGGGAGAGCTGCTGTTATTGTGAATAAATCTTTGGAATACTCTCAAGTACCCTTTACTACAAATTTACAGGCACTTGGACTTAAAATAATTTTACACAAGCAGATTGCTGTCTATTCCATTTCCCTTCCTCGTAGATCTGCTTTTTCAGTGACTGACATTCAGTCATTGTTAAATCAATTACCATCACCATTCATGCTTCTGGGAGATTTTACTGCACGCAATCCATTGTGGAGAGGTGACTCTATAGATATGGAAGGAAAAGTGGCCGAGGAAATTATTAACAATAATATTGTGCTTCTTAATGATGGCATGATGACTTACCATAACATACATTTTAATTCGTATTCAGCTATCGATCTAAGTATATGTTGCTCAGACATAGCTTTAGAATTTAACTGGTCTGTTGATGAATATCTGCATTGCACGGTAGTGATCACTTTCCTATCCATTTGAAGTTTGTAAGGAATGTTCCTCTAGAAGCACCACCAAAATGGAAGGTAATGGACGCAGATAGGTGGAATATCAGGCAGGCATAAGATTAGGAAAAAACTTAGGAATCTCTTCAATGCCACTTGGAAGCATATAACTATTTTTCAATACAGTGGTAACAAGCGCAGAGGCTGCTATACCAAGAACAATTGGAAAACTACGAAAACCTGCTGTCCCTTGGTGGGATGAGAAATGTGCTTTCCTCAGAAAAATTACAAGAAGATACTATAATAAATACATGTCATGTGGCACATCTACTGCTAAGATAAAGCTATATAGCCAAACAGTGTCAATATTTCCATTGTGCAAAAAGAAATTTGTGGATATACTACATAAATGGGATTAATTCAAAGTTCCATCCAGAGTAGTTTGGAAGAAAATAAGGAAGCTTTCAGGAATTTTTTCTCCTCCAAAAACACCCCCTTTAAAGGTAGGAGTGTGAGGTATAGACAAATAGGCAGGTAAAGTAGTACTAACTTTATTACATGTATGAAAGGTTTATAAGTACTGTGTGCAGGCAGATATGTAGTACCCAACCCACGAGAGAGAGAAAATTGGGTCAGAGAAGCTGATTTGTGTTTTCTCATAGACATACATACATACTAGATAATATTGGCTATGTACATTTAATATCTATGAATTATACATCAGCAAAAGGCCGAGAATGCTCTACAGAATGGTATAAGGAACAATGCAGCTATGATGATAACATACAATATTTACAGGAAAAAGCATTGTCCTTACAAATACTTCCCCCCCCCCCCCCCCCGCCCCGCCCCAGACAATTATTATGTAACAATAATTGGAAGACAATATGGGTCAGGATGTCTAATTGCGATAGCGTGCTGGAGGGCAGAGGCGGCCCAGAGTTTGTGAGACCAGCTGTCTTGGGGGTCTCTCGGCCTCTAAGGCCTTCGGAGAGCCAGGTGACAGGATTCTTCCCTTGGACCGGGTCCTAGGGGGTTCGACTGTCGTCTGTGGGTGGCCAAGGCTCCGTTGGGTGGCTCGGGAAATTTGGGAAATGCTCTGTTTTGTGGGGGTACCCTGGGACATCTGCCGGGTTCCTCTTCAGTGTCGTCCTCATTCATCAGGAAGGTGGGCTTCAGCCTATCGATGGAGACCCAATCCTCACAACCATGAATGAGGATGAGTTATGCCCTGTCCGTGTAGCGAAGAATATGGTAGGTGCCTCAGTAAGGTCTCATCAGCAGAGGGCAGTGGGCAGTGGGCGTCATTCGAGGCGAAGACGTGCTTGCAGGATGATAAGGCTTTGGGCTGGAAGTGGCTCATACTGTCTACGAAAGTCTTCAGGGCGTGAATTTCCCAGCAGTTTCCTGAAGCCTCGTGATCGGGATGTCTGCATCGTCGGAGTTGGTTGGGAAGAATTCACCTGGTACTGACAGTGGTTCCCCATAGACCTTCTACACCGGGGACACCTCGCCATTGGCCTTGGGGGCGGTGCAGATTCCAAAGAGGACCCAGGGCTACTGTAACTTCCAATTCTCATCCTTCAGAAGAGGTGGACTCTTTCCACCATGCTGTTGGCTGCAGGGTTGAAGGCTATAGTGCTGTGGTGCGATGTACCCTTCAGGCAGGCCAAGGCGGCCTATAAGTCTGACAGAAAGGCAGGTTTGCATCCGTTGTGATGTCGTCTGGTACTCCAAAACGTCTGATCCATCTGGCGAGGATGACCACTGCACAAGCACTGGTGGTTGCTTCCGTCATCGGGGTTGCTTTAGGCCATCTGGTGGACCTATCGGTACCCTTCAGGAGGTACCTGGTGCCTTCGGATGAAGGCAGGGGGCCTACAATGTCAATGTGGCTGTGAACGAACCTCCGTCTGAGTTGTGGGAAATTGCCTACGCCCGATTCAGTGTGCCACCTGATTTTGCTAGTCTGGCAAGGAACGCAGTTCCTAGCCCATTCCCACGAGTCTTTCCAGATCCCATGCCATATGAATTTCTCCATCAGGAGGCGTATCACTGGGTGTGAGAGGCCATGTATTATGTCAAACACGATCTTTCTGCGGGAGGTTGGGATCAGCGGGCGGGGGCAGCCAGTGCTGATGTCGCAGAGGAGTGTTGTGCCCAGAGGTCCGAAGGGCACATCTCCCCACTTCAGGGAGGTGGGGGCAGTGCAGTAGGATGGTGTTTCTAGATCGGCAGCTTGTTCCTGGGGAAGGTCCTCAAAGTCGATCCTGAGGTGGACGGTGCCGATTTCGATCTTTGATAGGGTATTCGCTACAGGGTTCTTCTCCCCGGGGACATAGTGGATGGTGCAGCTGAACTTAGCGATGGCTGCTAGATCCCTTTGTTGCCTTTGTGAAAGCGTGTACCAAATGCTGATGGCCCGTCCTGATGGTAAAGGGGGAGCCCTCCAGGAAGTAACAGAAGTGGTGCATGGCCTGGTAGACGGGTCAAAAGTGCTGTAGCTGGTCTCGGCTCGCTTCAGCTTCCTGCCGAAGAAGGTGAGTGGCTGGGGCGACCCATGAGTCACCTGCTTCAGGACTGCTCTGCGGGCGACATTGCTGGCATTGGTGGTGTGTCATAGGGGCGCATCGGGGTCCTTGTGGGCGAGGGTGGCGGCCTTGGTGAGGGACTTCTTCATCTGACAGGAGGCCTGTTGCTGCAATGCTTCCCACACCAACTTCTTCGGCTTCCCCTTCAGGAATTCTGTCATGGGGGACATGGTGAGGGCAATATCCAGGATGAAGTAACAGTAATAATTCACCACGCCGATGAATTCCTGCAGGCCCTTGATTGTCATTGTTGTTGGGAACTTCTCTACAACATCCATCTCCGTGCCCAAGGAAATCCACCTTCTCTGTGCCGAAGATGCTCTTATCGAAGCAGATGACAAGCCCATACTCTTGGAGTCATTTCAGCATGGCTCAAACATGGTGGAGGTGCTCCTCTGAGGACCTGGAAAAAATCAAAATGTCATCAATGTAGCAGATGCAGAGGGGCAGGTCTCCCAGGCGTTGGAAGGTTGCTCCGGCGTTCCTCAAGCTGAAGGTGGAGTAGTAGAAAACGTAGGACCTCAATGGTTCGGTATTGAATGGTCCAAATTGTTGTATTTCATTGTTTATTATTCAATTTAGCTTTATAATAAAATTTACTGTGGTGTTTTTGTAGGGCTTGGAACGAATTAGGCAATGTAAATGTAAAACGTAGTTCTGGATAAAAAAAAAAATCAGGTTACGAAGGCCGCTTTGGAACGGATTAATTTCGTAACCTGAGGCACTACTGTATATATATATATATATATATATATATATATATATATATATATATATATATATATATATATATTATATATATATATATATATATATATATATATATATATATATATATATATATATATACCATATATATATATATATATATATATATATATATATATATATATATATATAGATATATTATATATATATATATATATATATATATATATATATAATATATATATATATATATATATATATATATGATATATATATATATATATATATATATATATATATATATACATAGATAGATAGATAAATAGATAGATTGACAACAGATTGATCTTACAGACCTTACAGACCTTACATCTTGTTCGGGTTGCCCCAGGTCCCTCAGTGTGAGGCACCTCTAATGTCTACCAGAGAGTTGCTAGTACATCTTCCGGTATATTTTGCATCTTCCAATCTTGGATGGTCTGGGATGCAGTTTAGATATTTGTCGAGCTTATTCTTAAACACATCTACGCTCACTCCTGATATATTCCTCAGATGAGCTGGCAACGCATTGAATAGACGCTGCATTATCGATGCTGGTGCGTAGTGGATTAATGTCCTGTGTGCTTTCCCTTATTTTTCCTGGTATAGTTTTTGGGCACTATTAATCTACCTCTGCTTGCTCTTTCTGATATTTTTAGTTCCATGATATTTTCTGCTATTCCTTCTATTCTGTTTTCCATGCCTGAATTATCATGTAGCGTTCTCTTCTCCTTCTAGACTATATAATTTTAAGAATTGTAGTCTTTCCCAGTAGTCTAGGTCCTTAACTTCTTCTATTCTAGCTGTAAAGGACCTTTGTACACTCTCTATTTGTGCAATATCCTTTTGATAGTGTGGGTACCATATCATATTGCAATATTCAAGTGGACTACGAACATATGTTTTATAAAGCATAATCATGTGTTCAGCTTTTTCTTGTTTTGAAGTGCCGTAACAACATTCCCATTTTTGCCATACATTTTGCCAACAGAGTTGCTATTTGATCATTGCATAACATGTTCCTATTCATCATCACACCAAGGTCTTTAACTGCTTCCTTATTTGTGATGGTCTCATTATTAGGTCCCTTATATGCATATAGCTTTCTTTCTCTGTCTCCATAATTTATTGATTCAAATTTATCAGAGTTAAATACCATCCTATTTACCTCTGCCCAATCATATACTTTGTTAAGGTCTCTTTGTAGAGCGTTCCTATCTTCATCACAAGTAATTTCTCTACTTATTCTTGTGTCATCTGCGAAACTACTCACTACCGAATCCTTCACATTATTGTCTATGTCTTCAATCATAATAACAAACAGTATTGCAGCTAACACCGTACCTTGCGGCACACCGGATATTACCTTGACTTCATCCGATTTCTCGTCGTTTGCAATAACTATCTGTTTTCTGTTGTGTAAAATTCTTTTAACCATCTTCCTACTTTATCCACCCGATATTGTGTTTTCTAATTTTCTTCGCTAATATATTATGGTCTACTTTATCAAAAGCTTTTGCAAAGTCTAAATAAACCACATCTGTTTTCATTCCGCTTTTCATATTTTTGAATATGTTTCTCACGGTGGACTAACAGTTGGGTTTGTGTACTTTTTCCGGGTACGAAACCATGTTGTCCTTTATAAACAAATTATTTTTTTATTAAATGTTTCATAATATTTTTCTTCATTACCCTTTCATACACTCATAATATGTGATGTTAGACTCACAGGCCTTAATTACTTGCCTCTAGTCTTGATCCACTTTTGAAAGTAGGGGTAATATATGCTAATTTGTGCTCATCATAAATCTTGCCTGTATCTACACTTTGTCTTAATAATATTGCAAGTGGCTTTGCGATAGAATGAACTACTTTCTTTAACAAAATAGCAGGAATTCCATCAGGCCCTGCAGCAGCTCCATTTTTAATTTCATTAATAGCCTGCACAATATCAGCTTCATTAATATCTATGTCAGCTAAATATTCACTATTTTCATCCCTTACTTCTATATCATTATCTTCATTATCTATTCTAGGGGTGAATTCTCTCTTATATCGTTCTGCCAGTATGTTGCAAATTTCCTTTTTTTCATTCGGGGGGTTAATCTCCCTTCAATTCTCAGAGGGCCTATTTCTATTCTTCTTTTATTCATCTTCTTCGCATATGAGTATAATAGCTTGGGGTTTTGCTTGATATTTAATAGGGTCTTCCAAGTCCCGTTTTTCATTTTCTTTTGATTGTATAATCTTTTGTTCTGCATTTTCTATCTTACTTTTTAGTTCTATAACTTTCCATGCATTTTTTTCTTTTGCAAGACCTTTTTTCCACTTTCTGATTTTCTGGAACAAGATCCTTCTGTCTCTTGGTATGCATGAATGATGTTTACTTTTCTTCTTCGGTATATATTTTTTCCACTATTTTCTCCAATATTTTATATAATATCTCCGTATTTACCCTTATGTCATCACTTACGAAAATGTTATCCCAATCTTTGTTTAATTCTTCATTAATTTCTGACCATTTTTATATTTTTACTGTAGAAGTTGTATTTTCCATATCCTTCCCACTTTTTTCATTTCTTGCTTATCTCTATTTTCACTTGCTTTGGAATGAACTGTTAATTCTATGACATTATGGTCTGAAATATTCGCATTATAAACTATTATTTCTTTAACATAATTCATCTCGTTCACAAATACTAGGTCTAAAGTATTTTCCTTTCTTGTTGGCAGGTGATTTATTTGTTGAATGTTGTATTCTAGTAGCATATCTAATAGCTTTTCAAATTGCCTCTTATCTTCTGCACTACTATTACTCTCTTTTTTATATGTATAAGTACAACCACAATCTCCTATTCGTTCTTTCCATTCTACGAAAGGAAGTTGAAGTCACCAGATAGGAGAATAGTCCAGTCCTTGTGATTTCTACATATATCATCCAATTTTTGTTTCAATTATTAAGTCAAACTCTTTAGTATTAGGAGGTCTATATATTACTATGTTCATCAATTTTTCAGATTCAAATTCTACCGCTATTAGTTCACATTCTGAGTTACTATATATTCTCATATATTTGTTTCCTTGTTTTTTGTCTTTCCCATATATTGCGGTTCCCCCTTGATTCCTATTTTTCTATCATGATCTATAAGTTTGGAACCCTTTTATTTGATCATCATTCCCAGTCTCTTGGGAATACCAGGTTTCACTTATATTCATTATATCTATTTTCTTTTCATTTTGGGTTAGTTCTTCTAAGTACTCTATTTTTCTTTTTGAGTTACTCGTAACTAAACCCTGCGCATTCATCACTATGATGGTTTGCGTGTTTTCTCCTTCATTTAATACTGGTAGTAATAAGGATTTTCCCATGTCTCTTTCCTGTTCTGGTATGTTGTTCTTTTTTCATTTCCAGAAATTCTGACATTAAAAAATCCAACTTTTCCATAATATTTGATCTTCCTTCATCATAATTATTCATTTTGTGGTCTGAATCTTGCAATTTTCTCCGTTTCTGCAATATCCTCTTGCATAATAAATACAGTTCAATTATCTCTTGAGTAGAATTTCGGAGCTGATGCTTTGAAATTTTTTGCTGACACCTCTGCATATCTCATTGGTGGTTTGCTTTTCTCTTTTACCTGATATTCTTGATTTCTCTCTTTATTTGTTTCTTTCTTATTTTGGATTTTATTACTTGGTTGGTTATTTATTTGATTATGATTCATGGCTACAGGGTGCATATATTTGCATTTTTTGTCGAACTTACATCCTTTTCCTTCTTTTAGGTTTTTACATATTTTTGGATGCAGATCTCTGCACTCATCCCCATATCCATCTAAGTATGCACATTTACCATATATTTCATAGTTTTGGACATATATCTTAGGATGTTTGTAGTAACATCTTTCTCCAAATCTGCAATTCCCTCTTTTCAAAAGGTTGCAGATTTTGTCTTTCTTGTCTATTTTTCCTCTTTCCCGTCATTGTATAGATCTGGGTAGAGCCTCTTCAGGGTTTGCTTTTCTGTTGTCATATCGTAATTTATTTCTTCGTAGGTATGCTGCTGTTTATTGCCTCATATGTAGTATCAATGAGTATCTCTGCATCCATACTTTTATCTTGTTCTTTGTTTTCTTTATTTTTTTCTGTCATTTCATTTTTGTTTACTTCTCTTCCGTTTTCCTCTTCTTCTTTTCTTTTTCTTCTTCTCCTCTTCTTCTCTTCTTCTTCATCCTCAACTATTTGTACATTCAATCTTGATTTAATAACATTGTCTATCCATGATAGACATGTTGAACAAAAAGTTCTTGTATCTTTTCTCAAATCTTGTATTACCTCAGCACACTGTGGATGGGTCGGAATGTTGCATGCAGCACATTTTCTGATTAGGTTTTGTGGATTGACTATGCTATACCAAACCTTACACAGTTTGCATGCTTTTGGCATTCTTTTTCCTAATGCATCAATTAGGATATTCACAAGATTCACCTTATTCATTTTCTTTGTCGGAATATGTTGGTTTATGTATATTTTCTTTATGAGTCTCTTGACCACTTGGATTTTATTTGGAACTTCTTCAATTATTTTCAAGATGTTTTCATTAGATTTGTTCCAGTTTGAAGGATTATATCCTTCTAATATATCTATGAATGCTTTTGTATCTTTTTGGTTAGGACTGTTGCTGATTTCATAGATGAGAAATGCCAGTTCCCTTCCTGCTACCTCATCGTATTGCGAATCTGCTAGACACGCCAAATTACGCCACCTCTTCCCGCAGTTGGAACTTACTGCCATCTTGTTCTGATTTATAGTATTTTACACGTTGATAAACTAAAACTTAGAAGACGCTTTATCCTACTATTTTCACACTAATCTTATCACCGATAGTTCACGAACACTTCTAGATATTTCTCAAATTCTAGTCGTATGTTAAACTTGTGATATCTGTTGATTAATCTGACTTCACGCGGGTACGACTCACCAAGCAAGATGGCTACTTACGAGAGAGAGAGAGAGAGAGAGAGAGAGAGAGAGATAGTGTGTGTGTGTGTGTGTGTGCATGGTTGTGAATTCTACATGTATGAGCCCATTTATCTTTAACATAGTGATGGATGTTATAATATAGGAAGTAAGGGAGGCAGTACCATGGAACATATTGTATGCAGATGATATTTTTCTGTGCGCAGAGAACAGGGAAGATCTGGAAATGAAATTGGAAAGATGGAGACAAGTACTGGAGGGCAGAGGAATGAGAATAAGTAGTTCTGAGACTATAATATATGTGTACCACCAATGAGTGGGATGATAGAGAAAGTATTCAGCATGGCGGAGAACAAATGCTGGAACAAATGGAGAGTGGCCTCTGGAGCTCTTTGTGACAAAAAAGTACTGCTGAGGTTAAAACGAAAATTTCACATGACGGTGGTAAGAACAGCAATGCTGTATGGTACGGAAACAGCAAGCATGAGAAAGGCAGAGAAGAGGATGTGGCAGAAATGAAAATGCTTCGGTAGATGTCTGGGGTGACAAGAGAGGATAGGATCAGAAATGACTACATATGGGGGTCGACAAAGGTGGTGGAAGTATCAAAGAAAGTGCAGGAGGGGAGGCTGAGATGGTATGGACACCTGTTGAGGAGAGATGAGGACCACACTGGAAGACATAGTATGGGGATGGAGGTTCAAGGAAGAAGAAGAAGAAGAGGGAGACCAAGAAAGAGATGGAAGGACTGTTGAGAGGAGACTTACATGATAAAGGAATTGATGTGGCAGAAGCGCAGGATAGAAATAGATGGAAACGGCTCATTCGAAACGGCGACCCTATATAAAAATGGGAACCAGCTGGGAAGAAGAAGAAGAAGAAAAAGAAGAAGAATAACGACGATGGTCTCGTCGGCCACTCACACTTTCTGGATATGCTTATCACTACTACACTTCAAAAATAGACGACTTAATGCAAAAGTAAAGATAAAGAACCTCTACTGATGAAGGTTATTTCGAAAGCTTTTACGGCCACCGTTATATAACTCCAAGAAAAAGCTCCAGGTAAAGCAAAGAATGACTAAAATGAAAAGGGGAAGAGAAAAAAGGCAGAGGAAAACGAAAGAGAGAGAATATCAAACCTGGGTACTGATTCTTAATGGAAAAAAATATTTTTTTTATTCTGTTATCCAAATAAAAACTTTGTTAGTAAATAAAATTGCATCGGAGACAAATTCGGTTATACCCTTCCACTTCAACCTCGGCATTTGAAAGCTTCTATAGGCATATATATATATATATATATATTATATATATATATATATATATATTATATATATATATATATATATATATATATACATATATATATATATACATCTATGCCGATGCATTGGATGTGGGTTGGGAAGCTCTACTAGAGACCAAGAGAGTGTTGGGAGTATGGTCTCAGGAGGAAAAGGAGATGCACATGAATGTGAAAGAGCTAAAAGCTACTCACTTAGGTCTCAGGAGGTTTGTGCCAGAGGTGTACAACAGAACAATAGCAGTGCACTCAGACAACACGACTGCACTAGCATACATCAGCAAACAAGGGGGAACGCACTCCTTTTCACTGTGTAAAGCAGCAAGAGATCTCCTGCCGTAGTCCAAGGAGAATCGGACAACAATTGTCACAAGATTTGTGTAAGGGAAATTCAATGTCCTTGCAAATCAGTTGAGCAGGTGGAATTAAGTGATCCCTACGGAGTGGACTCTAGATCAGAGGGTCTGCGTGTCCCTTTGGAGTTTGTGGGGAAAATCTATGATTGATCTTTTTGCGACACACAGAAATTCTCGAGTACCAACATTATTCTTTCCAATACCAGATCTTCTAGTATTGGTGACGAACGCAATGCTACAGGATTGGTCGGACAAAGTTCTTTACGCTTTCCCTCCATTTGGGTTAATAAGGTAGGTACTAAACAAGTTGTTAACACACTGAAATGTGTCCATCATTTTGGTAGCCCAATTCTGGCCAGTAAAAGAGTAGTTTCCAGATCTGATAGAAGACTTCCCATGATTGCTCCCTCAGAAGACAAATTTGCTCAGACAACTGCATTTCAAGAGGTTTCATCAAGGGCTATCCACTCTTTCTCAGACAGGACTCAAACCTTCAGCAGATTGCGTAAAGCAAAAGGATTTTCAAGAAAGGCTGCTAGAGTAATTTCAGAATGTAGACCTAAATTCTCTGCAGCAGTCCACCAAAATAAATGGGCAATCTTCTGCACATGGTGCAAACAAAAAGGTATCTCGTCTTCTAAGACAACTGTGACAAATATTGCAGAATTCTTTTCCTCAGGGATTCCAGAGGCTTATCTGCGTCTACGATCAAGGGTTATAGAGGTTGATTAAATCTTTGAATATGAGTAAAAGAGGAAAAGATTCAGTGGCCTGGAATCTAGATGGGGTGTTAAAGTTGATTTCAGGCCCCCCTTTTGAACCATTGGAAGATGCCTCATTCAGAAACCTGACAAAGAAGATGCTCTTTATAATAGCCTTAGCTGCAGCAAAAGGAGAAAGTGAACTTCAGGTTATGGAGAGGAGAATCAGGTTCTCTGGAGGAGACGCAATGTGTTCACTATCTCTTAATTTTCTCACCAAAAACGAGAATCCTAGTAGACCCTGGCCTCGTTCATTTGTAATTAAGAGTTTGTCACAATTTTTAGGGCCTAAAGAGGAGGAGAGAATCCTGTGCCCAGTGAGAGCTCTGAAGTTCTATTTGAAACGGATGGAGAAGACTAGAGGCCCTTTTAGTAATTTATGCACATCAGTAAAAGAGCCCATTCATCCTCTTTTTAAGAATGCCCTGTCATTCTTCTGAAGAGAAATGATTAGAGAATCCCACTCTCAAACAAGTGAAGGATTTTGACCTGTTCTCAAGGTAAAAGTGCATGAAATAGAGCAATTTCCACTTATTTGGTATTTAAGAAGAACTTTTCCCTGACGGAGATCCTTCAAGCGACCTTCTGGAGATGCAAGTCAGTGTTTGCATCACACTATCTAAAAGAGATAAAAACAGTTTACAGGCAGTTCCCGGTTATTGACCGGGGTTCCACTCTTGGCGGGGTGCTGATAAGCGAAAACCACCGTTAAACTAAACTTGGCAATTTATGGCGCCGATTTTCAGTTAATGGTGCCGATAACCGGTTAATGGCACCTCTGTAAGGTATGTTATGGTGTCATAACACTATTATCAGCCCCTTATGGTGCTGATAACCGAAACTCAGCCCGTTATGGCGCCATAAATTGTCGACTTTATGGCACTAGCCAAGCGCCGGTCTAGTGCCATAAAACTGGATCGCCACTGGCCGAGACCATCGATAACCAGTGACTGCCTGTATCATAGACCCCTTAAATAGAAGGACTAGTATCTTGCACTCTCGGGTTGCGAAACTTGGGTCCCACTATTTTATGACGTAATATGTTCGCTGTATGTAAACAATGATTTGTATGTATGTAAACAATCATTTGAATGTATGTAAACAATGATTTGAATGTATGTAAACATTTTTTACATTTATTCACTTTTAGTGCCGTATGTTAGTCATAAAATGGGCCTATTTAAGGAGTTTATGTTTTAGTCGAAAAAGGAATGTAATCTAGCAACATATTGATAAACTAATTGCCAAAACTGTCTTAGACCATAATTGATATAATTTATTTAATTTTGCTTCAGGGGTTTCTACTAACAACGCACAATGCCTAAGAAGTGTAATGTCTACGGATGTCGAGGAAATTACAGGGATGAACCATACACCAAAGTAGTATCATTTCCAACTGATGAAGTGGAGCGAAACCATTGGATCGATGCTATGCCAAATGAGCGTTCCAGTTTGCTACAGCTGAAGCAGATCTATGCCTGTGCTCATCATTTTGACTGTGAATGGATTACAGTTAAAGGAGGGAAAAGACCAAGTCATCCACCATCCATTTTCCCTGGAGTTTCAAAGTCATGCTTAAAGCAGGTCCCCTCAGCACCCAGAATTACAACTGCTTCAGCAGAGACCCGAGCTGAAAACGAAAGACTCCGAAATGAAGTTGTGGATAAGATCGGCGACTTTTATTCATTTGTAATGACATCCAGGAGCATATCTCAAAGGATTATCGTATTGTTTGTGATAGTGATGATATTTACATTTCTAAAACTGATGCAAAGGGCCGTTCCGTTATCCAATTTCTCCATTTGCAACATGTGAAATCGTCATTTGGGTTTTTGTATCTTAAATGCGTTGAGAAAAATGGAAAGGAAATACCTAACACATACTTTTCTAAAGCTGGTTGTCTGCAAAAGAATAGCCTTCTCAGTAAATGGTCCCAGTTTGATAAAATTATGTCATGCATAACAGAGTATGAGTTCAAAGATGCAGACTATCTGAAAAGTGCAGTACAGGAATTGAGCCATATGAGTTGTTCTGATTCGCCTCATTTTCAGTTTCTTCATTCTCAGTTACAGTTATTACTCACTCATCCAGAAGGCCGTCGCTTTGACAGAAATCTTTATGTTCTTGGTGCCGAACGAAAGTCTGGTTCAGTTGTTTTACCTAGAGTGGAACTGTTGAAAAAACTTCTCTCCTGTAGTCTACATGATAAAAACTTGGAGCAACTTTTTCAAAAACTTAAACCTCAGCAGCGTCTTGTCAACATTCTTTTTGATGAAGTGAAGCTCACAGAAACACTTAGGTACTCAGGTGGTCGTGTTGTTGGTTACGCTCAAAATGGTTCTTGTGATACCGAAGTTCTCGCAACACATGCTTTAGTAATTGAAGTTGTCTGCCATTTTGGTGGCCCTAAATATATACTACGCATTTACCCTGTTGCAAAACTTAATTCAGATCAACTCAAGGAAATTCTGGTAGAAGCTCTAGTAGCGGTTAGCGATGCTGGTGGTACTATAATTTCTTGTGTAGGTGATAATTGCAACACAAACGTTGCAGTTTATGGTAAATTAGGTGGTCCTGGTAAAGCTTTCATAAATGCTATAAATTCTCATGCTTTCCTTGTTTTTGACTATGTTCATTCTTTCAAAAATGTAAGAAATAACTGGATAACCGTTCAGGATAAGGAACTTTCTTTCATAAAAGATGGAAAAACATATGTTGCACGATGGAAGGACATAGGAGCACTGTACGATGAAGACAGGAGAAACAGCATCCGTCTAACCAAGATCACATACACAGCTGTGTACCCAAAGCCTTTGCAGAGGCAAAGCGTGCCTTTTGTTTGTCAAATCTTCAATGACAAAACTGTTGCTGCCCTTTCAACTCTAAAGGATAAACTTGGCATTAGCGAGGGCACCATCATTTTTGTTAAGCTGATCACTGATTGGTTCCACATGATGAATGTGAAAGATCGGTATTCCGGTATTAACATGTGTGATGATTGTCGTCAAACCATGACCAATAATTGCACTACTTTCAAGAAACTTAATGAAAACTTGTGATGTTATAATCCTCTTGTGCATGGTCAGGTGGTCGAGGTCGGACGCAAAAGCTCACAAAGCAAACTGCAGAGGCATTGGTGCTGTCTACAAGAGCCAGCATTGAGGCTGCAGAGTGGCTATTGACTCAGTACAAGTTCACCTATGTGCTACCTGGTGTGTTTGCTGATGAGGCCCTTGAAAAGTTCTTTGGCCAAGCCAGACAACGCAATGGGGGTAATTTCTACATTGACATTGTAGATATCAAGGCAGCTGCAGCAACCAAGAACCTCCATGCATTTTTGAAATACGAGTCTACGCCGCACCAGCCTAATGATGTGCCTTGTACCTCTAACATTTGCATTGATGATTATCACTTTGACATCACTATTGCTGACACTGAAGACCTAGTTCAATCTAATGACAGTATCAAACATAAAATTATTTTTCTAGCTGGATATCTGGAACACAGATTTCGAGGTAATATTTTGAGTGTCGAAACTGAAGATAACGACGACCATCATATTAATTCAGAGTTTCTCACAAACTTATGCAGAGGTGGACTAACTGTACCTCTACTCTCAACAGTGCATTTTGTACACTCAGCCTATAAACTTTTTGATAAGTGCAACTTGCATTGCTGCCGAGCTCATCTCAGCCAAACTTTATCTTGTATCGATAGTCCAATGGTTGCAATTCAAGGAGCATGCCTTACTCTGTCAAACATTTTTTTGAAAGCATTTGTGCTAGACAACAGTGATAAAGAAAGACACCTTGGCTGCTTGAGAAGAAAAGAAAAACTATCTGCTAAAAACTAAACATGTACCTAATGTTATGGAATGTTTTTTCAATGATTTTGTTTCTAGAATAACTATATTGTTTGCCTTAGACATGTTCCTGTTGTTTCTCCAGGCTTAACTGTTTATATATGGATTTTAATTCAGTGACAGGGTAACTTAAGGTGTGTTTTCCATTGCTTTAATTGAGAGAATATACAATATTCTGTATGATTTTGTGTTTTTTATGAGATTTGACCTTTAAATGACCTAGATTTGACCTTTAAATGACCTTCAGATGACATCGTAGGAGGTTAAAAGTATGACAAATGAACTCTTCGCCCTTCAAAACCCCTTAAGACACCAGAATGAAGGTTCTATCATGTATTTGACACAAATTGTGGGTGGGACCCAAGTTCCAACTTGGGACCCAAGTTCCAGATACCGAGCATAGAGGATACCAGTCCTTCTATTTAAGGGGTCTATGGCCTGTATAGTTAATGCAGTGTGTTAGCCCCCTTAGCAGTGACTGGCATGGTTTTGGGGAAGGAAACCAAGGAAGCATTCCTTCCTACCTTTTCACCATGATTTAAGGTTGTGTGTTTTTGGGAGTCTGGGGGTACTTGGTACCAGGATACCATCCACTTGTTTTGGTGAAGGGTTGGAGTCTAGTTTTATGGTATAGGTAACATTGTTGATCTGGTCTTTGTTGGCACTGCGCCTTGGGCTTCAAAGCTCCCACTAAGATAGTAGGCGATATTTTCTTGCAGCAGATGTCTTGCCAGGTAAGGAAACATCAAGCATTTCAGAAATGTGAGCCCCTTTTTTATGATAAAATAAAATTTTACATACTTACCAGGTAATTACAGAATGGGAGACCACCCTCCTCCCCATTCATGTATGATTATTAGTCATAAACAAATTGAAGCACTTGGCAGGACTACCTATAACCAAAACAAAGAGGAATCGCTACTGTGAATTGAGAAGTTTAGCTGCAAGTTCTAGAAACTGTTAGCTATATAATTACTCGGTAAGTATATGTACGGTCAGCCCCCATATTTGCGGTCTCAAGATTCGTGGACTTGCCTATTCGCGGATTTTTCTTTGGAACACTTCTTCCCATTATTCACGGGAAATTCGTCTATTCGCGGGTTTTTCCGATGATAATTATTCACTAATTAGTGTATTTTGTTATTTTCATTACTAAATACATTTTTATGATAAAAATTACTAATTCTCAAATATTAATATAGATTAATAATGTATTGGTAACTTTGATAACATTAAATATTCATATAAAAAAATAGTAATTCTCTCTCTATCACTCTTACAGCGATGGATATTTTTTGTATGATAAATATATTATTTACTAATTTTAAATAGAAAAAATTATGTAAGATAGAAAGAAATCCCAGTCTTCCAGCATCTATCTCTCTTTCTCTCTCTCTTACTGAGAGAAGAGAACTTTTATGTTACACGTACGTATATGTTTATTAATATTTTCAAATAATAATAATAACATGGCTGTAATTACAAAATTCATATGTGATAGTATTTTACCGAAATACAGTAATCTTTCCAGTTCACTCTTTTAAATAAGGTTAACTTTCTCTCTCTCTCTCTCTCACAGAGATGTATGGATTTTGTATGATAAATGATTTACTAATTTTCAAATATCAATATCAATGTAAACAGCAATAATATCGATTCATTAAAGAAAATACTATAGTGAATTATTAAGGTATTAGTTTGTAAATTTAAATAATTATGTAAGAAGAAGGAAATCCCAGTCTTCCAGCGTCTTTCTTTCTAACTCTGAGCAGGTACTAAAGCTGTCAAATATATCAGGTAATCTATCCATTTCACTCTTTTAAATAAAGATAACTCTCTCTCTCTCTCTCTCTCTCTCTCTCTCTCTCTCTCTCTCTCTCTCTCTCTCTCTCTCTGTCTCCACAAGATACGTATGCCATAGCGGTAACTCTGTTTTGGGTGGAAGTGTTAGAAGTTTATGTAAATATATATATATATATATATATATAATATATATATATATATATATATATATATATTAGGTTACTACTACACTATAAAATAATAATTAAAGTACTAATTTTCAACTAATATTACGTTTAATGAGAATAAACAATACAATTTTCTCTCTCTCTCTCTCTCTCTCTCTCTCTCTCTCTCTCTCTCTCTCTTAATTATGTATGGTTATTTGTTTTGCAGTATAAATGAATTGTTTACCTAATAAATAATTTTCCAATATTAATGAGAATAATAAAAGAAATAGTGATTCCCAATCTTACCCAGTCTTTTTATCCACTAAAGAAAGGAGGGCGGGAAGTAAACGACAGTTTGATATAGTACTATCGGTGGTGGGGAGGGAGCTGGAGTCGTAAGGAGTTATTCTCTCTCTCTCTCTCTCTCTCTCTCTCTCTCTCTCTCTCTCTCTCTCCATTGTTAGTGTCGCTGTCTCAGAAATAATTCATAATTTAACTCTTGACCGTCAGATATACGATGTTGCCATTCAATGCTCTCTCTCTCTCTCTCTCTCTCTCTCTCTCTCTCTCTCTCTCTCTCTCTCTGTTATTGGCTGTAAATATATTTTTAATGGTATAATGTTTAAAATGACTTTGAAATTATAATAATATTATAATCTCAGAGATTAATACAGTAATAAGATAGTAATTTAAGGTAACTATTCGGGGGGGGGGGGGGGGGCATTGTTGTCTGGTACGCATCCCTGCGAATACGGGAACAATGCAAAATTTTATTTTATCATAAAAATGTCATTTTTTCTTATCTTAACTAAGTATGCTTTTTGTGATAAAACTATTAAAATACTTAGGTATAAGCATTTTTAGAGTTTTTTTTTGTGTGTGTGTTTTGACTATAAAAATAGGCAGTTCTAAGTTTTAGAGGGGTTTTAAGGGTTTGTTAATTTTAGCTTTTCTTTTTTATTTTCTTTTTTAGGGGGGCGGAACTGGTCACCTACACAGTAGTTTGAAGTGTTACCCGGGAAGATTTGAATTCAAGCGTCTGTATAAGTGGAACTTATAGCTATGTAATTGATAAATACAAAACACTCAACAATGAGACAATTACATCATTTGAATAAAATATTCACTAAAATAAATTTTAAAAATTACCAATATTAGAAGGAACTTTGCAAAAAATGACTGTATTGTTACTAGAAATTGATACTTTTAAACCTGTATACAACAAAATATCCGCAAAATTTAAAAAAGGAAGTAATTCAAGGAAGAATCATTTATGGACGAAATACATATGAGACCTATCTAATAATACTCCCATACAAAAGATATGGAAAAAATGCAGGAAAATAAATGGAACCCATTTTAAACCACCTAGACATGCCATATTAAAAATGGGAAGAGAATACTTGATCCAAAAGAATTAAGTGATATAATAGGAGAAAATGTAGCAAATGTAAGTAGTGATGAAAATTTAGATGAACACTTCCACACAAAGGAAAATAATATAGAATTAATGACAATAAAATTTTAAACAAGAGAAGATATATATATATATATAATATATATATATATATATATATATATATATATATATATATATATATATATATATATATATATATTATAATAGAAAGATTGATATGGAAGAATTGGAATATGCCCTCGCTTACAGCAATAAATATGCTCCTGGAGGTGACAATATTTGTTTTGAGATGATCTGCCACTTAGCACCTTTGGCAAAATCATACTTATCAAAATTTTATAATCATTTATGGCTTCATAATTTATTTTTGGATGAATGGCATCAAGCTATAATAGTTCCTATCCCCAAACCTTAAAATTATCCAAATAATGTTAATGACTACAGACTAATTTCTCTAACAAGTTGCTTATGCAAATTACTGGAAAAAATGGTTAATGCTCGACTAACATGGCACATTCGAGGAAATAAAATTTTTACTCCCACTCAATTTGGGTTACAATGTAACAGGTCTACATTAGATACTCTCTCTAAGACCATATACGCAGAGAATTTGAACGAAAAAAGATAACTGTACCCTTCTTTTTTAACATTGAAAAGGCTTATGATACTACATGGAAGTATCCCATATTAAAAACGTTACAAAACAACAACATCCATGGACATTTACCTAGGTTCATCCAAAACCTTCTGACAAATAGCAGTTTTCAAGTGAAAATTGATGATGCATTGTCCAGAACACTTCCTTTTGAAAATGGTGTTCCACAGGGAAGTGTCCTTTTCAGTGCTCGCGTATTCCATTTACAAACGAGGCACTGGGTTGTTCTTCTGATCTGCAAAGCAGATGTCGTTGGGTAAATACTCTTCATCATTGACTCAGTCTCATCGGCTGTGGTGATATTTTCTTAAGTTTCGTTCAGTTGCTTTTTTCTGATGTAGAGGTTGAGTCGTTGAAACACAGAGTACAAAAATAAGATATATTCTATCTTACATCGTGAAGAGATATAGAGAAGGTTTTGATATGTTTTCAAGTGAAGAGTGCTAGATGAAGTCTGATATACAATTCGGTTTACAAGATCATAGGTAAGCAAACCTTAGCTCAACATACAAACATACACACAGTTGAACATATGAGACAAAAGTCACGTAGCATGGTTTTGTGGGTATAGTTCAACATGGTTTCTCAAGCGAAAGCATTGTTGACGATTCACACAACAATGGATTTGATGACTACAGGTGTCTACAAATTAGGACGCTGATACAACAACGTCAAGCTTTGTCAACATTTCATTAATCATGTTTATCATACTCCTGCAAGTTCCTATATGACCCCTTGGGTCATTGGTTTAATTAACAACATAGTTTTTATTTTTTATATATGGAATGCCACATATATGTAAACACTTACATCCTTAGTGGCACACTATTTGCTTTAGCAATTAGTGATATTAGTAAAGCTTTTCCTACGGGAATTAAAAGGAACCTTTAGGGATGATTTTGCCATACATTACTCAGCATCTCACTTTAAATATGCAATGCACATTATTAAGAAAACTATAATAAAAATAGATGAATGGACATCATCTGTAGGATTTAAATTAGCCATACATAGGTCCCAAACAATCGTGTTGTATAAAGATAAAATGAAAAAATAGATTTAAAAATCAGAAGTCATAGTATACCAATTGAGCAAACTGCAAAATTCTTAGGATTAGTGCTTGATATTCACTTAAACTGTAAAACCCACATAGCATACGTGAAATCAAAATGTAAAGGAACCTTAAATCTAATTAGAAAATTATTAAGTACTACTTGGGGAGTAGATAGACAAACCCTTGTATTGCTATATAAAGCAACAGTACTGTCTATCTTTGATTATGGCAGTGAAATATGCTCAGGAGCCATTAGATCATCACCAACCTCATCTTTAAGCCCCGTACACACTATGTATCATGATGACCACAGTTTTCAATGGATGTGTTGAAAAACAACTTTTTCAACATGAAGCCAAATCACCAATGTGTTGATGGGCCGGAGCCATTTCAAATGTCTATTCAGTGATGCATCATCATTTAGTGTTGAAAAAGTGGTTTTTCAACACATCCATTCAACACTGTGTGCATCATGATACATAGTGTGTACGGGCTTAAAGATGAGGTTGGTGATAATGTAAAGGCTCCTGAGCATATTCTAAGGCCTTCATTGTGAACAGAGTCTAATAATTTCAGCACTGAGTCTGAAGCCGAACTGTATATTTCATTGCCATAATCAAAGATATACAGTACTGTTGCTTTATATAACAATACAAGGGTTTGTCTATCTACTCCCCAAGTAGTACTTAATCATTTTCTAATTAGATTTAAAGCTCCTTAACATTTTGATTTCACATATGTTATGTAGGCTTTACAGTTCAAGTGAATATCAAGTACTAATCCTAAGAATTTTGCAGTTTGCCCAGTTGGTACACTTTGACTTCTGATTTTTAAATGTATTCCTTCATTTTCAGCTCCAGGTTGTATATTTGAACCTTACCATCAAATAATCCTCCCTAAGTACATCCTAGATGGCTTCACAGGTTTCAGAGATGATTAGACCGAGGCTATGTTTTTAAATCTTGGTTGAACATTGGAGACTTGTGTACAATCCTACAGCTGCAAGAAAGCATAGTGTAGCCTCCAGACGAGCTCCTGGTGATATGCTGTCTCGAAAGCTGGTGTCCTGCTGACAAATCTGCGGTTCAATTTTTTCCAGCAATTTATAGAATGCAGGGATTGGCATTCTTGTGTAATTTTCAAAGTCTGTTGGATTTTCGACTTGTAGCTCCAAAAATATTTCAATGAAGCTTCCCTTCAGAGGTTGCTGAGAAAGCCATTGCTTACACCACACAGTTCTGCGTTTCTTCCTCAAAAGTTTCTTTTTTGCAGCACACAGAGCAACTGCACACCTCTATAGTGTCTCTTAGCAAATCACATCATCACCAGGCACCCTGCCGTTATGAAAGCTGAACTGCAACTGAGCAGCTCGTGTGCAAGAACGAGTGAGCAGTGTTGCAGTACAGTTTGGCGGCTAGTAATTTTATTCAACACCACTACTGCATCACGTGGCTGATACATGATGCATAGTGTGTACAGGGCTTTACAGGTTGAATGTGGTGAATTACCTCTCTCTCTCCATAAAGAGTTAGTAACAATGAGGAGTGCCTTAAGAATTCATTGTAGTAATTCACCAACAAAAAAAAGTATTTTCATTAATGGATATATTTATTAACAATTATATGCCACCTTTCCCAATAACAGCTAGAAGACTGTTTGAGTTGCTTAATATAAATGCACAGCTACCTTCAATAGTAAAATTTCTGCCTCCTTGAGATATGAATAAGATAAAAAATTTGCACTTATAATATTTATTAAAAAAAAGTACTAATATACCCCCAGAACACCATAGATAACATACTACAGAACACATACGGATGGATCCAAATCAGAATACGGAGTAGGATATGCTGCAGTGTCCCGGGACAAAACATACCAGTTCTCTCTTTCCAATAATTGTTCTGTATTTACAGCGGAGTTATGAGCAATAACATCAGCCATAAAAATAATCAAAGAACACTCCTTTAATAATTTTGTGATTTATAGTGACTCTAGAAGTGCTATAGAAGCCATTAAAAGTAACAATCCCAAAAATGATATTGTGCAACAGATTAAGTTTTTACTCCATATAAATTATATAATAAGGGACCAAAATATTGAAATATGTTGGATCTCTGCCCATGTAGGAATAAAAGGAAACGAAGAGGCTGATAAACAGTCAAGGAAGCAGTCCACATGATGAGAACAAATGTAAACATCCCTATTGGTGACTGTGTAGCATATATAAAAACAATCATTGTAAATAAATGGCAAGATAAATGGAATGAAAAACCTGAAAGTTATAAACTAAAACAAATATAACCTGACGTTACGAAATGGAGTTCCACATATCAGAGAGAGAGACATACACAAGTAATCCTGACACGTCTACGTATAGGCCACACTCGCCTGGCATAAGGGCACTTGATGAGCAGCCCTCTGGAGTGCTCAGAATGCAAGCTGTTGGTAACTGTCAGACATGTGTTGTGTGATTGTCCAAAGTATGACCAGCAGAGACTGTCAACTTTTAGAAGTAAACCAGTAAAAGAAATTTTGTCTGCTGAATCTTTCACATTTTCAGTGGTTGCGATTTAGACGTTTCTGACGAACTCTGATTTAATTAATAAAATATAAAGACAATTATATAATGAAAATACAAAAAACTCAGAGCAGTTAAGGAATTTTAAATGAAATTCTTAAAAGTTTCTTAACTTATCAATTTTAATACACTTTTTTAGTGTGTATGTATGGAAACATGAGTAAATGTATTTATTGCCTGCGTGTGTTCTTGCATGATAGCCTCTGCCTAAGAGCAATCTTCTATTTAACTTTAATTTATTCTTTATTATACTGAATTACTATTTGGACCCAGTTCATGGCTTTTGGCCTAGACCTGGCATTTTATCTAATCCTTCGAGGCAGTCCTATGAGAGCTGAAAGTTAGCTCAGTGGTCTGGTTAAACTATTTTATAATAATAATTTTGAAAGTCTAAATGATTGCAATTCATCCCATCCTTTGATTCTCCAAGCTTATGAATGGCTTTTTCGAATCTCTTGCAAACACAAATCTATTTCGTTCTGCTGGGTTCCTGTTCATGTGAGGATCAAAAGTAACAGAAATGCTGATAAAGAAGCAAAAAGGGTATGTAATCAAAGATCAGTGGATATCCATGAAGTTATATACATTGACATGAAATCTCCTATCTGAAGCTATTTACGCCACAAATGGCAGGAGCTATGGACATCAAACTTACTTGCCACGAATAAGAAACTGAAGGCAATAAGACCTAATTTGAATTGTTGGCAATCTTTATTTCATAGAGATAGGAGGACTGAAATTGTTTTAACGAGATTGACACAGCTTTATGTTTGAATTAAGTGATGGTGCAGTCTGTGCTCGCTGTGACAGCCCGTTGACAGTTCCTCTCAGGAAATTTGTTTTTTCAGGGAAACAACTTGCTCATATTTCAGGAGATGTTGTTGATGTCAATAACCTTGTAAAATTCTTTAAAAAAATTGATATATGTATATTATAAAATTTGACTTATTTTACCAATATATAATTTGACCTATCACCTACAGTTGTTTGCAGCTACACTTTTATATTTATTTTAATATAAGATAAATTTGAATCATTTAAAATTTTATATTAAAGAAATATTTGGACTTTTATAAATATGGTTTTAAAGTTTATTCCCTTTAGATTATCACCTTCGTTTACATTTCATTAATCATTATTTATTTCATCCTACTACTGCACTGAATGACCAAAATAGGTCTTAGTGCTTGTCCCTAAATTTCGAGTATCCATCCATCCATTTTCCAACATCCCCCGTCGAGTCTTTAAGTGGATACACACCAACTTCCATTTGATTTACGACATGAAGAGTTAGACCTCCGATACTTGACGAGGATTAAAAGTAATGCTAGCAATCCATCAAATAACGGTATTCAACAACTCGATGCTAGCAAATTCAAGCCAAGATCTTCTGTTCCCATTCCAGATCCGGCTCAATGCATCTGTAAATGAAAATTCTATACTGACTCAGAATGTTCACAAATTGGCCCATTCCAAAATTTCACTTTGGCTCATACCAAAAGCTGAATTGTGCTAGAAATATAGTGAAAAAGGACACCCCTAATGAAATATTGAAGTGACTCTTTTTAGAACATGATGAAGTTCATAATAACGACTATAAAATTTATACAGATGGCTCTAAGTCAAGCGAGGGAGTAGCTTAGCAGTGGTCACTGATGATCTTTGTAATGTTGCAAAGCTGCCTCCTGCTGAACAATCTACTATTGTCAAAGCCCTAGATATAGCATATCATTAAACTAAGAAATCTTGTGTTCATAGATTGTAAAAGTGCTAGGGAAAGTCTGAACAATTATAATTCTTCCCATCCTTTAGTACAGAAGGCTTAGGCGTGGCTGTTTCGCATTTCGTATAGGCGTAAAACAGTATGTTTTTGTTGGATTCTTGGAAATGTTGGGATCCCACGTAATGAAGAAGCAGACAGAGAAGCAAAGACTGCCTGTTCCCAAGGAGAAATTGATACAAATATAGTACCCCACTTTGATATGAAAATCTCTATGCTTAATTATATACTAAGCAAGTGGCAGGAGCCTTCTTGTTAATAATAAAAAGTTAAACACTATTAGACCTCAAGTAGGAATTTGGCAATTATCCTATCAAAGCGACAGGAGGACTGAAGTTATTTTAACAAGGTTGAGGATTGGTCACTACCGAATGACACACAGTTTTCTTCTTGATGGTGGTAGTGCTCCAGTATGTGTTCTCTGTAATAGCCCTTTTGACAGTTGAGCACATTCTGGTTCACTGAACCAGGTATGTAAATGAGAGGCGGATGTACCATCTAGATGGTAAAGCTATATCTGAAATTTTAGGAGACAACACTGATATTGGCCCTCCTGAGTTTTTTAAAGCTGGTTGATTTTATAAAAATGTTTTGTAATTTATATAGATATAATTTTTCATGTTTTTTATCTTATTTATGGCAACTTTCAATTCCGTTAGAAATCAGATCTCTTGACTTTACTGTTTTAAACATCAATCATTAGGGTATATATTTTAAACTCGTTATTTATATGATTTCCATTAAACTCATTATTTATCAAATTTCCATTGAACTCATTATTTTTATTTCCATTTTTATTCATTGTCACCATAGCGTTGAATGACTCTATGAGTCCCAAAATCACATATTCCATTCCACATGATGAGAACGAATGTAAACATCCCTCTTAGTGACTGTAGCACGTATAAAAACAATCATTGTAAATAAATGGCAAAATATATGGAATGCAGAACCTGAAAGTAATACACTAGACCAAATAAAACCTGATGTTAAGAGGTGGAGTTCCGCATATCACAGAGACAGGCACGCACAAGTAATCCCCACACATAGGCCACACTCGTCTAACACATGGGCACTTGATGAGCAGCCCACGTGACCCTGCTCCGGAGTGTTCAGAGTGGAAGGTGTTGGTAACTGTCAGACATGTGTTGTGTGAGTGTCCAAAGTATGATCAGCCAACTTTTGGGAGTAAAGCAATAAAAGAAATTTTGTCAGAACCTTTCAAATTTTCAGTGGTTCCAAAAATAAGTATATAATAAAAACACAAGAACCTCAGAGCAATTAATGAATTTTAGATAAAATTTTCAAGTTTCTCAGCTTAATATATTTAGTATACCTTTTTAGTATGGAAACGTGAGTAGGTAAATGTATTTATTGCCTGCTTGTGTTCTTGTATGAAAGTCTTTGCCTGGGTGCAGTCTTTTATTTAATTATAATTTTTTCTTATACTGGTCCCAGTTCTTGGCCTTTGGCCTAGACCTGGCATTTTATCTAATCCTTCGGGGCAGCCCCATGAGAGCTAAAAGTCAGCTCAGTGGTCAGGTTTAACTATTTGTATAATAATAATAATAACGTTTGTTAAGAAATTCACAATTCCGTGAAAACAAATTGTTTAAAAAATATCCACAATTATATATAAAATATATTTCCATGTAAAAATATAAAACAAAGACTTTCGAACACTTGAACGGTGTTCCTCATCAGTGTGACGTTAAAATGTAATGAAGAGGGTAGTTTCCCTCCGAAGAGCATCTAAAAAGGTGGGCGGGGCGAGAAAATAATAACAGCCCATCGTCGATTGTGGATATTTTTTAAACAATAATACGAAGCATTTGCCTCCAAACAGCATCATATAATTTTTTTTTATGTTGAGAAAGCTTATGATATTGCTTGGAGGCATGGCATCCTCAAGACAATTCATGACTGTGGTTTACCAGGAAAACTGCCTCTGTTCACCAAAGAATTCTTGAAATGTATGTATTTTCAAGTTAAAGTGGGCACCACATTATCAGAAAGAAGATGGCAAGAAGAGAGTGTCCCACAAGGGAGTGTGCATAGTATCACATCTTTTGCGTTGGCAATAAATGGTATTGTATCTGTTATACCCAAGGATGTATTGAGTACCCTGTTCGTAGACAGTCTTTCAATATCTGTTGCTGCATCACGAATGTCTGTTGCAGAAAGGAATTACAGTTGACATTAAATAAGATAGTATATTGGGCAAAACAACAAGGATACATAATATCGGCCAGTAAAATTACTGTTATGTATTTGGCCACATTTGAGGAGTACATCCCGACCCAGATCTTTATCTGTATAACCACAGAATACCCTGTGTCGAAGAGGCACTCTTCATAGGCCTCATATTCGACAGAAAACTCAATTGGCTTCCCCATCTGAAACATATTAAAACCAAATACCTCGAAGCTTTAAGTATTCTGAAAATAGTATCAATACCAACTGGGGTGCAGATAGACAGACAATTATAAAACTGCACAAATCTCTTATTATTTCAAAGTTACTTTATGGATATGAAATATATTCTTCTGCATCACCTAATCATCTTGCTATCCTAGATTCAGTGCATCATACTGGTATACGTTTGGCAACGAGTGCCATCCGATCTTCTGCCATCTTAAGTATTGATTGATGAGGGAGAAATCACACTTGAGTTATATCGCCAATCATCAGTTATCAGGTATTAGCTTAAGGTTTAGAGAATCCCCAACTCTAAAGCCTTTGATGCAGCAAATAGAAATTCTTTCAACAACTTCTATGAAAATCATCCATGGATCCCTAAGCCTGTTAGTTTTAGAGTAAAAAAGGTCTTGGGATCAATGAACATGGTAAGAAATCCAGTATGTCCAAGTAACTTACAATTACCCCAACATGAAAATTACCTGTTATTGATTTTTGTAAATATTTTAAAGGTATTAAAGGAGACAAAACAGACACAAAAATTAGAGCATATTTTTAGAACATACTACAGAAAACTCAGGCTCTACATTTGTTTTTACCGATGGCTTCAAAACTGATGTGTCGGGTATGGACTTTTTAGTGATGATTATACCCGATGGGGAGCTCTACCCATCATAACATCGAACTTCACAGCTGTACTGTATGGAATTTTAACAGCATTGGAAGTTATTGCAACCCACTAGAATTCTACTAATTTCATCTTTTGGGATTCCAAAACCGCATTACAGGCACAAGAAATTTTCAATACTAATCATCCATTTACACTGGAAATCTCAGTAGGTTTTCCTACATCAGCGTAAAGGGATTACTATAGCTTTTTGCTGGATCCCAGTACATGTAAATATATATGAAAATGAAAAAGCAGACCAATTGCTGTACCATATAGAGACTTTATTTTCTAATATCTCAAAGTTCATCGCATGATTATGGCAACAGCAATGGAACAAAGTAGGACCAAATAAAATGAAAAAGTGTGCCACACATACACACCCTTGGAAATATGAATCTATGCCTAGGATAATGGAAGTAACGATATGTCGCCTCTGTATAGGACATTGAAGATGGACTCATGGATACTTCATGAGTGGTGAATATCAACCTTACTGTGACGACTGCCTCGTCCCGATGACTATTAATAATTTGCAAGTGGAATGTCCTAGTTATTGGGAACTGAGAGAGCAGCACTTTAAAGACAAAAGAGATAGAGATTGTAATTACAGTTTGGCAAAGATATTGGGTAAAGAAGCACGGTATGATTGTAGTATGTTAGTGAGTCTCTAAAAGAAGTTGGTGTTCTTAAAGAATTAGGTATTTCACTTGTATATATATATATTTATATATATATATATATATATATATA
>NC_061090.1:73489870-73507370 GCF_015104395.2 Macrobrachium nipponense | reverse complement strand
GTCATTTTTCCATGACTTAGCTTGAAAGGTATGAGATTGATCACGTGGACACAACGTTCATTTTTCCCTAAGGCGATCCTCTGAGCTTTGTATCCTTGGTAGCAAGTTCTTTCTACAATGAGATGTCCTAAGACCACCAGCCAATGATAACCAAATGTTGACCAGGCCTAGGCATGGTCCTTGATTACGAAAGCACCAGTGTATCCATAGGCCACCCCCCTCCCCCACAATTGATCCCAAACCCCTCAACGAGGTTGTGCTCAGGGATTCACTAGAGAGACAGTATGCTCTTTTACACTTATTTCCTCTGCTGTGAATTCGACTTCTTTACTCCTCTTCCTCCTATAAATTTTCCCACTTCCCTCCTTCTTCCGTTGATGACCTTGGCTTCATATTGAATTATGGAATTCACTGCTCATTCAACTTGATGAAACCGCTGATTCCAACCCTTTGATGAGGTGGGCTGCTTAGGGGTCCGCTGGATGGAGAGCATGTTCTTTTACGCCTATTCTCTCAGCAGTGGATTCAACTGAACATTGCGACCTATAACTCCTTTACTCATCCCCTCCTATAAATTTTCTCTTTCCCTCCTTTCTCTTTCGTGAACGACCTTTGCTTGGTATTGGGTTATGGATCACAGTAGCTATCAAAATTATCAAGTATCACCCAATAATTTTGTGATTTTTAGTGATTCAAGACCCCCTAATCCCAACTCCTTGACGAGGTGGGGGCTTAGGGATCCACTGCTAGAGAGTATGCTCTTTTATTCCTACTCTTTCTGCTGTGCATTTAACTGAACATTGGGACCTTTTGCTCCTTTATCCCACTTCCTATAAATTTTCCCCTTCCCTCCTTCTTTTGTTGACGACCTTGTCATATTATTGGACTACTGAATCCCCCAAGGACGCAAGTCTCCTGGACATAAGGGCCCGGAGGACAAACTCCAAAAGGACATTAACTGGCATTATCTTTCAATATAGGAAAATATAAATTTAAACGTCAGGGAAAAACATACACAAGAACAAACAAACAATCAGTATAGCAGTTTAGGTATTCAAAAAATTACACTACCAGGTTAGGCTAGAGTACAGAGCAAGCAAACAAACATTATTACAAAATTGATGGATTACCTTGTTTTTAATTTATAATTAAATCCCATCAAATTGGGATCACCTTGATATGGTGAGGGGGCTCTTGAATCCCAGGAATTTGTTCCCGGGTTCAAGTCCAAGAGTTCCATATATCATTGTATATTTTGAATTAACTGTTGTAGAATTTCCAATTTTGTAAAGATATCATAGCTGGGATTGGGTTTTTATCCGAAATTAAATAGTGGGAACTGTTCTAAGATCATCAACTGCCCAATAATGTTCAGACCTGAGAGATATCAGGCGGAACTATTCTTCAAGGCTGGACTGTGGATTCCAGGGGGCTCAGGTTCTGGGGATAGGACTCTCAGCATTCTATCCATTTTGCCCATAACATGGTCAAAATAGAGATGATTGTATTCTTGTAATACTCTCAGTCCTATCAAGCAGGTTTGGCTTGCACTTGATCCACTCTAATCATACTGTGTTATCTCTTATGGGGTAGGGTAGAGACAGATATTTGGGAGTTGGTTCTCACTTGTACCATTGGTGGAGGAATAAACTCCATGAAAGGCTGATGATGTCTTTTTGAGGTTTTCAAGTTTAATCTAATTTTTTTCCCATCAAACCCTTATGAGCAGTAACTATAAGGGTTCGAGTAACCCTGGACCCTGTGATGATTTGGTGCAGAGATGATTTGGACAAAGCCTAGAACCACCTACATGAAATCTCAATTAATCAAGAGCAGAGTGGTCCCCCTCGATGTGGGACCACCTTGACATGGTGAGGGGGCTCTTGAACACCAGGAATTAGTTCTTGGGTTTGAGTTCATGAGTCTCATATATTTTTATGTTTTTTGTTTGAGTAATATTATGGAATTTTCCACTTTTTGTCAAATTTATTGGACCTGAACAAATAGGAAAAGATATCATAGCTGGGAATGGTTTATATCCAAAGCTAAATACTGGGAACTGTGGTGGGACCATTAACTGCCAAATAATGTTTGGACCTGAGAGTTTTCAGGTGGAACTATTCATCAGGAATGGACCCCGGATTCAAGGGGGATCTGGTTCTGGGTATGGGACTCTCGGCATTCTATCTGGTTTGGTTATAATGTATTAGGGTGGGGATGACTGTATTCGGCTTTTGCTTGGGCTAATCTAATCATGTTGTGCCATCCCCTATATGGTAGGATAGGGACACTGATATTTAGGAGTCCGTTTCTCACTTGTGTTATTGGTGGAAGAATAAATTCCTTGAAAGGCTGAAGATATCTTTTTGAGCTTTTCAGGTTTATTTTTTTTTAGTTATGGGAGAGGAGCCCCACTTCAGTTTGGAGAGAGAAAAAAGGCAGCTATTGCCAACATGATCATTTTAACTTTCGTAGACTCTGAATTACCTAATCATGTCAGATTTGAAAATGAAAGGTTACAAGTACATCCTTTCCAGCAAAGACCAACGCAGTGCTATCATTGTTTTCAGTTTGGCCACTCAATAAAAAATTGAGAAAATGCTAAAATTTTTATAAACTGGTCTGGTGTCCATCATGATGATGATTGTAACAGAAAAGCAAAATGTGTGAATTGTCAACTGGAACATAAATTCAATAGCAAAAATTGTGAGATATACAAATTTGAACTGTATACTTATTAAAGCCAATGCAGAGCATTTAAGTATTGGTTTTGCAAAAAGACAATTAGGACAACAACCTAGGAGTTATGCTCAAGTTCTTGAGCCACTACCCCTATCTACCACTAGGGGTGTAGTGGCAGCACTCTCTAATGTGACAGGTGCATCAACCCCTGTGGTAGTGGCCAAGCCATCTGGGTCATGTGCTCAGGGTGTTGAGGCTAGAGTAAGTGCAAGCCTCCAAGGAAGATAAGATGGCATTCAGCCAACCACCTTGGAATTGTCTCAGGCTGCATTTCTGCCTGATTTAATGGTGACAGGAGAAAAAGTATCAAAAGAAGAGACGTTCCCCCTCATCCTGTCTGCTATCAAATCCAGTTAAACTTGCATCACATAATATTAGATATGAAGTATTAAGCTCGATGCAAGAACCCCAGCTTGAATTCAAACAATTTGACAAGCATGGGAAACAAAATGGCACTAATAAATTAACAGATAATAAACCAAACCTGTCAAGACCAGTCCTTTCCAAGAGAGTAAATGAGAAGGCTCCATCCAAAAGGGCATTCGACCAAGCCCAAGAAATAGTTTTCATGTCAATACTACAATGGAACTGTAGAGGTCTCAGGGCCCGAGTGACCCCTCAGATGCGGAAGCGTTGTCAAGGATGGGGGGCATGGGAACTAGTAGTTATACACTGATGCCTGGTGGATTTTTCCACCCACCACCAGACCTTTGTGCCCAGCTGTTGGTTCAACTAAATTAGTCAGCACTTTTTCTTTTACCAATAATCCTTCTTTATTTCTACCTTCCACACTTTTTAAGTATGGATTTTTTGTTGACATTAACTTTTGACTTATGCTTTGGTTTTGAACGAGGATGAGGATGGAGGGCATGCCACCTCACCCGTAGAACTTGAGTACTTGATGTGATCAAACGAGTGGAAAGTTTAATGTCAAATCCTATCCTCAGTGCCGGATTGTGATCTCGGTGAACATCATGACACCTTACCACTGGAAGTAGGGTGTATATCCAGATATTACCCCTAGGACAACCCTTATTAAAGGGATGACCCATCCTCCAAATGTGACACCATGGTGGTTATGGTGAATATCTAGATGAATTAAATTTTTTCGTTTTATGGCAACACAACCTATTTCTGCTGCTGACACCTTTGCTTTCTCCAAAGGAATTAACCATGGAATCCCTCCAAAACTGTAGAGCCATATGTACCAAACACTCTATGCCAAAAGAGAAGGATATTTAAAAGAATGACCATGGAGGATATTTTTTCTCCAGTGTGATCTCAGTATATCACTCTCACAATAAGTGAAGAAGTAACCCTTCCAAGTGACTTGGCTTATCAGTTAAAAGAATAATTGTTAAGGCTAAATCTGAAGAAGAATAAAAAACTACTTGAAACCACAAAACTTGGAATTCACCTTGTAAAGGCTTCTGATGAGGCCCATTATAACAATAGAATTGGAACTATGTTGCCTGATAAACTTAGACTTAAAAATGGCACCAATGAATCTGTATGTGAAACATTAAAAGAAGTCATGGAATATCAAAAACATAATGTTAAATCAGTTATTGTTTATGAGAGAAGAAGTGTTAAAACTGGAAGAAGTCTGAAGATAGCTAAAATACTGTTTCACAGCAAACAATTCCAACAAATATGAAAATAGGCAACAAAAGAATACCAGTTAAAGAAGAACATCCTAAACCTATGCAATGTAAGGTTTGCTTGAAATTTGAACTTACAGCAATGCGATGTAAATCTTTGGATTCACCTAGATGCTTTCAATGTGGCTCTTTAAAGCATAGTAGTGATGAATGCACCAACTCTGAAAAATGCTTTAATTGTAATGGTTTGCACCACACTTATGTAAGAGAATGTGTATGTTTCAGATTTCCAAGAAACCCTTACCAGATCAAGAAAATTTGGTATAACAGTTAAGGAGGCTAAGGAAGGCATGAAAGAACAAGGAATGCAGCTTTACCGCAAAACATTTGCAGATACATTCTAACACCAAAGTAAAATGATATCCAATGATGTCTCACAAGCTACTCCATCTTCTAACACCAGAGATAAGTAATAAGTTCAAAGTACTGACCACCTTTGCAGTACCTGATGGACAGAGAAAGGATATCTCATATAATTTATGCCTTAAAAAATTCAAAAACAAAGAAGAAAATATACCTTAAGAGATTATCCATGACAAAAACAAACTACAAAATACTGAAGAAATTGGAAAAATACTAAGAGAATTAGATGGGCTACCAGAAATAAGAAAAAGACCTCGAACACACAGTGAAACATCCTCACCTAAGAAAGAGAACAACCTACATAGTCCCCTATTAAGTTGAGACTGCCTTGATGGAGTTACACATATCCAACCAATGATTGAAACTGCGTAACAGGCAAGATGGATTTCGAACTGGGAGAATTATCTCCTAATTTGAATCTAAATGTCTCAATTTTTCTCTTGCTTGAGTAATTTTCAATCTTTTACTTTCCATCACTCAGTTGTCCCCCGTAGCTGTCCTTCTCTTCACTAAAACTCTCTTGCAAGTTAGGTAGGAGCTGGGTCTCTGAACTTAGGCTTTACCTTGATCCAAATGACAGTGACTATAGTGGTTTGGTCTGCCAATTAAATATGCTTGGACCCTGAGGATATTGATTTGATCTGTACATAAATAATTAGTGGGGCTGGTCTACCTATCAGGACTTACCTAGGAATCTGGGGAGGTATAGTCACCACAGTCGGACTCTGGGCAGTTTATCTGGATTGTCCACTAAAATAACATGAGCGGGGATGAATATTGCATACTAGTTATACCCTCAGTCCTATCAAGCGGGTTTTGCTTACCCTTGAGCCAATCATGTTGTGATAGAGCCATCCCTTCGGGGTAGGGTAGGGCGTGGACATTTGCGAGTTGGTATCTGCTATGTGTCTTTGGTGAAGGGGGAGTCTTTGGGAGGAGACCCAATTTTTTTCTTGACTTGTAGTTGGTTTCTCTGTAATTAAAAAAAAAAAAATGGAAGTAAACTCTGGAACCCCATCCCCCAGAAAATGTGGCCCCTTGACACTGAATTCCCATTTGATCATGTATACAAATAAGGACACCCTTTTGAATACTTCCGTTCAAAATATACCAACTATGGAGCCTTTTATGAGTATTAAAAGATTTGGCAAACGAAAATTCCAACCTACCACTACTCCAGCTTCATTTGACAAGATTATTAACAATAGCAAGTTAAAACAAAATTTCAAATTACAAAATTATTTACTAATCCAATCCGATACCCAACAGAAAACAAAGTTTTGTCAAACACAAACCAATACATGTTACTGATACAGATAACACAAAAATAAAAGTCGCTAGACTGGCCTCTCTGAAGAAATATATAAACATTGAAGAATGTGAAATCTATGACATCCCAAGTGGAAAAATTCAAATATAAAAATACATGTAGCTAAGCTAAAATTTGAAGGAAACGAACTCCCTTTAACAATTAAAGTTTTAGGGCAAACAAGAGAGTTGAGACTTTTTACTCCTAAACCATTAAATACAAATCATATAGTAAATATGGCTAATCAAGTAAAAATTGTAGAGAAGCTCCAATATGTGCATGTTGTGGATCATACAACCACACAACAAAATGGGACTGTGAAAACCCAATTTGTATAAATTGTGGTCAAAATCACCACTGTAGATCAAAAGAATGCACATATTACTTATACAGCACTGAACTTAAAATTTTACAAGAAAGAAGTGGGATGTCAGTAAGAGAAGCTAGGAAAGAACTAAAAGTAAGAGGTTTACAAGATCCAGCAAAGAAAAACGCATATAAAGAAGTAGTAAATAAAGAAGTGCAAAACCAAATTCCTACAAAATTATACAGTACAAATCAAACAGAAAATGCACATAATATAATGGACCAAAATTCAAGCTCAGAAGATACAGGTCATACAAGTAACCCAAATTTATATGCCCCCTTGAATTCAGACCACCTTGAAGTGGTGAGGGGGCTCTTGAACCCCTGGAATTTGTTCCGGGTTTGAGTCCAAGAGTATCATATTTTGAAATATACATTTGGAGTAATTTTGTGGAATTTTCCACTTTTTGTAAAATTTATTGGACAGACAAATGGGAAAATATATCATAGCTGGGACTGGGTTTATATCCGAAGCTAAATAGTGGGATCTGTGGTAGGATCATATACTGCCCACTAATGTTTGGACCTGAGAGCTCAAGGGCGGAACTATTCTTCAGGGCGAGACCACGGATTAGAGGGGGCTCTGGTTCTGGGAATAGGACTCTCGTCATTCTTTCTGGTTTGCCCATAACAGGATTAGGCTGGAGATGATAATATTCTTGTAATATTTTCATTCCTATCAAGCAGGTTTGGCTTACAACTTGGACCACTATAATCATGTTGCGCCATCCCCTGTGCGGTAGGGTAGGGATGCAGACATTTGGGAGTCAGTTCTCACTTGTGACATTGGTGGAAGAATAAACTTCATGATCGACTTGTTAGAATTGAAGCACCCCTCTTTAAGGAAGATGTGGCTGCTTATACAGATTCCTCTCCAAATGATGATATCTTCCCTGTGTCAGTCCCATATCTGCAGCAAGAAACCATCCCCCTGATTCCAACTCCTTGAAGTGGTGGGGGGCTTAGGGATACACTGCAGAGAGAGTATGCCCCTTTATGCCTACTCTCTGCTGAGGATTCAACTGAACATTAGGACCTCTAACTCTTTTACTCCTCCCCACTATAAATTTTCCCCCTTCCCTTCTTCTTTCGTTGACGAACTTGGCATGGTTTTAGACTACTGATTTCACTGCCCATTTAACTTGATGGAGGGTGGAGTTGGATGGCATGCCACTCCACTTGTAAAACTAGAGTAGTTGACATGGTCAAGCAAGGGGAAATTTTTATGTCAAGCCATGCCTGCAGTGCTGCGTCCGATCTCAGTGGACTGACGCCGCTTAAGGCATTGTGGGTATGGTGTATATCCAGGTGAGTGTTCCAGAGCAGTTACCACAGTGTAACAGTATTGCTCCTCCCTGGACCTCCTTGGTGAGAGGGATCTTATCCTGGACGGAATATTTAATCTTGTTATATGGAAAACAAAACAAAAATTCCTATGACTTCTGGCATGGTAATAGACTATTCTAATGAAATCCCAGATAATGAAGAGCAGGCTAGTATGAAAACTTTAATACCATGCAAGCCACAAAGAAAAAGTAAATATCATATTGACCCAACTTTGACTCACTTTGACTCCCTCTTTGGGAGTCGAAGTTGGTCAAGGTTCTTGACTTTGGAAACCAATAAAAAATATTTGCATTAAGATTGGAAAATTATTTGTTAAGTAGGCACTGAACCTCAGAAATGTCATTTAGACAAATAAAGGACCAGGTGTGATTGATAGAAACCACTACAAAACACCAATCCGAAAATTATTTAACCATAAAGAACTTTGACAATATAAAGGTAAAGATAAGAAAATATGATGGTATGAACAGCGTTCAGGGTACTATAGTACTTCCTAAGTGAGGAGCCAATACAAAAAGAATGTTTTGCTGGATTCCTTTAAAAAATGTACAACTACGTGCAAGATTGTGAAATATATAGTATAGCCAGTAGACAAAGTAATGAAAATACATTGAGAACAGCAAAAATAAAATTTGAAGGCCAAGAAATGCCTTTCAAAATTAAAATCATGGGCCAAAACAGAGAACTGAGACCATATATTCCAAAACCACTACAGTGCCAAAACTGTAGTAAATATGGACATACATGGAAAAATTGCTGATATACATCAATATGTAAATATTGTTGTTCTGATGAACATACCACGAAGTGGAAGTGTGGTGAACCAAAATGTGTGAACTGTGAGCAAAATCACCATGCTAGGTCTAAGGAGTGTATGTATTATATATACAATACAGAATTAAAATCACTTCAAGAGAGACCAGGAATGCCAATAAAAGAAGCCAAACTAGAATTGAAAGTTAGAGGAATGCATGATCCAGCTAGGAAACAAATGTTCTCCACTGTGATGAGTTCAAAGAAATGAATCAAAAATGTAAATAAGTAACAAACCCCTAATAGATAAATCAGAAGAAAAAATAACAAGTTTCCAAGAAGAAACTAATAAAGCAAGAAACCAAGAAACTTATGCAAATATATGCTCAAATTCATTTGGGATATTAAGGTAAATGGAAACAATTGAAAATGATTTATGTATCACTGAAACATTACAAGATAGTTATATTGAACTAGAAGCTAAAGATAAAAAGAGGCCTTCAGAGAGAACTCCACTAAAAACCAAAAAGCCAGCAATTATTAGAGAGGTATCTGTTAAAGCAAAGACCCCCCCAGATGCTGAAGCCTTGCCAAGGAATGGTGGGGGGTTGCTTAGGGTTCAGCTGCTGGGTTCTGATGCATGGTGGGAGCTGCTTTCTTTCTGGGGCTTTGTGCCCAGCTGTTGATCCAACTAAATAAGTCAGCTCTTTTCCTTTTACTAAAAACATTTCATCTTTCGGCTTCCTCCCCCTATAAGGTATGGATTTTATGTTGATGACTTATGGCTTGGTTTTGGACATGATTTAGACTTATTCTTGGGATATGAAGGAGGGTGAGGATGGACGGCATGCCACCTCACCCGTAGAACTCGAGTATCTAACATGGTCGAGGGAGGGGAAAGTTTAATGTCAAACCTTATCCTCAATGCCGGGTTTGATCTCGACGGACATTATAATGTCTTAGCACATGGAGATAGGGTGTATATCTGGTAATTACCCCTAGGACGACCCTAATTAAAGGGATGATGCGTCCTCTAAGGGTGACTCCATGCTGGGTATGGGGAATATCTGGATGAATTAAGTTTTTACGTTATATGGCAACACCCGCTATTTCTGCTGATGACCCTATGCTTTCTTCAAAGGACTTGTCCATGGAATCCCTCCAAAACTCTGGTATGGCTACTTTAGAGCTATAGGTGCCAAACACTCAAAAGAGAAGAACATTTAAAAGAATAACCATGGAAAATATTTTTTCTCCTCCAGTGTGGTCTCAGTATATCACACTCGCAATAAGTAAAGAAGTAACCCCTCTCAGTGGCATGGTTAAATACCTTTCACTGAAGAAAATTCTTGGCTGTGATAATCCCCGATTCTCAGTCGAAAAAACAAAATCCTTGTAAAGGCTAAATCTGAATAAGAATAAAAAACTACTTGAGACTACAAAACTTGGAATTCATCATGTAAATGCTTCTGACGAGGCCCATTAGAACACTAGAATTGGAACCATGTTGCTGGATAAATTTAGAATTGAAAATGACACCAATGAATCTGTTTGGGAAACATTATAAGAAGTCCTGGAATATCAAAAACATAGTATTAAATCAGTTATTGTTTATGATAGAAAGTGTTAAAACTGGAAAAAGTCTGAAGATAGCTAAAATCATTTTTTCATAGCAAACAATTCCGACATATATGAAAATAGGAAACAAAAGAATAACAATTAAAGAAGAACATCTAAAACCTATGCAATATAAGGTTTGCTTGAAATTTGAACATACAGCAAAACGATGTAAGTCCTTGGGCTCGCCTAGATGCTTTAAATGTGGCTCCTTCGAGCATAGTAGTGATGAATGCACCAACCCTAAAAAATGCTTTACCTGTAATGGTTCGCACCATGCTTATGTAAGGGAATGCGTATATTTCAGATATTTCCAAGAAGCCCTTACCAGATCAAGAAAATTTGGTATAACAATTAAAGATGCTAAGGAAAACATGATTGATTGATTGATCGTGCCTATTAAAACTGGCGTCACAGCATCTAGGTTATTGACACCAAAATAAATTTAAAAAGGAAAAAATTAAATTTAAAATACATTTGATATATGTATGTAAATATATTTGTTCAAATATATAGACAATTTCTTAGATATTCTAAGCAGTCTAAATTTTGCTGAGGAGGCCCGCCTCCCCCATAAAGATATATAACTGCTCTATATTACAGTCCTTTCTAAGAATTGTAGCTAGAATAAAATTACCTACTCTGTCATGACCCCAAGACAGGAACCTATGTCTCAAATTCCCAAGACTGGGACATTCAACCAACAAATGTCTCACAGTCAAGGGGACAGTACAGTCATCGCAAAATGCCGGATTTTCACGGGGCATCAAGATCCCATGACTGTGTCTTGTTTGTCCAATCCTCAATCTGCACAACATCGGTTCCTGTCTCCTTGGCATATAGGGATATGACCGAGGAGACACTAATAACGTGATATTGCGCATTTTTTTTATTAGTTAAAATGTCCTCCCACTGGGACTGTCAACATTCTTTTATTCTCTGACCTACTAGAGTATATAATCCCGATATGGCACTAGGCCTCTTGTGGGTTCTTGGGAGCTGACTGCCGACTTTGCAAGTTGGTCAGCTTTCTCATTCCCAACTACCCTAACATGAGACGGCACCCAACATAATTTTACTTCTTTCCCTCTTCTTTTCAGTAAAAGCAGCCATTCCAATATATCTAAAATCAGAGGGTTTAATGAGTTAAAAGGTTCCAGTAACTGAAGAACATTTCTTGGCCTCACCAGACAATTCTGTCTTGGTAAACTTGAAATATCTACAGAATTTTACTTCTGGAATGTTCCAGGGGCTCTAACTGAATATTATCCTGGTACAATCTCAATCCTTGGCATGTTTAATTCACTGACAATAAAATTTACTCTAAAAGCAAATGGATGAGGTTGCTTGGGGTGATTTTCATAAAACTATCAGTGCCTTTCCTTTCTCACACAAATGCTGGTTAAAGACTTAGGTAGCCTCTGGAATCAATACCAGCTCCGAACCAGCAGACGCATGTAATGAAGATCTAGCAGCACCTCACCAGCGTCTACAAGCATGCTCTCGGTGGGAGATGATTTAAATGCTCCTGTACACAACCTTATTCCTACATGATGAATTGCGTTGATCATTTTAAGGCTATTTGGCTTCGCAGAAGTGTACACTTCACACCCATAACTTAATTTTGAAAAGACCAAGGCTTTATATAATCTCAACATCTGAGTTCGGTCGTCACCCAATGAG
Organism: Macrobrachium nipponense; assembly: GCF_015104395.2. Classification (NCBI taxonomy): domain Eukaryota; kingdom Metazoa; phylum Arthropoda; class Malacostraca; order Decapoda; family Palaemonidae; genus Macrobrachium; species Macrobrachium nipponense. The sequence continues at coordinate 73,495,529 of NC_061090.1, read as the reverse complement.
GTGTGAGACAGGACTTTCAGCAAATTCATTTCTTTCAAGCATTTTGCCTTTATATATTTCAGATATGAAATCCACGTCAGCTTGCTATCAAAATGGAAACCAAGAAACCTTGTTTCACCCGCACATGGAATTCTCTGCCTATGAATGAATAGATCTAGATTAGGATGGACTCCCCATATACAACAAAAGAGCATAGTTACTGTTTTACTGGCAGAAAATCTAAAACCATCCTTGATGCTGCAAAGGAAATCGACAGGTCGTCAACAAAAAGGGTATATATTATATCTAGGGGAGTTATTTTTGAAACCTCATTGATTGCCAAGGCGAACAAGGTGACACTTAAAACACCTCCTCGTAGTACTCCTTCCTCTTGATTGAATACATCTGACATTGTTGCTCCAACTTGAATCTGAAATAACCTATTTTTTGAAAAAGCTTTGATAAAGAGGGGCAAATTGCCTCTCAGGTTACATTCATAAAGGACCCTCAAAATGCAATATTTCCATGTTGTATCATAACAATGATGTGATGCTGCTTGTCGGTAAAAACTTCACATACCGAAGATTCCATTCAAACAAATACATCGTGTGTTCACCATTTTTTCCATGATCTTGCATAAACAAGATAATGCAATAGGACGATAATTTTATGTCTTAAACGGATCTTGGGGAAGTTATGTTCTCAGTAAATTCTGTTAATAAAGCTTAATAGGAAAAGTCTGGTATTTTCAGGGGTACGCTTAATCCCTGAATGTCTTAAATCATCCAGTCCAGGAGCTGATTTATTACATTTATTCAATTCCAATACAAATTCTCTCATAGCAAAAGGAGCATTGTATTGCTAATGTCTTAATGTATTAAAATCAATGTCGACCTGTTCCATTAACCATCTCTCAGCTGAGTAGGGTCTATCATCATTTTTCTTCACAACATTAGCAAAATGATTAGCAAATTCATTTGCCACTAACTGGGGGTCTGCTACCTAACAACAATTGATCTTGATAATTGGAGGTTAACAAGGAGTAAACTTGCCTGGTATTTTTCTAACTTTCTTCCAAACTAGAGTCAGGAGAGTTTTCGAATTTAGTTTAGATATGAAGTTCGTCCAAGATTCTTTTCGTGCTTGTTTGATTTCCATGCGAAAATGAGCTCTTGCTTTTCGAAATTCAATACGGTAATACTCACATTTTCGTCTGCAGTATCCGGTGAAAGCAGATCTCATAGTTCTATGAGTTTCCTGGCATTTACGAGTCCACCAGGGAACTGGTCGGCGGATAAATATGCCCAAAGTCCAAGGTATAGATTGAAGACCAGCTGAGAACATTATTGTATTAAAAAAGTTAAGAGCATCATCTACACTAAGAAAGCCATCAGCAGAGTCATCTATTGAGCTGTGCTCCTGGAATGTTGCCCAATCAGCTTTACCAATGTTCCATTTAGGTAGCCTTGAAGATGAAGAACTTGATGTTACACTCACCACTATTGAAAAATGGTCACTGGTAAATCTTTCATTTATAGCTCTCCAATCAAAGTCAATAAGGTAGAGTCATCATTACACAGATAAATCAATTGCAGATAACGTGCCTGTTTGAACATGAAAATGTGTAGACACCCCAGAGTTAAGGATCCCCACATTTCCATCCGCTATGATGGAACCTAAGCACCTTCCTCTTTGATTGGTGACGATGTCACCCCAAAGAGGGTATCTGCTATTCATATCTCCCAAAATAACAAAAGGACGTAGTAACTGTTGAATAAGAGATTTAAATTCATTGATGGGAAAGACTTCGTTAGGTGGTTGATAGAGACAGCATACTGTATATTTTCTTTGCAAATGGATCTGCACACCTATCACTTGCAATGCTGACTGGATACAAAACGACACCACCATGGCTGCCAATATTTAAACTATAGGTGGAGTGATAGGATGTATACTCTCGTGGGCTGGGGCACATATTATTACCTATCATGGTCTCATGCAGAGCTATACAAACAGGAGACAATTCTGATATGAGCAGCCTTAATTCTTCCCATTAGGTCTTATTCACTGACAGTTCCATTGGAGAAAATTCACGAATTCTACTTTCCTTAAGAGGCTGCCACACATTTGATCTTTTTTGAGACATTATGAAAGGGGGTAGGGGTGCGGGTGGAGAGGCGGTTTGTGAATGTTGATGTCAACCTGAAAGAAAAACGCTTAACAAAGAAGTAAATTGTAAACATTTATGACAATGCTTAAATGTTAACAACCATTATAAATTCAATTATTTCAGAAATCCTTTTTACAAATTACTGTGCTTTAGTATCAACAACCATTTTAAAATTCGACAAGTTCAAAAAAACCTCTTCGCCAATTAGAGGAGGCAAATAACCGGTAGCGGTGTATCGGAAATTGTAATGCTTATCGAATTTTGTTCATCGGTAATTCATTTCCGGTGTTCGAACCTTATTAGAAATGTCGCTATTTTCACCAGAAAGCATTTCAAGCAAAAGCTCTTTTCTTTTTGTAGGCTTGTTTCCCATTTTCCCTTTTATTCTCGTAAATTCTTTGCGTTTGTCTGTTAGGAACAATTACTCTTTTGAGCAGCAGCTTTCCTTGAAGGGAAATTCATGTGATGCCTGAAACATCAGCAGAGAAATACGGCCTCTTTCGCACTCGATGCCTTGGCCTCTCGGGATCAGGAATGACGCGCCTTTGCAGTTTTACGTCTCTGAGTTGAATTCACACTCCTTCTGTATTATTGTTTTCTTTTTTCGTTTCACTCATTCTTTGGTTTATTTGAGTGTAATTTGTTACTTTTCTACTAGACCAAGATTTGTTTTATATTTTCATCCATTTTTAGTTTGTTTGTTCTCATTGTATTTTTATATTTTTATCGTGTTTCTTTATTATATAACTTAATGTCCATACTTTCCATCACAAGACAATATGAGACGAGTTTGGAGGCCAACTCCAGTCCCAAATAGGAATAAATTATCATTCTAGGTGTCTGCAGTTCTTGTTGTTCTTATATATGAAAATATATTAATTCAACTGGTAGGGCGAATTAGATATTAAAGGACATTTGTAGATCGCTGTATCTTTTATAATATGTTAAAAAATAATTCTTTGTTTGATGACTCTTATTACAATTTATAGGGTCTTTTTATATATAGTTCGGCATCAGTGACCTAGTTGTCGCGATGCTAGATTACTATATTATCAATCAATCAATCCATAACTTTGTTCTTCCACCATTAAACTTAACGGGTCTTCTTTCACTTTTACCAGCAGGGCATCTAACGTTTGGAGGTCACCTCTCTCATAAAAAATTAAAATCTCTTTCCGAATACACTCTTTTTCAAAACTATCTACCTTCTCCTTCACTTGCATCCTCTTCCTTGGGTATACATGTGAAGAGATAGGGATATTGCCTCACTCAAATGACTGATGCTGTGTTGGCTGGAACATTTGTAACTTTGGCGGTCTTCTCAAATACTTCATTTCTTGAGTCTGCTCCACACTATAAGCTGAAGTAACGATGAACATTCATGATAATGTTGCGAGCTTGACTTGCAAATCTGGAAACAGTGCGACGAATGGAGTTATCTCGAGACATCCGTTTGAAAAGAAGAAAAATCTTAATTAGTTTATTACTCCACTGAGATTATTATTTCATATCATTAAAATAAGTCTCCGATATCCCTTTCGTTTGAAAATATATTCATATAAGAAAATTATAAACAATATGTTGAAACCAACCTTATTCTAGTTTAGGGTGAGCTGAAAAGTGTGAAGTATATCCGTGGATTTCAAATTCTTTCCCGGACTGAATTTCCCGCCCGCGGCCTACCTACATCTCCAACGATACCAGATGCATCCATCTGATTACTTTTTCCTTTTATCAGATATGTCCAGACATACGGACATGTATGATATTAGAGTAAAAAGGTTCAAAAGTTATAATGGGAATTCTATGCATTTATTCACAGAAAATGGAATGACAGTAATACGGTACATACATATATTGTCGAAACTTCAAAACTTCTCATATCGCCAATTGGCAACTGCCAATGGCTCTAGATGAGAGGACCAAACCTAATAGTACATGTCGCCATGTTACATTTTTTGCTATCGTGAAAAATTCATATAGATATTTGCAAATGATGTTTTTTGTTAGCCTAGAGTACTAGGAGCATGAAAAATGTGTTTGGCAATTTTTCTGAGCTTATCTTGACCTTTTTTTTTTTAGCCTGTTAAAGAAGATAGGGTGGTATCGCCAAAAACGGGAATTTATTTTGCGGCAAATTGCACAAGTTTTGAACTTTTTATTGTCTATGGGGGTGTGAAGTGTGATGTACCCTATATTTGTGCATATCTATGCAATGAGTAAAGCAGTATTTTTCATTACTTTATCATAAGTCAAATTCTGTTAGAAGAAATGATTGTAAAATATGTTTATATAATACTTTTACTTGCCATCAGATGTAGACTTTTTTGGTATATTTTTTTTTTATCAAATGACAGTATGACAGTTAACCTCTGTTGCAAAACTGAGACACTTTGATTGTTTAAACAAAAGAGCAATAATATTTTATGTTCCTGACACAAGTTCTTGTCAGTTCAGTGTCAGATTAATCACTAGCTTCGCCCACATCAGCCAAGTTTTTACATTCATTTGGATCACACTTGCACAACTCTGTGTAGGGCATTTGGTTTTTGTGGCAGGAACATCTCCCACTACATTGACGCTTTGTGCATTTACACCGAACCAACAGTAAGATGGAATCTGAAACCAGAGGTATTCTGCTTAACTTAAGAACGAAATGTCCCGAAGTATCACTGATGGACCATCCAAATTCAGTTGGTGCTGGAACAGTTGGTTGTGGAATTAAGGCCTGCCTTCAGATTCTGCACTGGTAATGTGCAAGCCGAATGTGCTCATGCAATGATCCTTGTGTTGGGGGTAGCTTCTCAATTCATTATTTAGTGTTGAGTTCACAAAAATGAAACCATCTGAGTCTCACAGCTTAACTAATACCTGGGTTCTTTGGACTGACTAACTTGTAGATGAAAGCTTCACAGTGACCCAGCACTTCACAGGATGGTTCACTCTCCTATCCCAAACGAGCAAGGGCACCAACAATGTCATCACCATATTTTCCATAAACACCTTCCACCATAAAGTTTTGCTCTTGCCGAATATCCTTCCAGTTGCGTCACATCCATTTGTAACATGAAATCCCATCAAGGCTTGAGCACATTCCTCACAAGCTCATTTTCGATAGGCAACAAAGGCAGTACTCGTTGATTGGTTCCAGTGTGCACTATTTTATCAAAGCTGCATAATCGCCTAAGACTGCCAAACTGTGTATAGCAATTACCAGCACATCTGTGTCCTGGGAGTAGATGTGAACAGTAAGTAAAATCTGAAAGCACCAGTGTATTCTTGTATGAAAACATAAGTTTTATTTTATATTGATCACATGAATTATGCAAAATCCAATGATAAATAGAAATAGACATAAAAATGAATTGTTTCTCTCTTCCCTTTTATTCATTGTAATTCCTTTGTGTTTTACCTTATTGATTTCAGGAAAAGATAATTTAGTTATACAATTAATACCGAATCCTTTGGTATGACCAAAACCTTCCTATCTTTTGCCAAACTGATATAAAT
>NC_061090.1:73477370-73484870 GCF_015104395.2 Macrobrachium nipponense | reverse complement strand
ATGATGAACTGTTATTCTTAGGTTCAGAAACACGTGTCCAAATGTACCACAGTGTTTAGCACATTTTTTAATGGGGCCTGTCCAAGGAATTCACCACAAAGGGATTTAAGTTTTTCTTCTCCCCGATTGTGTCCAAAAGTTGAATATAAGAGGGGATGTATGGATCCAGGGCAACAGTTGCATTGTTTCAATTGTAAATAGCAGGGATACACAAAGAAACTATGTAGAGTCAAATTTGTGGATTATACAAAAGTGCAGATCACTTTTGGCGGTTTTGTCTGTATTAGAAACGGAGGGATGCAAGACCCACACCTCAGAGAGCCGATCAACAAAAAGGGTACAGGTGATTGGTAAATGCCATTGTGGTCTCGTGGGGGACCCCCCAGGACCCCAGCCGATAGTACAAGGAACAGTTGGGAATGTGAAGATCCCAATTTTTATTGATAGGGGAGCATTACTTAATTTAATGGACCATGATCTATGTCAGTCCATGTTCTCCCAATACCATTTAAAACCTCAACAGAGACGGTATGTGATATGCAAGCCCTTGGATTAAATAAGAGTGTAGTTTGCTCTGGGTGATCAGATGTTAACAGAATCATTTTTGTTGATAAAACGGGTTGTGTTGGGCAACAGACTTTTTCTGGGCCATCCTGCATGTAGGAGACATAGGATATCAGTCCATACAGGTGTTAGTGGTGTAATGGTTGGGATTCCGGTTGTTTTTATTCCATATGTGAGGGTACGTGGAACTGAGGTAAATAAGGAGGTTAATATGGGGGATATTAGTGATAATACTGGTGGTAGTATTGGTGGTGATATTGGTGGTGATATTGGCTGTAATAATGGTGATATTGGTGATATTGAGTAATATTGGTGATTATAATGGTAATGCTGGTGATAATAGTGCTGACAATAATGATGGTATGGTGAATAATGGTGATATTGATAACAATGAGGATAATAATACTAACACGGTGGTTATGGTTGATAATATGGGGGATACTTATATATATATGAGTGATATTCATATGGATGTGGAGCAAGAGGGTGTTGTGCATGATTTTCGTGTATTAAAAGGAGTTTTATCAGACGATGTTATTTGAATGCAAGTACAATGTCTGTGGTGAAAGTCAGGCTGGGAAGTGAAAATGCCCAAGGAGGTGTGTATAATTGAGGGTAACGAAAAATTAAAAGTGGTTATTAGCACAGTGTCGGTAAGCAGGTATCGAACACAAATGTTACATGGGCGGAATTGTTGAATTGTAATGATACAGTGAGGAAGTACCAGAAGAATACTTATGTGGTAGACCTCCAGGATTGGTGTGGGGATAGTGGTTAAGTGGCTATTGTAGAGGGGTAAACTGAGTTTTTGGAGGCAGAAATGCAAATAAGGAGAAAAATCTTTAGGGATCACTTAGCTAATGCAGATTACAAGGAGCATGTTGAAGCTTTAAGCAAAGTTTTAGCTGAATTTGGGGATATTGTGGCTTTAAAAGTGGGTAAGTTGGCACTGACTAAAGTGCTAGAACATAAGGTGAATCTTGAAGAGGGGACCAAACCCATTTTTATTCCCGCGTACCATATACCCTACAAAATCAGGGAACAGGTAGGGAAAGAGGTTAGTAAATGAGAGAAAGAAGGAATTATTGGAACCAGTGTGTCCCCGTACAACTTTCCCTTGTTGGTGGTACCCTAGAAGGATGGTTCAGTCTGAGTATATGTAGATTTCCGGATATTGAATGAGAAAACAATTCCCGACCATCATCCGGTTGCCTGCATACCAGACCTTTATGTGGAAATGGGGGGATGTAGGATATATTTTTCAATAGACCTGATGGAGGATTTTTTGCAGGTTCCCCTTAGTGATGATAGTCGGGAATTTACCGCAGTCTCATTGCCCAAGGGGCATTTCGAATTTATGCGGATGCCTTTTGGTTTAACAGGTAGTCCTGCGACTTTTAAGAGGTTGGTGAACACAGTTTTGCATGGGCTATTAGGCAAGAATATCTTTGTGTACATGGATGATATATTGATTGCAACAGATTGGATCAAGCATCACATGGAAGTGCTTAAGGAAGTTCTTAGGAGACTTAGATTAACGGGTTTGAAAATTAAATTAGCGAAGTGTGACTTCTTGAAGAAGCAAATTGGATATTCAGGTCGTGTCATATCTAAAGAGGGAGTTAGTAAATGACGATAAACTGAAAGCAATTGCAGATTTTTCTGTCCCTAAGACAAAGAAACAAGTTAGGCCATTCTTGGGGATGGCAGGGTTTTTAGACAGTTTGTGAAAGGTTTTTCTATTTTGGCAGCTCCTTTAAAAGATGTGTTGCAGGAGGATATTCTTTAAGGGGAGCCACAAGAGGTAGCTTTTCAGAAAGTTAAGGATGCATTAATGAATTCCCCAGTTCTGAAATTTATGGATTTCAGTGAACTTTTCACACTAGTGACTGATGCCAGTGAAGAGGGTACAAGTGCCTGCCTTTTGCAGAGTTTTGAAGGGAAATTCCATCCAGTAGGTTATTATAGCAGGAAATTCAAGACAAAGGGTAGCAATGAAAGGTTAATTGCTACAGTAGATAAGGAATCCTATGATGTTGTATCAAGCTTGGTCCATTTCAAAATGTTGTTAATGGGGAATAAAAAACTTTTTAATAAGCCAGATCTGTCACCCAAAAGAGCTCGATTGTTCCTAACGATTAGATTTTGATGCAAAGCTCAAATACATAGAGGGCAAACATAATGTGGTAGTGAATGCTCTTAGTGCAAGTTTTTATGAGATGGAAGTTTCAAGTTGGGGTGATAACTGGTGATATTATGCAGTGGGATATCAGTCTCATAGAGCAAAGGCAAGATGAGGATGAAATTTTGGTGGACGTAAAAGCGTTTCTTAGAGGTGAATTAGTCAAGAAAGGTTATAAGGTTCCATTTTCAGGTTTGGGATTAGAGGGTAATCTGTTGGTTAGGAAAATTAAATATAAATTAAGGACGAGTGAAAGTAAAGGGGGTTATGACACATATCGTGATTCCAAAAGCCCTAATTCCAGTGGTCTTAGATATAGTACATTGCAAGTTTGGTAGTCTACATTTGTGGGTAGAAAAGAATCTGATGTATAATGAGATGCGTAATAAATATATTTGGAAGAATATGGGGGCATATGTGGAAAATTTTGTGGAAAAGTATAGTGTGCAATGCTTGCAAACCTGCAAGGTCAACTTCTTGCAAATTAGGGTTATATCCAATACCAAGTAGACCCTTTCAGTGGGTGCACATGGATATTTTGGGGAATTTCTGTGAATCAGGTTATGGCTACAGGTACTTATTGGTCGTAATAGATGAACTAACGAGGGTAGTGTAAATTTTCCCACTAAAGTATAAAAAAGCAGAGGAACTTACTGTAGTATTTTTCAATGGTTTTATATGTAGTTAGGGGGTACCTGAGGTCTTATTGATTGATAATGGTAGGAAATTTGTAAATTGGACCTTTGAGTGCCTGGCAGAAGTTATGGGTACACAGAAAGTAATAATCTTCCCATACAGACCGGAAGTTAATGGGTTATGTGAACAAGCAAACAAAAAAGTGCTCGAGGCTCTCCGGAAAGCTATTGGCAGCAACGATAGGAACTGGGATAGATAGTATATAGATACAGTTAGGCATAACATTAACACTATGGTCAGTGATTCTATTGAAATGTCTCCATTCGAAGGATTATTTGGTTGCCAAGCTCGAAGCACATTTGATTTATTTTTAATTGTTTCTTGTGGGGAGGATACAATTAAGTCATTAATCTCTATGGCAAAAGAGACATGCTTGTCTCAGCCCCAATATCGAGTCGAAGACACAAGAAATGGTGGAGAGAAGCAGTGCTAAAGAAGATGACTAAAGTTGTTGTTGGGGATAATGCAATCTTGAAAGTTAATGTCAGAAATGAATTAAATTATAAGTTAGGTGTAAAATTTGAGGTTCCTTTTATGGTTAATGATGAAATGAGAGGAAAAAGATTTTTAGTCTTGGATGAAAGGACAAGTATGTCTAGATTAACGCATATATCGAAGGTCAAGAAGATGGGAAAATGGTAAAATGGGGAAATTGCACAGTTATGCATTTTGTTTTTTTCTCTATGTTTCAGAAATGGATGATAAAATGTGGAAGACAGAGACCTGAAGAGTTTTATGTTTTTGTTATTAGTCTTATATAACACTAATTTTCTTTCGTTTTCTTCTTTTACTATTTTTCTTATTATGCGAAACTGCGGTAATTCGGCGTAAATATCTGGGGTAATTGCTGTAATAATGGAATAATTTAGGTGAAATAATGGGATAAAATACCGTGGAATTCAGAGATATTAGGGGAGTTTTTTGGAGATTATAATAGTTTACATTCTTTGGTGTTATATGATGAATACTATGGAGTTACAGGGGATGGTGATAAAAGTTGTGGCACGATTTGATTTTTGGTAGTGTTGATCCGGGGGTTTTATGAGCCAATGGGGTGATGGTTGCGGTTTTGTGGTTCTTTGAAGTATTATGGTTTTTGGCAGTGGTACTGGTTCATTGTGGTTTTGTGGTTTTATGGTTTCTGGCAGTTTGCAGCTTTATGAGGTTATATTCACCAGTGTTCCTTTGAGGATTTGCGGATGGTACCTATTTTGTGGTTAGTGGTTTTCTGAGGTTATATCCCAGGGAGGTGGTTTTCTTTTGTGTTATATATTTTGGTGGTTGTTTAGAGTGGTGTAGTGTATTTAGCCTGAGGAAGAGTATTTTGTATTGGTGGTTATATATGGAGGTAGATATTTTTGGTACTACTGCTGATTAGGGGTTAGTGAGAATTTCCTTTTGAGGATTAATTAAGTTTTGTGGTATTAGTGAGGATTAATGAAGTTTTGTATTTTTGGTGAGGATTTATTTTGAGGTTAATGGTGGCTTCAGGGTTTATTAGGTTAGTAAAAGGGGAATGTGGCTGTTTGCAGATTTTTGGAATAAACAGGTCGTTTGTGCTAAAGGCATTGAGAGATTATTCGAATGAGACTATTGTTGATGTTTTCCTTTGGAGTTGGATACTCATAGAGTTTTTCTTCTTCTGGCAATTTAGATGATGACGTTCCATAGTGAGGATTTTGGGGGGTTATGCATGGATTGCTACTGATTTGGCTATGGCACTAATTTTTGTGCGTGATACAAACTACGTTTAATAATATGGTGAAAGAGTTTGAATGATTTTTTTAGGGGATATCTGTAACTGGGATTAAGTGGTGTTAGTGTTTTTTTTTTTTTTTACACAGGTTTTCTTTTGGATGAGGTGTTATTTTTTGCGAGGTTGTAGAATTTTTTGGGGGGGTACAGAACATGTAAATGAGTGTCATACTTTATATTTGCTGGAGATTAGCTGTATAAACATTATGGGGTTTTGTTGGTGTACTTATCAGTTAATGATAAAAGTTTTTTCCATTATTTTTAAAAAGTTGTCAGTGGATAGAGCCAGGTTTGTGCCAGATATATGGTCTTCACCATGGGCCACGAGGTCACAGATTTCTATTACTACAAGGACTTAAAATTTTCAATGGCGTTTCGTGTGGAGTCATCTTAGGATAATTTCTGGGGCTAACCAGAGATCTACGGTACTTCTGCGAGGTGGGTGTAGGAAGCACTTGCATGGGAGTAGCTGATTATTCAGGTTCAGCAACATAGGAGGCAATTATAAGTCTTCACTGGAAGCCGACAAATCTACAATTCATCAACAAGGGTGTTTACAAAACACCTACATGGGAACCAAGAGGTGGTAAAAGTTCTGCCTACGCTGGAAGTCATTATGGTTCTTCCACTAGAGGAGAATGGATAGGACAATTTTTTTCGTTGCAGAACGTTACACAGTTCCAGTGATCACTGTTATGGTGGCAATAATAATGGTCACATTGTTCATTGTCGTGGCAGTCAAATTGGGATGCAGCCGATGGGATAGGAGGACACCAGGATTGGAAGTTGCCGTGAATCATGTGGCAGAATAAACTATGAGATACTATGAACCAGTCGCTGGTCTAGTATGCACCAGGGGGGAACATGCTGGTGGTGGCTGAGCAATGTTAACTGCAAACAAAATAACGCTAATAATTAAAATTAGGGCGCAATGGACTTTGTCGCCAACAGATTGGACTGTGCAACAACACAGTTTGGAGTGTTTTGAGAAACTTTAAGATATCAGCGAATTCTTTAGGTCGTTGGACTGAAAAGCAAAACACTGTCGGTCTTCAGAGACGAGAGCGCAGATGCACATTTGACCCAGCTGCTGTCAGAAAAGTCATGTGATCTTGACGTCAGAAAAATGCAGTTGTGTATGTCTGTTTGTACGTCAAACAGAGCGTGTTCATCGACTTTTTCAGAATAATTTTGTGTTCCTACACCCAGACATCAGATTCGTGAATAGAATAGCATGCGTTTGTTCGTACATCCATCAGGGTGCATGAAACGTAATATATTCCGATAGTGGGGAAATTGGGGCATTAGACTGCAGACTCTTTGAGTGATTACCAGTGAGGAAAGCCTGAGGGAGGGGCACAGAAGATTCATCAAGAAGTAAATAGTGGCAAAAGAACTTTGAAAAACTTTTGAACTTTTTCAGATATTCTGAAGGGAGCTGAAGTGCAGTGAAATGCATCTTATATTTTTATTGGATATCTATCGATTCTTTTGATTTTATTTCTGATAATTATGGTTTCCTTTACAGATGGATTCGAATGTCACCTAATAGAATTAATTCTCTGACAGACATTTTAACTTTTGGTTTTGGGGATATAGAAATAGTGATTAGACTGATATGTCTTTTTATAAAGAGGTTGTGTTTGACCTTTTTGAGGTGATCATTATGGGGAGACATTGTATTTTATGTTTTGGGGATTTCCAATTAATTTTCCTTGTTTTTTATGTTAAGTCTCAGAGTTTGGTTTTAGCTGCAGAGTTGCAAGTCCGTGGTGGATGCCAAGGTAGGTTACATTGCCAATTAGTGATTTCCCCCCCTTTTTATTACACAGGGTCAAAGAGACTCTGTAACATATAAACATACATTAGACAAGAGTGGCAAAAGAGGGTTACCCATGGCCATACCAAATATTCATTGATACAATTTCACTGTTAATATTATAATAACCGACATTATGAAGAAACCCAAAATATTTGCTGTCATAATGGTATTATTATTTTAGTACAAGGTTTCAAGTAGATATCAGTAACATGGAAGACAGGATAGGAAATCTGGATTTACTGATATACAGTAACAAGTATGTAAGTCATTGTCATATGTTTCAGGCTAATACATACCGTAATAGAAAAAAATATTATACTAGATTTTATAATGACAGTCATAGGTAATAATGAACACAGATTTTCGCAAATATTCTGGTGACCAAGTCTAGAGAGTTTTAATCTAATATAACAAGACATAAAACTACTGAAAGAAATTATAAAAAAAATGCAAAAGAACTATCAAAAAAAACGTTTATGTA
>NC_061090.1:73454870-73469870 GCF_015104395.2 Macrobrachium nipponense | reverse complement strand
TTGATTCCATATTATGGCAAAGCTACTATCGAGTGCCTTGGTTATGCTGGTCATCTCTTCACCAATCGCATTGTATTGACGCTAGTGGATATCGTTACGCGTGCCACAGTAGAAACTGGATACCATGTTTATACGGATCGTCTTTATACAAACTTATCTCTAGTTGCAGAACTTCTGAAGAAAAAAATTCACATCACTGGAACGATAAATACGAATAGGAAAGGCCTTCCCCCTCAAGTGAAGAAAAGAAAAAAGATCTTCAGTAGGAACAGTAAGGTCGTATGTGAAAAACAAGCGATGCCATATTCTGTCTTGGAAAGATAAGAGGGACGTCACTATGTGCTCTACATACCACACCGAAAGAACCATCCAACATCGCCGTATTATGAAAGGGAATGTAGAACAAGTTATTGAAAAACCAGTGATGGTCTCCGAATATACTTCTAACATGGGAGGAGTGGATCGTGCAGATCATTTCAAATCATCATACTGTTTCCTACAAAAACCATTGAAATGCTGGAGAAAAGTGTACTTTTTCCTTTTGGAAGTAGCCATAGTTTCATTCTCCATCGTATTCATATGAAATCAAAAGGGTTGAACGTATTAACTCATCTTCAGTTCCGGAAAGAATTGGTAAAAGAATTGGTAGGAAACGTAAGGAATGCGGCTCAAAATGGAAGAAGAAGAACATCTGATGATGAGGAAAGTTGAATGGAAAATTACTTATAATAGCCAAACAAGACAGGAAACTCCGTCGAATGCATTGAATGCAGTGACAGACGTGGACCTCGAGGAAAGAAAAAATAAAATATTACTGTAAAACTTGTACCAGGCAACCTGCAATGTATCCTGAGTGCTTTGAAGCTTACCACACAAAAGAGGATCACAAAAAGAAATATACTTAATTTTGTATGAGTCCTGCAATATAAATTTTGTCTATATTTTATCATAAATGATAAATATGTTATTGTGTTAAAAACAACATTATTATTATTATTAATTTTTTTTTTTTTTTTTTTTTTTTTTTGCTCTATCACAGTCCTCCAATTCGACTGGTGGTATTTATAGTGTGGGGTTCCGGGTCGGGTTGCATCCTGCCTCATTAGGAGTCCATCATTTTCCTTACTATGTGTGCCGTTTCTAGATCAACAACTCTTCTGCATGAGTCCTGGGGCTACTTCAAGCGTCTAGTTTTTCTAGATTCCTTTTCAGGGATCTTGGGATCGTGCCTAGTGCTCCTATGATTATGGGTACGATTTCCACTGGCATATCCCATATCCTTCTTATTTCTATTTTCAGATCTTGATACTTATCCATTTTTTCCCTCTCTTTCTCTTCAACTCCTGTGTCCCATGGTATTGCGACATCAATGAATGATACTTTCTTCTTGACTTTGTCAATCAACGTCACGTCTGGTCTTTGTGTTTTGCAACGTATCACCCTATCCGTTCTGATACCATAGTCCCAGAGGATCTTTGCCTGATCGTTTCCTATCACTCCCTCAGGTTGGTGCTTCGTACCACTTATTACCTGCAAAGGTAAGTCTGATGTTTCTTGCACAGGCTCCAGTGGAGGGCTTTTTGTTTTGTCACTGAATCATGCCTCATTTTGTACTGGTTCTGTGCAAGTGCCGGGCCTTCGCTTGCTATGTGGTATATGGTTTCATTTTTCATATTGCACTTCCTACATATGGGAGAGATGTTATTTTCGTCTATCGTTCTTTGAACATATCTGGTTCTTAGGGCCTGATCTTGTGCCGCTGTTATCATTCCTGCAGTTTCCTTCTTTAGCTCTCCCCTCTGTAGCCATTGCCATGTGTCATCGCTGGCTAGTTCTTTAGTCTGTCTCATGTATTGTACGTGCATTGGTTTGTTGCGCCAGTCCTCTGTTCTGTCTGTCATTCTCCTGTCTCTGCATATTTCTGGGTCTTCGTCTACTTTTATTAGTCCTTCTTCCCATGCACTCTTTAGCCACTCGTCTTCACTGGTTTTCAGATATTGCCCCAGTGTTCTGTTCTCGTTGTTGACGCAGTCCTCTATACTTAGTAGTCCTCTCCCTCCTTCCTTTCGTGTTATGTATAGTCTGTCCGTATTTGCTCTTGGGTTTAGTGCTTTGTGTATTGTCATATGTTTCCTGGTTTTCTGATCTATGCTGCGGAGTTCTGCCTTCGTCCATTCCACTATTCCTGCACTGTATCTGATTACTGGCACTGCCCATGTGTTTATGGCTTTTATCATATTTCCGGCGTTTAGTTTTGACTTGATTATCGCCTTGAGTTTCTACATATATTCTTTCCTGATTGTGTCCTTCATCTCTTGGTGTTTTATATCCCCTCCTTCCATTATTCCCAGGTATTTGTATCCTGTCTCATCTATGTGTTTGATGTTGCTCCCATCTTGTAACTTTATCCCTCCAGTTCTCGTTACTTTTCCTTTTTGTATGTTGACTAAGGCGCATTTTTCTATTCCAAACTCCATCCTGATGTCCCCAGATACAATCCTTACAGTCTGGATTAGGGTATCTATTTCCTTGATGCTCTTACCATACAGCTTGATGTCGTCCATGAACATCAGATGGTTGATTCTGTTGCCTCTTTTCTTGAGATGGTACCCGGCATCCATTTTCTTAGTATTTACTTTTGGTCATGGAAATCATGGCTACTACGAACGAGTACTGGGGCCACGTGAGTCGCCCTGGAAGATCCCTCTGATATTAACCTCTGCTAGTCTTATTCCAGAGCTTGTAAGTATTGTATTCCAGTTGCGCATTGTATTTTTGAGGAAGCTGATGGTGTTTTCCTCTGCCCCATATATTTTCAGGCATTCTATTAGCCATGTGTGTGGTATCATGTCGAAGGCTTTCTTATAGTCTATCCATGCCATGCCTGGGTTGGTTTTCCTTCTCCTACTGTTCTTCATTACCATTTTGTCTATCAGGAGCTGGTCTTTTGTGCCCCTACACTTCCTTCTGCAGCCTTTCTGTTGGTGGGGGATGGTGTTTGTCTCCTCTAGGTAGTTGTATAGCCTTTACAACTACCTAGATTATTATTATTATTATTATTATTATTATTATTATTATTATTATTATTATTATTATTATTATTTTATTAGTGTACCTAGAAGCAGACCCTCTCTCAAGCATACTTTATTCAAAGTAATGGCTACTTCAGCAGCGTTACACTTGTAAAGATTCTTCTCTATTTTCCGAATAGCGGCTTTTTTCCGTGCTACTTAGACAGGCTAGTAGAGCGCCTATGGAGGTCATGATCAAATACAGAGTCAAAATTGATGTATATATTTGAATTATACAGATAAACTATGATACCATAGTTATCAAAGTCATTAACGATATATATAATATATATATATATATATATATATATATATATATATGTGTGTGTGTGTGTGTGTGTGTGTGTGTGTCTCTCTCAACTATGATATCATAGTTTATCTGTATAATTCAAATATATACACTAATTTTGACTCTGTATTTGATCATGACCTCCATAGGCGCTCTACTAGCCTGTCTAAACAGCACGGAAAAGCCGCTATTCGGAAAATAGAGAAGAATCTCTACAAGTGTAACGCTGCTGAAGTAACCATTACGTATAGTATTATTATTATTATTATTATTATTATTATTATTATTATTATTATTATTATTATTATTAGCATAAATAAAGCCAAATTATTAGACTTGTATGATTTACACCTATAAGATGAATGAAATCGTTATTGAAAACTAAGAAATTTTATTTGGACCACTTTGACAGAAAAAAAAATGACCAAACTACAATATGTTCTTTACGTTCGACTCTGTAGGATAATGTAAATATTTATTCCTATGAAAAAAGGAACATGATTATTATTTATTCTTTTTTTCAAAAGTCGGACTATATACAGTCCCCCCCCCCCCCCCCCCCCCCGGAAAAAAAAGCATTCATACCAAATATACTGTCTATTATAATAATCCACCTAAGAAAATTATGATATATAACATTACATGTATTCCGTATGTATGGTCATACATTCCTCATTTGTAAACATTTTGGGCTGGTGGTGAGTCTTGATCACACCCTTGGCCACACCAGATGCAGGGTCGGCAATTAGAAGTCTCCTTGGTCCTAAAACCGTCGCGAGAGAGAAAGAGAGAGAGAGAGAGAGAGAGAGAAAGGTACGAGGTATTTATAAAATAGGATGTGCAAGTCCTTATTTCAATAAATAAAAAAGTAAACTAAATAGTGAAAAGTAGACGCTACAATGAAGGAACAAATAAACAAAAAATAAAGGTGTGGTTCATAATCCTTTCTGACCTAAGACGATGTTTGCAACCTTGACTCACCAAGGCAGGATTATCTCAGGTAGAGAATTATCAAAACGGAAATACGAAAGACTACAACTGATTCCTCATATCCCTTACCTTGTATTTCAGAGACTTTTCGAAGATCTCATACAGATAATGGTAAAACGCATTTACACGTGAATACAAATGGATATTTATTTATGTAACTTGTATGAAGTTTCTATGTGTATCAGGTACTTCCCACCATCATTTTATATATATATATATATATATTATATATATATATATATATATATATATATATATATATATATATACATAAGGTGCACACGTCAGCCGTATGAAAATTCATTGTTCCTATAGCTATAAAACATTAGCAATTATCATTGTCTGGCAAAGGTGAATCTAATTATTATAGCATTCGAGTACGGGCACCAGCAACAAATACACACAAACAAACAAGCACACACACATTATGTTTGTGTGTGCTTGTTTGTTTATGTGTATCTGTTGCTGGTGCGCATACTCGAATGCGGTAATAATTAGTTACCGTTGCCAAGCAATGATAATTGCTAATGTTTTATAGTTACAGCAGCAATGTATTTTCATACGGCTAAAGTGTACACCTCATATATATGTTTATATATATATATATATTATATATATATATATATATATATATATATATATATATAATGTATATAGTTGTAATCTCCTTATAATGTGGCATGCAAAGAATAAATATCTTACGATATTTCCTTCTTGATTTACTGAAAACTGTAAATCTACTATTTTGGGCTATAGTATTACAGAAATCTTATTTGAGAGAGAGAGAGAGAGAGAGAGAGAGAGAGAGAGAGAGAGAGAGAGAGAGAGAGTCATACGGATGATTTTTGTATCAACAAGTATGTAAATTTTTATTTGATAGAACGTGAATTGTCTATATCGCTTCATAATGCCAAATTCCCTTAGGACCCACCGTAGCCCTCGAGGTAGCAAGCTTTATCTTTGATTGTGAACTCGGCCTCTCTACTCCCCCCGTCTTCCGGCCCGTCCTGTAACCTTCCATATGTAGCGCCTTCATCCACTCAAATCTCTCTCTCTCTCTCTCTCTCTCTCTCTCTCTCTCTCTCTCTCTCTCTCTCGTATAAAATAGATAAATGTAGCAATATATACCTAATTGGCTGAAGAGTAGTAAGCAAAAAATTTATGCAATGGAAAATCTTTCTTCTATCTAGAAGGAAAAATAGTGTGAAAGATTGTTTCATGAAAACACAAATATTATATATATATTTTATATATATATATATATATATATATATATATATATACATATATATATATATATATATATATATATATAGTATATATACGATATATATATTATTATATATATTGTTGTGAACTTTCTTTAAGAGACAATAAATTATTGTCATTACTCTATTTTTTTTTTAAAACAGGTCCTCCGTTCAATAAATCAATTGCCAGTCCAGACAAAGATTTACTATACACAAGTCTTCAGATAACGAAACACTCAAAGGGGGAGACAAAAAAAGAAAATGTCTAAATTTTACACTTATTTATTCACAAATAAAATTCAAGAAATGTCCCTCGAAAACCTGCTTGAGGAACTAGAAAAATAAGCACCCAAGCATATACAATAATTGTCCTCACATACCTCAAACTCCACCTAACTATTATACGCAGAGTAAGAGAGAAATGTCACAGTAGAAGAACGAAATCAACACTCACTCACGTGTACACGATAGGTGGAGAAAAAGCCCAAGAAACTTAATACTAATAACTGAATTTTCCTTAACCTTAACCTAATAATTTACAACAACAAAAAATAATAATCAGGATACACCTTAGTTCATCCAATCGATACGTAATTAATTGTTCATCAAATCATATCAAAATCTCTCTGAAACTTGCTTCAGTCGAAGAAATCTGTCTACAAGGCTCTCGCGGGGCCTCCACTTGATGCTTGGCAGCAACACTCAAAAACATTTATGAGTCCACTCACGTAAATGGGGAAAGTATATAAGGGCAAAAGGGATGCTCACACCCTTCTCCGGCCTCAGAAGGCCTCCTGACGATTCCCGGAGGATACAGCAGTGCACTCGTCGTCGTCGTCGATGCAAGGTCTGGGCTTGGTCATACGGACGGCAAAAATAATGAAAGCCCACAGACAAACCCCTCACCACCAACAGGCAGCCATGGCGTTTTTTATAAAAGTGAAAAGCGAGCGTCTCAAAGTACCTGTCCGTGGCCAGAAGGCAATGTTGCAGAAAAATGACGAAGAGTGCGGTATAAATGGGTGATGCTGAACCTCCCTTCGGGGAACCGTAACGATTAACCTTCCATGATGAAAAACCTCTACCACATTAAGTACGTTTTGAACAGCGTAAAACCATCAGGCGAAAGAGGCAATTACCGAAGACGATCCTCCACTCGTTGAAACATGAAAAAGAGGGAAACGAGCGGATAAATAAAACTATAACACAGAAACAAAACCCTTGAGGGAGCGAAAAGAAGATAACAAGCAGTTCTCGAGATGAAGACAAAAAAAATTTAAACTTACGTTAGAGAAACAAAGAATATTTAAGATGATATTACAATATATATATATATATATATATATATATATATATATATATATATATATATAATGTGTATATATATATTATATATATATATATATATATATATATATATGTATAGTATATATATATATATTATATATATATTATATATATATATATATATACACTATATCATATACATATATATATACATATATATATATATATATATATATATATATATATATATATAGAGAGAGAGAGAGAGAGAGAGAGAGAGAGAGAGAGAGAGAGAGAGAGAGGTCTTGTGTATTTTGCATGTTGAGGTAGAGTCGGATTTCGGCAGGATTATGGTAAAGCTTCGGGTAATGAATGAATACTCTTGTTTTTTAATTTGTAATGTTATTATTATGTAAAAATCCCAATGGTATAAAAACAAACCAAAAAAATTAATTAAGATAAAACAATGAAAGGAAGGCAGAGGTAATCTGCTTTAGGTGCAGTCGCACTGAACATGCTTCTCATTTCTGTCCGCACTGTGTCAAGGTTGTTGACGATCGCTAGTTGCCGTACAGCATAAAACAATTTAGTACTATATATCTTTCAAAAAAATGCGGTGTTTGTATATGTTTTTATTGAAAAATATTTATGATATATATTTTCATAATGTATGAAAGCACTTGTAAAGTTCAACACTTAGAGATACAAGATCGACTACATTTGTTCTCGTGCTACATCATCTTTAACAATCTGGCAACTCTTATAGGCTCACCTACCGTATCCAGTGTCGCCAACACTGGCTATAAAACTTCTGATTTCACCCGGAATTACACCAACTCATATGTATACCTTCGTTATTTAGAAACTGCTGTTTGAAAAGCATTTATTCAATATCCACATAATATCATGAAAATTTACCTAGCGATTAATGCAAAAACTAATGCATTTACAGATGATTTACATACAAAATTTTCCATTTCAGTTAACTAAAATAAACAGGCAGACATAGTTGTGTTTTTCCTTCATCATATTACTAACATGATAAATGAGAGTAATTGAAATCCTTTCATGTCTATTTTAACATATACAACTGATTATGTCTTTAATTTTGAAATGATATACATTTGATAGCAATTACCCCTTGGATTCCAATGCTTGGTTTCAAGCCTAAATTTTTTTTATGCCATTCCATTCCATTAAAGGTGGGGTCTTTTTAAATTAAACCTTTCTGAAATTATGATCGTCTTGTATATAGCCAGTCCGTAAGATAGGCGAATTGAGAGGTAGTATAAAACTCCCAACGGGGAGAATAAAATTGAAAAGACGTTTTTATTTTATTTTATTTTTTATTTATTTATTTTTTCTATGTCAATGGTGAAGGGATCCAGTTAAACGGGATCATTGTGAGTAGTGTCTCCTCGGACTCCTTTAAGAAATATTTTCCATGAATAAAAAATTCTCACTACTCCAGTTCCTCCAAGTGACCGACTACCTATAAAGAGCGCAAAGGGTTAAAATAGATTACCTTCCTAACAAGGAGAATATAAAATGTTGAAAACTCTATGATATGTAGATCACGAATTGTGAAATAAATAATGTGTTATTATATGATCGGATTTGCACAACGAACTCGGGAGTGGTTTTACGAGATTGTTCGTTCATTTGTACGTCACGTTTTACCTCCATTGTGTCTTATGACTTTTGGGGCATATTCGCTCAGCTTGTCCTTGAAGATGGAGGGCGCGTGACAATCACACAAACAATTATCATGGACATCCGAGGTGATAGTTGTTGGAACTTTCATTAATGAATTTCTTTTCAGCATCTCTAACTATTTGAGAAGACGTGTGAAGTGGCAGAAAACCTTTCTTTCTCATGAGAGATTCGTGAGAAATTATTATCATCCCGTTTGTGTGCATTTGTTGGTGAAATGCATCTGCCCTCTTTATGAGATTTGTTATTTTGTTATTACTTTAACAAGTGTGTTAATAAGAATTATATTTCTTTTTGACAGGGACTCTTTTGAACTGCCACTTTGTCGCCCTGTGAGCCGGATTATTACCTAATATTAAACACCTATATTGTTACGCGTTGAAGAGACTAATTGATTTACTGTTTGACTTCAATTTTGTGGAATTGATATCAGAATATGGCGAGAAGTATCCCTTTTAGTTTTTCTTTCACTTGTGGGAATGGTTCAGTTTTCCTGGGATCTTGTTTTAGACAGTCCGTTTTCTGTGTCTTTCATTTGATTAATTTCCTAGCTGTCTGGCGATAGTTAGAATTTGGCTTTTCCTTCAGAGAAATAAAGTTATTTTTGTAGTTCAGAGTTTAATTCAGTGCCCAAATTAACTCTTTGCGATTGCCTTGTAAGTTGATTAGAGATTTTCAGATGCCACGCTACCATATCCAGTTTTGTGCCTCCCCCTAGGTATATATATATATATATATATATATATATATATATATATATATATATATATATATATATATATATATATATATATATATATGTATATATATAGACATATATATATATATATATATATATATATATATATATATATATATATATATATATATATGTATATATATATACATATATATATATATATATATATATATATATATATATATATATATGTATATATATATATATATATATATATATATATATATATATATATATATATATATATATATATCCAAAAGTTCATGGAAGCAAAACAATTTTGCTCGTAAATTCAAATGGTGACAAACACTTTCATGTGCATGCTCGCACAGTAATTTTCCATTAGTCTACCTGATAGATTAATGCAGGTTAATATTTTGTCAAACCCGATTACGAATATTCGGAAACCATGACATCAATATCCAACAGGAAAACCCATCGCTCCGGGATAGTGTCGTAAATGCAGTACTTAATCGTTTGAAGCTTTATTTATAAAAAGAAATCTCTGTTAAAGGTCATGTTTCGAATGTTATCCTGCACGCCATTCCTTTTGACACAAATAACAAACGCGGACTTTCGTACTAAATTGGAAAAGTGTGTGTGTGTGTGTGTGTGTGTGTGTTTTTATAATAAATTGCATTTCTACATCTTCTTCTCTAAATGTTAAAACAGTTCTTTATCAACATATGATGCATGGAATAATATCTAGATAAAAAAAAACAAAAAACAAAATCGCTCATGAATTCCACCGGTATAAAAGAGTATCTGTAGTATACCTGTCTTTTTCAAGATTCTCACAAACATTTATGCTGAGTCCTTCGTAAACATGAAAACAATTCATCATGAAATATTTTTCTAAATACCTCTGAATCTTTCTTAGCGTTTATGTTTGATTTTTCCTTCTGTATGATTATTTCGCAGATTTTATTTCTGTTACTTTTCTTTTCCCATCGCTCCGATGTTTTTCAATTAACTGTTATTATAAATCCTACATTTATTTAAAGAGATTTCTGTCTAAGAACTCTTAGCTGCCTCTCCTTAATGCCCTTGAAAACATCGTACAAAAAACTGAGACTTTGACTTGGTGATTCGAATAATGGTAGATATAAGAACAGGCGTTGATAGTTTTACTGCAAACATCAAACACAAAGCTTCTATCCCTTCTATAAACCAAAACATCTAAAAACGGCAATAAACTATTATTTTCTTCTTCATCATTGAATTTGAATGAATTTACCAATCACTTAACTTGTCTAAAACGCTGTTCATATTCTCAGATAAGGGCCAAGCACAAGATATTTCATCAACATATCGATACAAAAGGATCCCCATAGGCGAAAAAATAGGCAATGTTTTTGCTCCCAATTATTCCATGTAGGGACTGCTAAGCACCGGGGAAAGGGGATTGCCTATAGTCATTTCAAAATTTTGAAGGCGATAATATCCAATAAAAACAAACTTACAGTCTTTAACACCTAATTTTATCAATTCCAGAATTTTGTCAGAGCTAAAGGTCAAATGTGCTTTGTTTATTCGTTAGTTAAAGGATCAACAGATCGTTAATTGGGACATTGGTAAATAAAGAAGATACATGAAAACTAACCACTTAAAAGTAGTGATTGATGCGAACATTAGTCATTTTTTTCAACAATATCTGTACAACTCTTTTTATACTTTGGCTGCGAATGTTTCCGCCGATAGGCATGAGAACTCTAACCAGCCATTTGGACAGCTTTTGTACGAAACACTGCCAACTGAACTGATTATTGGAAGGACAAGATTAGTAACCACGTGGGTTTTAATAAGACCACACATGTAAGCATAAGTTGCACGTTGCGAAGAAAACTGCTTCATTTGAGCATCATTTCCTCTCATGACACTTTTCAATTTCCTATTAGAATTATTATTTGCGTTAGTTACATTTTCTTGTAAGTCTGAATAAGTTAAATTATACCTGACAAAAGGTGACACATTTCTCTAATATAATTATCCTTATCCATTATTACCAGAACATGAGATTAATCAGCCTTCTTATTTAATAATCAGATCATTGCTATGTTTTTCTTAGGCACCGTAAACAATACCTTTACAAACATTAAGCTCGGCACTATGCAATATACTGTTCCTTTCTAGATTATTAAAGGAACTGGCAATGTCTACGTAACCAATATTTTCCTTTGAAAACGAAAAACTTGAACCGTAACCTAGAGCACTTGAGACATTTTCCTGTAATGTTTGACTTTACAACTTTACCATAAAATTCGGGTTACATTCTTATTCGTTTAAATTACTGCTAGAATTCAGTAATGATGTTCTGCTTGTTGATGGCTTCGATCTTTGTTTTATGAAAATTCTTTTTCATGTCTTTATTTATTTTATCATGTACCCAAAGAAGTGTAGGTTATTCACGAAAGTGGTTAGTGCAAGTTCTTGAATTTCAACCTTTTGTGTGGTTATCTATGGATATTTTTTTCACGGAACACTTGCACACAAACAAACACACACACACACACACACACACACACACACACATATATATATATATATATGTATATATATATATATATATATATATATATATATATATATATATATATATATATATATATATATATATAGTATGTATATATATATATATATATATATATATATATATATATATATATATATATATATATACATATTTATATATACGTATATATATATACATATATATATATATAGTATATATATATATATATATATATATATATATATATATATATATATATATATATATATATATATATATATATATATATATATATATATATATATATATATATATATATATATATATATATATATATCAGCGTGAAGGTGGACTATTAGGAACGTTGCAATTCATTTCAATTCTTTATTTCCTACATTTCGTAATATCATTATTACATCTTCAGGGAATCTGTTAAACAATAAATAAAATTACTTTAAAATTCTTACAAATTACTTTAAAAATTACTTTAAAATTCAACATTTATAAATTACAACACAATTAAAAAAAACATACAGAAACTAAAACAAAAAAAAAAAATAAAAAAGACAAAGACCGCTAACCAACCTTATGCCGAGAAGGCAAGAGACAGAATGACAAAAACAAATAAAAGTTAGCTCAGGTACAGTTGTGTGGAGGAGGTCTGGGTATTTAACTGGGGAACCAGTTGTTTAATAAATAATGACTCTAGGATAAGGCAGTTCATATGCATTGTTCGCTTGGCCTATGACTCGGAAATGGCTTCTTTCTATATGTATTTTTACAATTTTTTGAATGGTTTCTTATATTAGAATGTTCGGGATTGGAGAGCCTACAGCCAGTACGGAAACTTAATCCCCGATGAGAGTCGATTCTGACCCGCAGTAACCTCCTCGTGGATCCGACATATGTCCCAGAGTTACACTTAGGGCAAGTATACTTATAGACCACGTTGGAGGTCAAGAGAGGGTCCAATCGATCTTTATTTCTGAAAAAGGAACCGATTGTTAGCGGGTTTATTGGAATTAATTTTAGATTAATGGCACCATAATGTTTGTGAATAATTTGTGCAAACTTTTTCCGAAAGGAGTCATCATGTAAAAAAGGGAATTTGGCATAAAAAGCTAATTTGGTACTGTACATGGTTTGGCGACATTAGCGAATTGTTTGTTAAGAAAACAAACGGAGCTTTTTTATAAAACAAAGTCTGTGGGAAGCAATTATCCTAAAATATCCAGAAAGGAAACTAATTTCTTGGTGGAAGGATTGCCAGTTCGATGTAATAAAAAAATGCCCTGTGGAGGAGAAGTAAAAATAGTTTAGTTTAAAATCATAAAAACAAGAACTATAGTAATTGGATCCTAGACCAGTAAAAGTTTTCTCCAAAAAACAGATGTATTAAAAGAGCCATTATCCCTAGTGACAAGTAACGTCTAATAGAAGGTAATGACGTTCACCTCTTTTTCCACGGTAAAATTAATGTTTACTATGTTTAGTATTAACATATGCTAAAAAGGAGTCAATATTACAGTCATTTTTAAATAAGGCGAAGGTGTCATCAATATACCTACCATAAAAGAGTGGATGGAACCTGAGTGGGCAGTCATCTAACATGCGTTCTTCCAGCGAGCACATGAAGATGTTTGGCAAAAGTGTGGGACCCAAGGGAGAGCCCATGGCTACACCGTCTGTTGCTTATAAAGTTTGCCGTCAAAACAAAGGCAGTGTCCCGCACTGCTAGTTCTAAAAGAGTTTTTAAAAAACGAACGATTGAAATTGTTAAAAACAGAATCTGGCTCAGGAAAAAGTTTGTTTAAGATAATATCGATAGTTTTCTTCCAGCATGGGACAATCAGTACAAATAGAGATTCAACGTCTAAACTGGCCATTTTCAAATCAGCGTCCTGTAATAAACTTGATCCTTTAATATCAAAAGAAATTTGTAAACTGTTTAAATTTTAAGGTTGGCTGTAGAGATATATGAAAAATAGGATTATTATATTTGTAAACACAGTAAAGGGGGCAGTAGTGGTAATGAGATGTTCAACCCGCCTCCCTGACACCTGTTTCAGGTTGCCCGGGTAGTATCCCTTGAGAATTTATTGTAAAATTTTAGCCTAATGATTTTTGAAAGCCACTCCTACCTTGACACCTGCCTGTGGGTGGATCTGCAGTCTCAAAAGGTTGCGTGTATGTTCGTCAGTACTGTCTTTGTAGTATATATACTCGTGAATTCTAATACTATGTATCAGTCCACTTTGTCAATGGCTTGAAAATAAAGCCGAAACCGGTCAGGACCTACACCCTGTCTCTTATTTTTCACCTGTGGATATGTGGTTTGATAAATGAATCACGTGCTCAAGTGATTATAATCATATAATATATATATATATATATATATATATATATATATATATATATATATATATATATATATATACATATATATATATATATATATATATATATATATATATATATATATATATATATATATATATATATATATATATATATATATATATATATATATATATATATATATGTATATATATATATATATATATATATATATAGATATATATATATATATATATATATATATATATATATATATATATATATATATATATATATATATATATATATATATATATATGTATATATATATATATATATATATATATATATATATATATATATATATATATATATATATATAGTATTTATATATATATATATATATATATATATATATATATATATATATATATATATACATATATATATATATATATATATATATATATATATATATATATATATATATATATATATATATCTATATATATATATATATATATATATATATATATATATATATATATATATATATATATATATATATATATATATATATATATATATATATGTATACATATATATATATATATATATATATATATATATGTATATATATATATATATATATATATATATATATATATATATATATATATATATATATCCCATATATATATATATATATATATATATATATATATATATATATATATCCATATATATATTATATATATATATATATATATAAATATATATATATATATACAAATTCAGAAAAGCAAAATATA
>NC_061090.1:73398240-73449370 GCF_015104395.2 Macrobrachium nipponense | reverse complement strand
CAGAAAAAAATTAATTCATTTTGTTGATGTTATAGAAATTCTATTTCCTTATTTTGTTTATTAATTTTAAAATGATTGCAAGTTGCATTGCGCATACCGATAGACACTTGTACCTAACGTCTGCCTTGCCCATGAGAAGTCGGGCTAAGCATTCCTTTCGCAGTCAATCTGCTTTTGCAAGCAGAGACGACACACAGATGAAGCCTGTGTAAGCAGATTATTGAGGTTAAAAGGAACAAATGCTGATACGGCAATGATGACGTCGTCACTTGGCAGGAGATTGCTCTCAGCCAGCTAAGAGTTACGTTACTTGCTGTAATAAATACGACTTTAGGATAAATTTTTTTTGTTTTTTAATACTCGACCCACATGAGAAGAATGTCTGAAAAAAAACAGTACCAAAATTGAACAATATATTAGTTTCATGTTGGAAAACTGCATGATTATGTTAAATTAAATATTCCTTATTCAAACTATATTGAAAAAGGTTTCCATACAAATTCTATATATATTATTAGCCCTGTATAAGATTCTATAGGATTATTCCATAGATAAGATTTTCACTTCTAGACTTCCTGACTTTAAAATCTCTTTTATTTTATTTTATTTATTTATTTATTTATTAATTATTATTATTTTTTTTTTTTTTTCATTGACTACGAATATAAATTACCGGGACAGACAATATGTCAGTAGGTTTTGATATGTGTTTGAACTTTTAGCTTATTTGTCATTACTAAAGCGTTATTGATTTTATCGTGATCCTTTTTTATTATAATTTGTAACCCTTCCGACTTCTTACGGAGTGTTTATATTGACTCCACTTGTATCCTATTTATTTATTTTTTTATATTTATTTATTTATATATTTTTTATATATATTTGATAAATTAATGGTTGGCTTGAATATGTGGAAAAAGTGTTCTAGCGGCGTACCGTATAAGGCTACTTGCGGCATCAATTCTATAGATACAAGATATAAATGATAAAGGTATTTAAAACCGCGAGAACCGCTATAATCCAGTTCGGATCCAATATCACGAGTTGTAACTCGTAAGACATTGACACTTCCTATTTAATTATCCGTTATTCTACCAAAACCGATTGACTCTGGGTGATAAAATATATTATTGGTTTTCTTAATGGAAAGGAATTCACACAACGTGTTAAGGAGATTATTATTGATTTACACCACCCGAGTCACAGATTATTATGTGTTGAATTCCATATTTACTGATTTAGCACTCATAAATATTCCTAACGCACTCAATTGCGGTGTTTGTTTTTAGTGCTATTAATTCTATATAACGTGTCAAGGAACTATTAACACTAAGAAGTGTTTATTCCCTCTGTCAGACTCGTAATTCTGTTAATAATTCTACGTATATTCTTTCAAGGATTGATTTGGCACAGGATAGGCCCTTAACTGACAGGTGTCTTAGTGTGTCCCTTGTTTTCATGACACGTGTTACAATCAGTTATGTGCTTTTTATATCTGTAAGCATTGTAGGCCAGTAAAACAGTGATTTGGCTTTCTGTGACATAGGAGGGAACCCTGGATGACGGAATGCAACCAGTTTATGACGATTGGTATGAGAGAGATTATTACTACTACCTGGTCGTTAGTCCTCTGCTGTGTTCTTCGGGTTTTCCTCGTCACGGACCTACATATATTACATTTGATTACATTATTCTGATACACATACTTCAAATATACTTTTGCTTTAGGGTTTCTGCTCGAAGTGTTTATTGTTTTTGCCTAGCCACTGACCCTGTTTCCGTTTCGAAGTGTTTATTGTTTGGTGTTTATTGTTTTGCTTATCGCTGTTGACACTTGCTTTGTTCAGTTTGTAACAGTTCTGCGCTCCAACCCAGATATTCAATGCTCGCGATCTCTTGGGTTAAAGAATTTTCTTGTTTAGATACGGTTTTAACAATAGGCACGGATGTTTCTATATCTTTTAGTCCAATTAATGGTTCTTTGCTGTATGGTGCGGGGGATTGCGGGATAATGCGTCAGCTATGATAATTGCTTTCCCAGGTAGATCTTATCTTGGCTCCAAAGACCTGAATGATCATTTGTCACCGAGTTCCTTTTGGACTGTGATTAAAGCCTTTGAAAAAACTCGGTAAAGGACTCATGTTCAGTAAGGACTTTATCAGGATAGCCATAGATTATGAACTTAAAATGTACTAGTGAGTTAAAGATACCTAGCCCTTCCTTGCCTATTACTGTATATTTACTTTCAGAGGGCTTTAGTTTACGTGAATAAAAAGCTATAGGGAAGAACTGTTTATCATATTACTGAAGTAGTACCCCTCTTACCCCTTGGTCTGAGGCGTCTGTTGCAATACAAAAAACAAAAAAAAAATTCCCTTATTTAAATCATGGGATTTTTTTAAGTTAAGGTGAGCTGCATCATTCCGCCTTTTCAATTTTAAATTCGAACGCCTGTTGATGCTTTTTAGACCATAATACAAATCTACGCTCTTCTTCGTAAGATCTGTTAAAGGAGCTGTCATGATTGAAGAGTTACATATTTACATACGATTGTAATACCCACTAAAAAAAGCAAACAAAAAGTGCTTTTTTTGGTATCCCCTTTTACGTTAATAAGTACGGAAAGTTATGAATAGCCGACACCTTACCATGGACTACTTTAAGACCTTGACTAGACACATAAAACCTAAATAAACATGTTCGGTTTTTAAAACTCACATTTAGATATTTTACTCTGAGATTATTTGTCTTTGTCTCTGTAGCGCTAGCTCTACTTTATGTGAATGTACTTCTAAGGTATTAGAAAAGATTACAAGATCAACCATATAAGCATGTAGGGTTATCCCTTAAAAGTCTCCAAAACACTATATTCATAATTGGGGCGCAACGTAAGCCGGAGGCATACGTAAAATTGATAATGTTCCCCTGAGTGTGCTGAAAACGTATATGAGGTTAACAATCACACCGTTAGGTAATGGGTGATCAGGTCAAAGCCTTTTAAGTAAGTCCAAGCTGGTGAAAAATTTATTCTAACCTAACAGAGATAAGATGTCGTCGGTACCTGGCAACTGAAACTATCGGGAGTCGTTTCCTTGTTTAAGCGACAGAAATCTACGCAGATACGCCAAGTCCGATCTTTTATGGCATGAAGTTTTGAGGGAAAATTATATGGGCTATTTGATTTCCTAATGGCTCCTATTACTAACATATTTCAACTTCGTCATTTATCTCTATTTTGAAATTGCAGTGAGAGTCTATACGAAGGTACGTATATAGCTTTATGTTTGTCCTTAGACCGTATTTTGTGTTAAATTACATCCGTTTTTCCCAGAGATCACTCGCTAGTGGAGAAACTTCCTGGTATTCAGGTAAAAGATAAAAAAAAATTTCTGCTGAATCACCTCTGCTTGAATGACTTTACTGATATTACTTTAGATAGATTATCAGAGAGATTCATCCACGACTGGTTGGGCGGGATTAAAAGTTAGCAACAATAAAAGAAATGCGATATTTATATGTATAGGTTTTTGTGGATTACTATATTAACTTGTTTGCAGCGAGTCAACCGTGTCTAGGGCTTTGTTCGCGGAAATCGTTATATTTCAGTGTCGGGAAGGATTAAAATTTCATTTCCCAGCAAAGTCTTTTTACACGCACTAAGACATTCGAGGGTGCATGCTTCTCGAGATTTTGCGTGCAAAGTGCGACTGCGGTTGTGGGAGAATTCTGTTGGGTCATTTGAACAATGTTACGATTTATGAGACAAATGTATAGTTTCCTTTATATAAGTTATTATTTTGAATTAACTGTCCATCCATTTTTGTTTTGTTCCAAACGGATTTTAATATGTTTGAAGGTTTTTTATAGGATTTCCCTTTGATAAACACGCCTTATTTTGCAGGATGTAAGTTAATATTTTGTATACCCCTAGATGAATCTTACAATTACACTAGATACAGATCAATGTTTTTTATAACTATAGAGGTATCTGTAAACGCTCGCTATCCGGACTTCTCATTAGGGAAGTTCGAACAACAGACGGTGAGTCCGTAAATACAGGATATTACGTGTACTAAAGAATAAACAAGATATTCTAATTTTTACGGCGCGTACAGTCGGGCTTTATCCACCACTACTTATAATAACTTACGTATTAAAAAAAAAAACGAAAACCTGCTCTGATTACTTTATACGGTCGTGTGTTTCATAGGAAAAAATCCTTTTTAATTCAAAAGATATCGGTATGTATGAACCAACATCGCTTTTCCCCACTCTGCTAGAGTCGCTTATTGTATGGAATTTGCTATGCTTGAACACTTCGGCAGTTTTTGACTGACCTTGACCGCGGCTTGACTAGGTGACACAGTCACCGAGTTTGCTTGTTTGATTCTGACGGGGCTACTGTTTCTATTTTTTTTTTTTTTTTGTAATAATTAAGATCCTTCTCTTTATTACCATCGGGAACGTATTGTGTGTTTTTAGCATTATGTTGCTGGTTACGTATAAAGCAATGAATGACGAACTATTAGGAACTGAGCGATTACTAATAAGACAAGTTATCACTATTGCATTCCATATTAACTGTTTGTACTTCATTCTTTGCTAAAATTTGAAATAGTGAGGGATCCTGGTCAGCGCATTTAGCCTGATGACAAAGTTTTTTTACAGACATGTTATTCCTTGCAATCCAGCCATATTTTTAAAGTTAAGTTGAGTCATTGAGGTTCGATATTTTATTTTTTTTATAACTCAAAACTCAAGGCTAAAACTGCGATCGGGACTTGCAAAGGAGCATTTATTGTCATGACCCGAAATAGTGTTACCTCTAATTTATCTAGATTTGTACGGGTGTTCCACTTGTTTTTTGTGTGTTTTCTAATCACTACGGTGCTTAACGACCCTATCCATGCATCTGTATAAATACAGACGTCCACTGCGTAAACGCATATTTCACTGTTTAATATGATTTGTTACGTAAGGGATTAATAATCACCCAAATGATAAAATTAACATAGTATATGATTATGATATTTCAGTAGAACTTCTGGAAACAGACACTCAAAGATAAAAAGCTCGCAGTAGCGAAATCTCAATGATGTAGATAATTTCTGTAAAAAAGTAAGATTAAGAATTTCTCGTAACTTCAGCCACAGGAATAACGAAATTCGACCTGCAAAGGAAACACTCAAAGTTACTCCAAATGAATAAAAAATTGTACTTAGCTTGCTTGTGGGTGGGAAGTCACGGTGTTCCGATAACGACACACGGCCTTGTCCTCCTTCTCTATTTAGCGGATGACCTGGTTTGGCTTCAGTTTCCCCGTGCGCGTTGTTTCGATGATTCGAGCCCTTGAAAGATCCGATGCTGCAGACGCGTTCGGTTTGTTTCTTGGAGTGCCGGAAACGCTCACTAACGATGTTTTCTTTAATGATTCTAATGAGAGACGAAGCTTCCGTTGCCGTAGGAAAAAGACGTCGGTTTTGTTTCTTGAAGTTATTCACTAAACGATGATACTAAGTTGGTTGAAGAATCTGTTGCTTTCGTCGTCGTTGAAGAGTTCTTATTGTTTTCTGAAGTCGCTCACTAACGATGATACTAGGTTGCTTGAAGAATCTGCTGCTTCCGTCGTCGTTGACTTCTTATGATACATGATTTATTATTCTGGTTTTTCTTCGTAGGACGTTTGTAGAGTTCGTCTGGTACGCTGCCACCAATATTAGGGCTTGTGCCTTGTATGATAAGGCGCCCTATGAGTAATGTTAGACTAGCGATAATCTTACCTAAGTCGGTTGGTATTGCACTTCCATCTTCAATGGAGTGTCTGGGGTTTGTAGAATCATTTACGAAGTCGGTATTATCTTGTTGGTTATTTACGACGATGTTAAACTCATGGTGAGGAGGTTCTTGTAGAAAACACTAAGTATAAAAAATTATATATTCTTCTGAAGTTTTACATGCTGAAGATCAGATATGATTGTACAAGTCTTCTAATAACGATAGCTTGATCGCTTCTGCCAATGATGATGGCTAATCCTATTCCTCTACATGATAAAGCTTAGGTAAAGAGGTACAGGTCTTCTAATGACGATAGCTAACTCTGTTCTCCTGTCTACCATCTCTGTTACAAGTTATGAAGGAGCAGACAGTAGTTCGAACATATGAACATACATACAAATGACATAGTTTCATACGAACACACAATCAAATGAGACACGCTACAGATCACGTAGGCCATTTGAATCATAGGTCGGGGTAGTTGTCTCAAGCAGGGAGCTTGGACTGTTTCAAAACAAATGAATGACCACAGATGACGGCATGTCAACTTAGCCTACATACTTATTGTATACGTCATCTTTAGCGTCTCTAGTCTGATCACATTCCTGCAAGCAATCTTTTATATATATGGACTAACATTCCATATTTTTATTATGTAAACACTTACATATATAATTCAGCGATTTTCCATATAGACCGCAGTATATATCGTTACAGAATTCGCTGCCGCACAAATCCTATTGACCTGAATTGAACCATTACATTCTTCCCCAAGGAATGTCATCATCGACATCCCTGAAAACAGTGCAAACCTCCAAGTAATCAATACCAAAAGAAAATATCAACAACCGGTCTCATCACACCATTGTCAGCATTAAGCCACCTGAGTATACATCATGGGCTCAAATCGCACAATGGACTTGTCTAGTCAGACTTGCAACCTCAGAAATTATCATTC
This sequence comes from Macrobrachium nipponense, assembly GCF_015104395.2. Classification (NCBI taxonomy): domain Eukaryota; kingdom Metazoa; phylum Arthropoda; class Malacostraca; order Decapoda; family Palaemonidae; genus Macrobrachium; species Macrobrachium nipponense. The sequence goes on along the minus strand of NC_061090.1, from coordinate 73,442,636 downwards.
CTTCAAATGGCACAAAAATCTTTACTGATTCTATAGAACCATATTCCTCAAAAATTATCCCTTGGACATCCTCAAAGGTACCCAAAAATTGTCCTAAAAAATGTAACTCCTTCATGATACTGCCACATATATTTAAAACTGCAATAACCACCTAGTTGGGAAATAAACCCCAGAAAACCACAATTCAACAATTATATACCGCCAAATATAACCATTGGTGAATATAAAAATACAACACCTTCATAGGGACCCATAAAACCACAATGCAGTAGTGCCAACCAACCACCCCACCCCCCACCCCCAAAGCCATAATACCAAAAGAACCACAATATCCACCTCTTTGGCTCGTAAAACCACAGTTCACCACCAAAAATTATAACCACAAAAAATCCACCACCAAATATTATAGTCACAAAAAATTCAGCCCCAAAAATTCATCGCCAAAATAGCCACAAAAATTATAACCACAAAAAATTCAGCCCCAATAAACCCATACCGCCAGGGATCACAACTCGGACCTGTTATAATATTTCTCAGCTTAACAGAAATTTCCCATACTTTCCACCCCTTTTTTCCTTGTGAAATAATTACCTCTGGTTTTTACGCCAAATCGCTGTGGATTGTGCATAATAAGAAAAATAGTAGAAGAAATGAAAGAGAAAAAAAACATAACATTAAACTGACTAATCACATTTCACTATCAATTTGCGACCAACCTGTTTTTGCATCTAAGACTATAAATCTGTTTCCAGTCTTTTCCTCAGCGACTCTAAAAGGACTTTCAAATATCGGACCCAATTTGTAATTGAGTTCATTTCTCACACTGATTTTTAGAAATACCTTGCCTCCAACAATGATTTTAACATCAGATGTTTTACTATTACTTCTTTCAACCATTTCTTGGGTCATGGCCTCGAGATTACGGCTAAGACAAGCAAGTCTCTCCTTCGCTGTGGAAATTAATGCTTCGATTGTATCGTCTCCAAGATGAGGTATAGTTAACAGATCCTCGTAAGTTCATCTATTATCACTAACAGGTACTTATTCGCATATCTAGATTCACAAAAATTTCCTAGGATATCCATATATATTCTCTAAAAAGGTCTACTTGGTATTGTATATGACCTTAACCCTTAAACGCCGACTGGACGTATTTTACGTCGACATTTTTTGTCTCTTGGGTGCCGACTGGACGTATTTTACGTCGACATACAAAAGTTTTTTTTTAAATTCGCGGAAAAATACTTATAGGCCTACCAGCCTAAAACTTTTGAATCATGCACCTTGGGGGATGCTGGGAGTTCACGGATCAAGGCCTTGTTTTGTTTTGAAGCGTGACCCAAGTGCGCATGCGCGATATCCCTTCTTCTCGCTCCAGCCAGCATCAGTAGCGCATCATCCGAGAGCGATCTTTCGTCAGAAGCCTGTTTTTCTGGACTTGTGCGAGACTTAGAGCATTTGTGTTGCTACAGGACATTCCTAGATAATATTATGTCTCAACGACGTGTGGACCGCAAAAGGCTCGTTTTACCCGTCGGAATGGATCGTGTAAGGCGAGTTTTGGACCTGGATGCTGGCGAGGGGCCAAGCACCCAGCATGACCCCGTGCCTCAAGGCCGTTCTGTGCGGCCACGTGTGGCTGAAAGTGTTTTAGGAACACAGCGTATGCCTTTGGTTACCTCTAGGAAGCATGTGGGCGTCCTTAGGGGCATTCGTAAGCATTTGGGAGGCCTCCAACCAAGGGACATAGATGAATATCTATCAGAGCTTGATCGGGAACATGTCGCAAGTCCTCATTTTGATGGCGGATGGTCATCGAGTGATGAGGACATCAGTCCCGATGAAAGTGAGGATGAATATATACCCCCAATGTCCAATCGAGGCTCACATCCCGAAAGTGAGCTCGAATTCAGTGGGTTCAGTGCTTACGAGGGGGAATCTGAGGAGGGGGAGGGGATGGGATACGGGGTCAAGTTTTATCGCAGAGGACGATACAGAAAGTGAAGGCCTAAGTGAGGGTGATGGGCCAACGGGGGAGGGTAGAGTGCAATATCGTGCCCGCACACACGCACGCACGGGCAGGTAGAAGGTCGGCTCGTCGCGCCAGCCAAGGTGAAGGTCGGTCGTCGGAGAGTGACGAGGGGTGGACGGAGGACCCCACCCCTCCTAACATGCACCCCTTCACAGCAACCCCTGGGATCACCGTACCAGTACCCCTGACTGTTTTGGGGTTCATCCAGCTTTTCCTGACGCGGGAATTGCTGGAATACCTGGTACAAGAGATGGTGGACTACGCTCGGTACTGCCAGTATGAGCTGAGGACGACCTTGTCGTATTACTGGCGGGTTGCAACATCATTGACATTGGCGCATTTTTTTGGGGCTGCACATTTATTTGGTATGACACCTGCTGCCGACGTCAGGCAATATTGGAGGAGAAATTATTTTTTATGTATGCCTAATGTGCCTGGCGTTATGTCCCGTGATAATTTCCTGGCGTTGGACAGGTACTTCAACGCCTTCAACCGAAGGGCCATACCCAGGAATAACAGTGATCGCCTCATTTTAGTGCGCCCAGTGTTGGACTATATCCGTGATCGGTGTAGTAATCTCGTGATTCCTGGAAAGAACCTGTCTTTGGATGAGGGGATGATGCCTTACAAAGGACGTCTTAGTATAAAAGTGTACAACCCCAAGAAGCCGAAGAAATATGGTGTGAAATTCTTTCTTATTACCGAGGCCAACACTGGATACATTGTGGACTTTTCAGTGTATTCCGGGTCTTCTCCACGCTGCGTGACGCTGTATTCAATCTTGTGGGACGTTTCCGTAACAGGGATATCACCTGTTTATGGATAATTATTATAACTCGGTATCCCTGGCCCAGGAACTGTATGAAGCAGGTGTTCACGTCAGTGGTACCCTTCGGGTTGGTGCGTGGGGCCCCGAATGTCCTCAAGAGGTTCGCTAGTCATCCGCAACACCTGGCAAGAGGAGAGACAGAGTGGCGGCGGAAGGGCGCTGGTCTTCGTCATCTGTTTGGAAGGTGTCCGACTCATCCCATGATTACGACGAGTCATGAACCCATCCAAGAAGAGATCGTACAGCGGAAGAAGACACGTCGACAGGGCCGAGTTGTGTTTGAAGAGTTTTATATCAAGTGGCCTGCCGTCATTGGGCACTACAACAGGCACATGGGAGGAGTTGATATCTTTGATCAGCTCATCCAGTATTATCCCTTCGCCAGGAGAACCAGAAGGTGGACACAGAAGCTCCTCAAATACATCCTTCAGTTGGCCCTCTAAAATGCCTACATACTGTACTGTGGGTACCGCGGTGACAATCTTCCGAGGTTGACCCAAAATACAGTTCCTAGAGGTAGCCGGGAATGCCCTCATCAACTTCGATCCCGATGAGTGGCCTTCCATAACTGACCCCCTGCCCGAAGTGCAGATCTGCCCCTAGAGGAAAGGGCATATAGGAGGGCCAACTTCGCTCGACCTGCCGCCGCCCCTGCTGCCGCCGCCCTGCTGCCGCCGCCGCCCCTGCTGCCGCCGCCCCTGCTGCCGCCGCCCCTGCTGACGAAGCCCCTGCTGACGACGCCCCTGCTGCCGCCTTCCCTGCTGACGACACCCTCTTGCTGGCCGCCGCACCTGCTGACGACGCCCCTCTTGCTGCCGGCCCCGCCATCACCGCTTCTCGTCGGGTAGTGGACCCTGCGTGTCGGCTGCAGCCAGGGGATCACATACTGGAGGCCTTACAAGGGCGAACGCAGAAACGGTGCAGGGTGTGCCATATGAATGGCAGAAGGAGAGACACCCGGTTCTTCTGTCGTCTCTGCAAAGTTGCTCTTTGCAGGATAGGGGAGTGTGACCGAAAGTACCACACTAAGGTCATGTATTGGAGCGCGCCCCCTAAACCGAAAGCGGAGGGCGCACGGGGCCGCCGGGTCCGTCAGCAGTAAGGGCGCGCGTCTCCCTCCTCCACCTGTACCTCGTCATGTCGAGTGGAAAAAAAATGCAAGACTCTTCAATGGAGGAGGGGAAGAAAAGGGAAGGAGAAAAACAAGAATAGAAACGAAGAGTCAGGATTATGAAGTGAGTATTCTGCATTTATTTTATATTTATTTTTATATTTATTACAATTTTTTTATATATCCGAATCTGTGCATGATAAAATAATAATAAGACATTTCATTGTATGCGAAAAGAGAAGTGTCACCTGCATTCCTTTTATTTATGTATTGGTACCAGAATTGAAGAATGTAATATATATTTTATGTATATATATATATATATATATATATATATATATATATATATATATATATATATATATATATATATATAAGTCATATCACATTTCCGTGATTCATATACATATATCGAGCTACAATGTCCTTTAATATCTAATTCGCTCTACCTGGAATTAAATATATTTTCATATATGCTTAACCGAACGGGGAATTTTTTATCGATAATAGATTTGCCTGGACCAGGGCGCGAACCTATGGGATCCTTTCAAACCCAGGAACGTCAGTGAAGCTTTTCCTACTACACCTCTCGCGGTGGTGTAGTAGGAAAAGCTTCACTGACGTTCCCGGGTTGAAAGGATCCATAGGTTCGCGCCCTGGTCCAGGCAAATCTATTATCGAGAAAAAATTCCCCTTCGGTTAAGCATATATGATATAATTCCGAGGTAAAGCGAATTAGATATTAAAGGACATTGTAGCTCGATATTATATATATATATATATATATATATATATAGATATATATATATATATATATATATATATATATATATATATATATATATATATATATATATATTATAAATATTGGTTTTTTGGGTAAGCAAATACTTACAGTCTAGTAATATTCAATCATTTACCTTCACTTTAAAAGAAATTGCAAGTCTCTAGAACAATATCTCGATTTATGGTGAATATTTGAAAAAAAATATTTTTATTCCCTCCGCGCGCCGATTCTCGGCAGCGAATCTCCGAAATGCGTAGGTCACATTCTCCTAATATTTGTGCATTTTCATATTACGCTTATTTTAGAGTTTTATATATGGAAATGTGCGCAAAAACATGCACAATATAACAAAAAATATTGGAAGGTTGTAGCATTTTTCATTTTTGAAATATTTGCATATAAAGTACGATAAGTACGAAAAAAACTACGATCGGTCAACTTTGACTCAACCGAAATGGTCAAAAAACGCATTTGTAACATAAAAATCTTACAATGTACTAATATTCAATCACTTATCTTCACTTTAAAACATATTGCAAGTATCTAGAACCATATCTCGATTTATGGTGAATTTTTGAAAAAAAAAAAATTTTTCCTCCACGCGCCGATTCTCGGCCAAAAATCTCCGAAACGCGTAGGTCACATTCTCCTAATATTTGTGCCTTTTCATATTACGCTTTTTTTAGAGTTTTATATATGAAAATGTGCGCAAAAACATGCACAATATAACAAAAAATATTGGAAGGTTGTAGCATTTTCCATTTTTGAAATATTTGCATATAAATTACGATAAGTACGAAAAAAACTACGATCGGTCAACTTTGACTCAACCGAAATGGTCACAAAACGCATTTTTAACATAAAAATCTTACAATCTAGTAATATTCAATCATTTATCATCACTTTAAAACATGTTGCAAGTCTCAAGAACAATATCTCGATTTATGGTGAATATTTGAAGAAAAGAAAAAAAATTTCCCTCAGCGCGCCGATTCTCGGCCGAAAATCCTCGGAAACGCGTAGGTCCACGCCACTTCTCCTATATTTTGTGACTTTTCATATTAACATCTTTCTTAGAGTTTTCATATATGAGAATGTGCGCAAACACATGCACAATATAACAAAAAATATTGGAAGGTTGTAGCATTTCTCATCTTTGAAATATTTGCATATAAAGTACGATAAGTACGAAAAAAACTACGATCGGTCAACTTTGACTCAACCGAAAAGGTCAAAAAACGCATTTGTAACATAAAAATCTTTCAATCTAGTAATATTCAATCATTTATCTTTATTTTAAAACAAATTGCAAGTCTCTAGAACAATATCTCGATTTATGGTGAATTTTTGAAAAAAAAAAAAATTCCGTCCACGCGCCGATTCTCGGCAGCGAATCTCCGAAACGCGTAGGTCACATTCTCCTAATATTTGTGCCTTTTCATATTACGCTTTTTTTAGAGTTTTTATATGGAAATGTGCGCAAAAACATGCACAATATAACAAAAAATATTGAAAGGTTGTAGCATTTCTCATTTTTTAAATATTTGCATATAAAGTACGATAAGTACGAAAAAAACTACGATCGGTCAACTTTGACTCAACCGAAAAGGTCAAAATACGCATTTTTAACATAAAAATCTTACAATCTAGTAATATTCAATCATTTATCTTCACTTTATAACATATTGCAAGTCTCTAGAACAATATTTCGATTTATGGTGAATTTTTGAAAAAAATATTTTTTTCCCTCCGCGCGCCGATTTTCGGCCGAAAATCTCCGAAACGCGTAGGTCACATTCTCCTAATATTTGTGCCTTTTCATAATAAGTTTTTTTTAGAGTTTTATATATGAAAATGTGCGCAAAAACATGCATAATATAAAAAAAGAAATATTGGAAGGTTGTAGCATTTCTTATTTTTGAAATATTTGCATATAAAGTACGATAAATAGGAAGAAAACTACGATCAGTCAACTTTGACTCAACCGAAATGGTCGGAAAACGCATTTGTAACATAAAAACCTTACAGTCTAGTAATATTCAATCATTTATCTTCACTCTAAAACAAATTGCAAGTCTCTAGAACAATATCTCGATTTATGGTGAATATTTGAATAAAATATTTTTATTCCGTCCGCGCGCCGATTCTCGGCCGAAAATCTCCGAAACGCGTAGGTCACATTCTCCTAATATTTGTGCCTTTTCATATTACGCGTTTTTTAGAGGTTTATATATGGAAATGTGTGCAAAAGCATGCACAATATAACAAAAATTATTAGAAGGTTGTAGCATTTCTCATTTGTTTTATATTTGCATATAAAAAAAATTTAAACAAAAATTCGACATTTGGTCAACTTTAACTCGTCCGAAATGGACGAAAACTGCATTTGTAAGCTAAAAATCTTACAGTATCGTAATATTCCATCATTTACCTTCATTTTGAAACAAATTGCAAGTCTCTATAACAATATTTCGATTTATGGTGAATTTTTAAATAAATTATTTTTTTACGTCTGCGCGCTACGAATTCATGCATCATTTTGTGATAATATTTTCTCTGTGTTGCTTTTATTGTTTTACAATGTGTTATATACCAAAATCATTGCAATTTAGTGCAAATTACAACGAAAAAAAGAAACTTGTTACCGCTAACCGTTTTGCGCACAGTGCGATTTGAATACAATTATATATGAAATTTCGTTTTTGTGCTATCATATATCGCATTATTTACATATGATAATGATAATTTTTTTCATTTCTGATGATTGCATACTAAACTTCAAGCAATGACAAAAAAAGGAGCCAAAAATGAACTCTTAATCTTGAAAACTAAGCGCGCTGATTTTTTTTGAAAAAAAATATGCTTCCGCGCTCACTCTCAAACCCCTCCGGCATACGGGAGCCATTTTTTTATTTACCGCTCCGGTGTTAGAGGGTTAATTTGCAGGAAGTTATCCTTGCAGGTTTGCAAGCATTGCATACTGTACAGTTTTTCACAAAATTTCCACATCTTTCCCCATATTTTTCCAAATATATTTAAGGCACGCACCTCCCCCCATCATAAAACGTTTTTTCTATTCCCAAGTGTGGACTACCGAACCTGTAATGTACTATATCTAAAACCACTGGAATTAGGACTTTCAGAATTATGATCTGTGTCGTGTCTCCTTTACTTTCACTAGTCCTTAATTTATATTTAATTTTCCTGACCAACAGATTACCTTCTAATTCAAAATTTGAAAAAGGTAACTTATAATGTTTCCTGACTAATTCCCCTCTCAGAAACGCTTTTGCATCTGCCCATTGTATAGAATCACTAGAAACTAGAGCAAATTGAAATCCTTCCTTGTCATAAAAACCTCTACTAAGGGCATCCGCAACTACATTTAAATTGCCTGCTATATATTTGAGCTTTGCATCGAAGTCTCTGTTACTTAAGAACCTTCGAGCTCTTTTAGGTGACAAATCGGGTTTATTGAATAGATCCAATAATGGCTTGTGGTTTGTAAGGACTTCTACTTTATTCCCCATCAGTAGCATTTTAAAATGAACCAAACTTGATACTATTGCAAAGGCTTCTTTATCTATGTTAGCCATTACTCTTTCATTGCTGCCCTTTGTTCTAAACTTCCTGCTATAAAACGCTATGGGATTGAATTTCCCATCAAACTTTTGCATAAGGCAAGCACCTATACCCTCCTGACTGGCATCAGTCACTAACGTGAATGGTTTGCTGAACTCTGGAAATTTCAGAACTGGGGGATCCATTAACGCTCCTTAAGTTCTGAAAACTATCTTCCTAGGGTCTTCCCCAATGAAATTGATTGTCTTCCCGCAATACATCTGTTAGAGAAGTTGCTATGTTAGAAAACCCTTTCACAAACCTATGGGAAAACCCTGCCATCCCCAGGAATGGCTTAATTTCTTTCTTTGATTTCGGGGTGCAAAAATCTGCAATTGCTTTGACTTTATCGTTATTTGCTCTAACTCCCTCTTTAGATATGACATGACCTAAATATGCAATTTGCTATTTCAAGAAGGAACACTTACCTAGCTAAATATTCAATCCTGCTAACCTAAGTCTCCTAAGTACTTCCTTAAGCACTTCCAGGTGTTGCACAATTGAGTCTGTTGCAATTAATATGTCATCCATATATACAAAAACATTTTTAACCAATAACTCGTGTTCACCAACCTGGTAAAGGTCATCAGGCTGCCCGATAAACCAAACAGCATCCGCGTAACTTCAGTGTCCCTTGCAGACTGAATAAGCCATATATTCCTTACTATTCTCACTAAGAGGGACCTGCAGAAAACCCTGCGCTAAATCAATTGAGCTATAAATATTATGTCCCCCTATTTTTACAAAAAGATCTGGCATGCATGCGACCGGATAACGGTCAGGGATTGTTTTTTCATTCAAACGTCTAAAATCGACGCATACTCGGACAGAACCGTCCTTCTTAGGCCTGCTAACAGAGAAAAGTTTGTATGGAGACACATTAGGTTCTAATGATTCTTCTCTTCCCGTTTATGACCTCTTTTCCTACTGTTCTCTATTTTGAAAGGTATGCGGTATGCAGTATGTTCTAACAAACATTTAGTCACTCCAGTTTTAATCCCCTTGTAAGAGCTACTGTGTCCCCAAATTCTGCCAAGAGCTCGCTTACCGCTTCTATATGCTCACTGTAATCTGCATTAGCTAAGTGTTTTCTGAATATTCACTCCCTTGATTGCATTTTTACCTCTGAAAACTCAGATTTCCCCTCTACAATAGCCACTGAACCACTTGGAGATCTACCACATATGTATTCTTCTGGTAATTCCTAACTGTATCATTACAGTTCAGTTCAGTTTCTCACTAACCTCAATTACGCATACTTCCTCTGGTTTTTTCACTTCCCTCAATTTGACTTTTACCATAGTCTTTCAACCTGGCATTAAAATAACATCCTTTGATAAAACACATTTATATTTGTGCTTAGTACCTCCCCGTTCCACAACCCCATAAATATCACCACCCGTGGTTTTCATTGCATCCACCAAGACCCCATTGTTAGTATCAGTAATAATATCAACATTAGTGCACCACCTATAACATCATTGTCACACCCACCAAAATTGTTACCACCGTGGCCTCCAATATCCCATGGAACATCACCGCAGTTATTCCCCGTATCATCAGTGTGGGTTTATGTATCACTACTCCCCATATCCCCGGTATCATCACCATTAGCACCGCCAAACGCACCCCCTTTTTCAATAATCTCCAAATCCTCAGTTTCACTTCTGTCCTCAAAAAGGATAAAAACACCAGTTATTCCAACCTTTATACCATTAACACCCCCATCGACCGAAATCTTGTGTCTCCTACATGGAGGATGGCCCAGCAAAAGTCTGTTGCCTATTGCAACCCCTTTTATAACCAAAAATGGTTCTATTAACACTATCACCCAGAGTAAACTGTATTTTAACACAACCCAGGGTTTTTAATCTATGGGCTTGCACATCACACACCATCTCCGTTGAGGGTTTCAAAGGGTAATGGGAGAACATGGATTGATACAAATTATGATCCATTAAGTTTATACTAGTGCTGGTGTCAATAAAGACCAGGATATCAACATCCTCCACTGTTCCATATACTATAGGCCTGTGCTCTGGGTTGTCCCCCACGAGACCAACAATGGCACGTACAAATCATCTGTACCCTTATTTGTTGATCAGCTTTCCAAAAATTTTGCTGATCCCTTTGCCCTCTTAAGTGACGTTTCTGGGAAGTTCTTGTATTATAACTCCCAGACTTTTGAGGTGTAGGTCTCGCATATCTTCGCATCTGAGACAGACAAGCTTGCCAATAGTGATTCACACTCTTGCACATTCCACAATATTTGATTCTACATACTTTCTTTGTGTGCCCTGGTTTATTACAATTGTAGCAATGCAACTGCTGTTACCTCTGATCGATCGATCCTCTATTATATTCCACTTTTGCACACAAATGGGGAGAAGGAAATTCTGTGTCTCTTTGCACCGTATTTCTCGGACTCGTACCATTAAAAAATGTATTATCCGCCATGGGAAATTTGGACATATGTTTCTGAATTTGGGCATAAATTAGTTCTTTGCCTGATATTGGTCCAATCTTTTCATTAAAACTATCCACTATTGCACCTGGTACGTCATGCAATAGCATCACAAAATGGATCAGTTTATGTAAATTGTCGAGTGAGACATTATCCCCATTAACCCATTTAGAGTTTGTCAATTTCTGTATCCATTCTCCCTCTGAGTAAAAAAGCTTTGAGCTATGCTCAATAAGGCTTGTTGTGCCTTTCTGGATTTTGTTCAGCCCTCTTAAATCTCTCACCATATCATTGTGTTCCTTTGAGCCATAAGCCGCTCTTAAGAATGCCAGTAATTTGGTCCATGACTGAGACTTTCTATACTGAAAACTCCTACACCTGTAGGATAGATCACCTTTATTAAAATCTAACAAGGCTTTCATCCCTGTGAACGCCTCTATATCATCTTTGATTCCCTTGGCGTTTAAATAGTTATTTACCCCCTCAATAGAAATTTGCACCGGTTGAGAAAGAACGCCATCTACAATGCCACGGAGCGGGCTGACACCCGCACTTACACTTGTTATCCTGTGAACCAGAGTCTGGTTACCACTTGTGTCAGCCATTTTGCTTTCTTTATGAAAACCCTTATACCTCAGGATCCTCCCCGACCTCAGTAATATTGATATATTTATGCACACACAAACCCCAACCCTCCCAAAAATTAAAAATAATCATCCACCAATAAAAGATAAAAACAACATGCGTCACTCCCAAAAAACCGTTATATGAACTCGCCACTGCTCAGGTTCAAAGTTAAACAGCTGACATATGAAATGCAAGGTCACGCCGGGAACAAAAAATGGGAAGAAAATCAGTTCGAGAGAAAACCGCTTGAATCAGCATCCATTCACTCAGGGAGCCACTGCCTCTCTCTCTCTCTCTCTCTCCCTTACATGCCAAGCATAAAAACGAAACTCACAATTCCACGTTTTCCCCGTATTTTTCTTTTACCACAAAACCACTAATGTCCACCGAATCTCGAGGGACATCAAAATAAAACACACTTTTGAGTAAATTAACACCAATAAAAAGAGAAAAAAAAAAGAATGGAAACATAAAATTGTACGCACACGTCTTCATAGAACCAAAGTTGGTACCTGTCCACGCATTGCAACTGCGCATAATTCATTCCCGTTACAATAGAAACACTTCACCACCCCCATAACACAGAAATACGTCTTTACACTAAATCATGGCTAGGAAAACTTCCCACACGGCCGCACCCAAGTATCTTTCCCTAAGTCAGCAATAAAGCAAGTTGCCCGATACATAATTATAAACACTCTCCCCAAAATATGCTTAACCTATATAGTCTCTACGGAGACACTACCTATGGCCCTAATGAACCTTTTTACCACTGCCACCAATCTCTAGAACGGGTTCTAAGATCAAATGATACTCGTTTTAACAAAAAGGAAATAAACTGCTACTTGGGAACTAAACCTACCTTGTTCGTTGCAGATCATTCTGGGAAGTTGACTGAAAATGCAAGCTAGGCAAATAAATTCCCGTAGTTACAAAAATATACTTTTTATTCCCCAAATTAGCTAACATTAAAATGGAATAAAACCAATTAATAAAATGGAATAAAATTAATTAAAAGCCGTTAAACTATCGTTTCCTCTCAAAATCATATTTAACTAAGTAACCTCCTCTTATCTCATTGTGTCCGCCTAACCATAACATTTCAATAAGTCATTAAAAGTCTTAGAGAATCCATTTTTCTATATGGTGACTGTGAACCCATCTGAAATAGAGACCACAGATATAACACCACTTTAACCATGAAAGTTAGTTAAAAAGAATGTGTACCGCACCACACTTCTCTTTCTCCAACACAATAATTATCACTTCAAAGGTTAACTTTTTCAAAGTTCTTTCTTACGTTACCCGAGACGACAGGAGCGTTTTACAAGGATCTAAGCGAATAGTTACATCATAATACGCGGCGTTTTCTGACGACACGTCGGCGTCTGTTGAGTTCCATATCGCATCTGGCAATTCTCGAACTATCATGAGAACAGGCGCTTCCAACACGTGCACGGATGCATCCTTGCTGCAGACCTAATTGAAGGAGATGCATTTTCATTTCCTTTAACTTATCATTCTTTGCTATAAAGCTATTACCATGACAGCTATGTAATATATCTCAATGTAAACAGCATATTGTTATTATTTTTTACCATTCGAATGTTAATCATGCTTCCATACCATGTGCAAACTAATCATAGTACAGGTGAATAAAGAAAATAGAAATGAGTTGTTTAATTAACCTCAACCCCTTAAAAAAAAAATATATATATATATATATATATATATATATATATATATATATATATATATATATATATATATATATATATATCAGGTATGGTGTGTGATAGCTACAGTTTACACCAAGCATGTCTAGCGATCACACAATGTACGTGAGCAGTATAGGGAGCCTGGATACTTATCCAGAAAACTCACCGTGTATATTTATAAACAGACTACCATCTCCCATAAACCTCAAATACGGGAGAGAATATGAGATAGGTTTAGTCTCCATCCTGTTCCTTAGTCATTATTATGCTATATTATCAAGGGATGAGGATTTCACCATTCATTTTACTGCTACATATTGCGAAGTTCTAGTGGGTCGTACACATAGGTACACTTATAAACCATTGATGGGAATTCTAGCGAGAGATATGAGGAAATTAGTATGGGCTCTTAACACGGATATTATCAACCAGTTGAAGGTACGTATATTACGGTACATGGTTTAAAACTGTTATGAAGAATGGTGAATCATTTGGGTGGGATGACAATCTAAGATGGGTAGTTATAATCATGTGAAAGGTGAGGAAGCTAAGGTGGGAGACATTCTATCCGTTTACATAAGATTCGGTGGCAAGGCTGCCAGGGTGCTAGGCTTCAAAAGTGATGTTGAATACAATATCTACGGGCAAGGGAAAAAGAATGGACACATTTCTCATGCCCCACCTCTTGATAACTACGGGGTGGATTATTTGTATGTATATCAGACATCATTCAACCCAGCTCATTCGCTGGTAATCTCGTAAATATACTAGACTGTTTCAGTTTAGAGAATGGAAGGAGTAAAGGTATACATGATACAGTATATAAACCTTTAAATGCGAATTTTTTTTTATCAGATTTCAATCATTGTCACCAATCAAAATGGGAGAGCTATTCACTTCAGTGAGATGATGAGTGTCGGTGTGCGCTTCACGTGAGAACCAGATAATTACATATAAATTCAATTTCGTCTCCGGTTTATCCTTATTCTCGTTGGCGCTGTTGAAGGAAGAGGTAGTAGTTACGTGTATTCATTCCCTTCACCATAGCTTTTTTTCTGCTGCTTTTTTTTTTTTTTTTTTTACCCTCTACAATAACGGCTTTGTGGAAGTATACCTGTAATAAGGGTGAGGTGACTTTCATCCCGCCTTCTGAGGCTGATTAAAAAAAATATTTTTATCAGAACCGTTAAGAAGGGATGGGGTTTTGGAGGATATTTCTATATTTTGCCCAGGGTATAGGTAGGGGGCTGGTATATTTTCAGCAGTGTCTGGTCATCGCTAGGAGGTTGCTACCCTTCCTTTTTCACGCCGTCAAACCAGCGGTTAAGGAATTAGGGAGGTCAGTCCTGTCTGACATGGTCAATGAAAAAAGACCATTAAGGGAATCTCTGAAGAAAAAATGGGCTACAGGCGGATAAAAACGCTAGTATGCAACTACTGAGCGGAGATGGTAGGAGGAGGAAACAGAGACGTAAGAATCCCACGGCCGGGTAAGATATCGAAAACAACTAGCCTGATCACAAGCAATAAAAATAGGGCTGTATATGACCTCATTTAATTCATTCACATCAAGGTGGTAGCTGTGTTCGTTTACGTGTTTATAACCTCTCTTCGTCTAACACTGAAAATAGCAGATAATGACTGGTATCATCCCGAATTTACCAGGGACGGGGAATAAGATCCCTGTCCCTTAGTATATAGCAGGAATATCGGAATTATACCCAAATGTGAATAGACGGAGGATTATTGAAGGTTCAATAAACTCTAAGGAGAGGGTTGATTTTATGCTGAGTAAACTATCCATAAACCAAATTCTATCAGTGGCATTGTAGGTTCATTCCTAGATCTATCAAGTATTGCATTAGAACTCTATCTTAGGGTATCTAGACAGGGTGGGAATTTAGCAGCTGATCAAAATATAGCACTCGTAAACGGTTTAAGTAACACACTTTTTAAATCAGTGTCTGTATTTTTGAATGAAAAGTTACTGGAGTCTTGTCCTCTATTCCAGTATCAATCATATATCAAACTACTTAAAAATATGAAACCCAGTGTGATGAATACCATAGGGAGCAGTGGATATTTCCATGATGATTATAACAGTACACGTGGAATAACTCAAACTTATACAGCTGCTAGTTTCCGGGAGGTGAGTAAGTAGGAAGTTGGTGTCATGGCAGGTGTTAAATCGGACAGGTGTACATACATACTTCCCTCTACTCCTAGACCTTGCGAGTATAGACATGTATTTACTAGATTCAGTAGATTTAAGGATTAGGTTAGAAATGGCTAATAGTAACTGGATTATGAGTGCAGATGTAGATGGAGGTTCAAATCAGTTGACGGTTGAGAAAGTTAAATTATGGGTAGATAGGGTCACACCACATTATAACGCCATGTCAGCATTAAACACAGCATTATCAGTTAAACCTTTACACTATGTATTCGATAAAACGTTATATAAAACATATATTATTGGAACGAATGAGTCGTCTATATTAATTGATCAACCATTTGGAACATGTATTCCTGAAAAAATGACGATCACTATGGTCGATACGAGGAACTTTTCTGGGGAATATGCTAGGAATGGGTTATATTTCAATCATTGACTTGAATAACGTCCACATTACCATTAACGGAAATACTATATATAATATTCAGAGTGAATTTCCAAGTAGGGTAAAGCAATTATTTTACGAGACACAGAAGGTGTTTGGTGCTGGATATGAAAATCAGATTTCATACGAGAGTTTTAAAAGGAGGCGGTCTATTTTCTGCTTTAGCTTTACAACTGAAAGTATGGAGGATTCGATACCAGTTGAAATTTCTGCTAGTATGAGGATAACACTGAGGTTAGTAACCCCTGTGGCAGCATCTTGCGTGGTAATGCTTTTCGGGGATACAAAAGGTATTTTATCGATTGATTCAGACAGGGTCATCCAGTGTGATGTTATGGGGTAAGAGCGATGGATACTAGAGAATTGTAATTGTCATTGAAGGGCACATTAGGTTCTCTTATTAGATGTTTTTGGCTATTTGCATCTTAGAATCATCTTCAAATGTTAATAACATTGAGCACTGGGTATGTTTTTACGTAGAGAAATCTTCTAGAGATATTATCTTCTTTGACAGTTATGGTATTAATCCAGAATATTATTCACAAGGTTTCTCCTGATTTTTAAGTAATAATTTTAAATTCACGGTTTATGTAACTAAACGGCAGATGCAACCCGATTTATCATATAAGTGCGGACTTTACGTTCTGTTCTTCATACACAGCGTGAGTCACCACGCGGTAAAGAACATCCTTTCGAAGATGAAGGAGGTTTTGTCTAGTTACCATTTAAATAGGAATGACAGATGGGTAACAGGATATTATTTCAAATATCTAAAAAAGTTGAAGTGCTCAGATTGGAGGTCAGATGAAAAAAAGAGCTATAACTTACAAGGAGTGTTTAAAGTTACAAGGTGGGTGTGAGTAGAGGAACTAATATCATGAAAGTCTATCTGAACCCCCTCCCCCCACCCTCTCCTCTTCACAACCAGTCAACGTAACAAACACCTTTCAAGCAGAAAGAAAAAAAGGTGAATATTCATCATTCGTAAAATTCTTGATTATTTGTATGGCATAATGATTAATTTAAGTAACCAGTAACTTTATACCACCATTTAAATAAATCATTCTGAGAATTTACATATTGTCTTGAATTCCAGTTCAGTTAGTACACGCAGTAACTAATTATATGTGAGTACTATACGGAGGTAGACAAGGACAGAGGGAGAGAACTGAACAGTATGGCGAGGTTCTGGAAGAGATGGTGGACTGATATAAAAACCATTAGAGATACTTTCGCTAAACGCTGCAGTGAATTTATGAAGTGTACCCTGACCTTCATTGAAGTAATCTCCCATTTACTGTGGGGCCGTGACCGCAACCATTGTAACACTGAACATAACACTGTAAAATGGTTATTAAGTAATGTGAATATTCTGTTTTGTTTTTACATTCAGATATAAAGTAAATGTATTAAATAAATATACCTTTCTTTTTATTCCATCCTTAAAGTTGTATTTAAGTTTCCAGTGACCGTCACCGTGGAATGGTGGGGGAGTAAAATAAATTAGGGGGATGTGTATCAATGGATATTACCTAATGTACGGTAAAGTACCTCTAGATGTCACCAGATCAGTAAACGATTGTTACGGTCAGATCTTCCATCTCGGCTGGACATGCTATTCAAGTTTCCAGGGACCCACTCTCCCTCCCAAAACGGTAAAGCACTCTACTGGTGTCACAAGGGGTTAAGGGGGAAGATGGGGTTAGGGTTGGAAGTGGGAGGTGGGATTAACAGGAGGGGGAGATAGGATGGGAATAGTGGGGTGGGGTGAGGTTAACAGAAGGGGGAGGTGAGGTTAGGGTGGCCAGTAGGAGAGGAGGTGAGGTTATCAGGAGGGTGAGGACAGGAGGGTCAGGAGACCCCCGGGTTGAGTGAATCTGGCGGCGAGTGGTTTTGGCTGAGTGAATATGGCACGTTTTCCTCTACTTGAAGGGGATATGACACAGATCGTGATTCCGAAAGTCCTCATTCAAGTGGTTTTAGATAAAGTACATTGCAGGTTTCTGTGGGCAAACAAAGAATTTTGTGAAAAAGTGCTTGGTTTGGAATGCATGCAAACCTGCAAGAGTGACTTCCTGCAGATTAGGGGCATTACCAATGCCCAGTAGACCTTTTCCGAATACACATGGGTATCTTGGGGGAATTTCTGTGAGTCAGGGGATGGCTACAGGTACTTGATGATGGTGATAGATTCACTAACGAGGGTAGTGGAAATTTTCCCACTAAAGCATAAAACTGCAGTAGAAGTAGCTACGGCATTTTTCAATGGATTTATAATGTCGTTATGAGTTGCCTAAGGTCTTACTAACTGCTCTTGGTAGGGAGTTTGTAAATAGGACCCCGGAGTGTCTGTCAGAAGTTATGGCCTATGGGGATACAGAAAGTAACAAACCTTCCATACAGACCGGAAGTTAATAGGTTGTGTGAACGAACAAACAGAAAGGTGCTCGAGGCATTTAGGAACACCATAGGTGGCAATGCTAGAATTTGGGATAGGTACATAGATACAGTTCGACCTAGCATTAATACTATGGAAAGTAATTCTATTAAAATGTCTCCATTGAAAGTATTATTTAGTTGCCAGGCACGAGGTGCATTTGATTTGTTGTCTGTACCGTCCTGTAGGGAGGATAAGATTAGGTCATTAATCTCTACAGCCAAAGAGAGACACGCTTGTCTCAATCGTAATCTCGAGTCAAAGATGCGAGAAATGGTGGAGAAAGCAATTGGCAATCATTAGATGTTAAAGTGGCCTTTGGGGATCGTGTTCTTGAAGATTAACGTTAGAAATTAAATAAATTATAAAATAGGTCCAAAATTTGAGGGTCCATTTAGGGTTATGGAAGAAAAGAAATGGAATAGGTTTTTAGCTTAGATGTTAAAGCAGGTTTGTCTAGATTAACTCATGTATCTAAATTCAAGATGGGAAAGTTGTAAAGAGAAATTTGCGTGCTGATATGCATTTTGTTCTCTATGTTTCACATACGGATGGTGAAATTTGCAGACAGAGATCCGTACAGTTTTATGTTTCCTTCTATCTTGTTTCCTCTTTGGTCAGTCTTATTCTACATTACTTTTCTCTTACCAATTTTCTTGTTATGTGCAACTGCAACGACTCGGCGTAAATAGCTGGGGTAATTGTTGCAATGATGGGATAATTTGAGTGAAACAGTGCGGGAAAGTACAGTGCAGTTTGGAGGTATTCTTGGAGTTTTGCTTTGTGGCGATAATGATTCATGTCTTTCATAGTGGGTGTTATGGTGTTACTGTGGGGTTTGGTGGCGATGATTTATGGTTTTAAGAACTAATGGCGTAATGATCGGTGGTACTAGTTCGTTGTGTTTTTATGGGTTTTGGTGGTTTGGAGTTTTATAAAGTTGTGTTCACAGATGTTGCGTTGGTGATCTAAGAATAGGAATTTATGATGTATATATATTATATATATATATATATATATATATATATATATATATATATATATATATATATATATATATATATATATATATATATATATATATATATATATAGGAGCTTCAGAAGGTGTCCATGATACAACGATTAAAAGGAATCAAGTTTATTTCCAACGAAACGTTTCGCACATAAAACTTCTGTGCATCATCAGTCTGTAAAAGAGCAAAGAGACACATAAATAACATTCAATGATAAAAAAGGAACTCACAAATATTAAAATAGTCTTAAAAATTAAAATCAAAGTAAAAACAAACAAAGGTAAAGAGAGAGAGAACAACCCAAACACCAACCGTCCATAATGTAGAGAGAAGATGGAATGACTAAAAACCAGTTGACGAAGACGACGTCAACTATGCCAGGTATAGAGTTGCTGAGGAGGTATTGCTATTGAGTGAAGGAACAAGTTTCTTAATGTATAACGACTCGAGGGTAGTTAGATGGTCAGGATTTTTGACAAAATCTATTATTTTGAATTGTTCTTTTTTATTTCAATTTTGCAATTAGAAGCGTGGTTCCTGATATTGGAAAATTCAGGCTGTTTTATTTTCTGACCAGTACGGAAGCTGAAACCCAGATGGCTACAATATCTGACCCTCAGCAGCCTCCGTGTCGATCCAACGTAAGAGCCCGGACATCCAGGGCAAATAAATTTATATATGACGTTGGATCTCATGAAGGGCTGAAGGCGGTCTTTATACCTGGCATAGTTGACGTCGTCTTCGTCAACTGGTTTTTTAGTCATTCCATCTTCTCTTTACATTATGGACGGTTGGTGTTTGGGTTGTTCTCTCTCTCTCTTTACCTTTGTTTGTTTTTACTTTGATTTTTAATTTTTAAGACTATTTTAATATTTGTGAGTTCCTTTTTTATCATTGTATGTTATTTATGTGTCTCTTTGCTCTTTTACAGACTGATGATGCACAGAAGTTTTATGTGCGAAACGTTTCGTTGGAAATAAACTTGATTCCTTTTAATCGTTGTATCATGGACACCTTCTGAAGCTCCTATATATTTATTTAACTGAGCCTCTACATACCTCCAGAGATGATACGGAAACTTTTCTTCGTCCTCCTATTCGCCTTCCGCCTCCGACTTCGAGGAACTCAACACTTTGCTCAACTACTCAAGCACCGTTATCCGTCCATTACCATCGCTACCTCAAGAAAACTGGAAAAGACAACCCTTCGACTAGAAAAGGCCAATATTGCCAGCTTAATGATACCACTCCTAAATTCGTCCGATTCAGACTGTACAAATCAGCCCTCTACAACACCGAGTTCTATAAGGATGCACTCAAGACATTACTCAATAACGAAATTGATTGTAAAATTCGCATTATTGACCAATTAACTGTTATCACTGACCAATTGAAGAATTTATTATACAATGATTTATCCATGTTGGACCGCCTACTTTACCAAAGATTGTTCTGTAAATACATTAATAACTATATTTCTGATGTGTTCATGAGACACCAAAGAAAACTTCTGAAGCTCGGTGTGGTTATTCCTAATTTCCAGTCCAGAAATCAATGTATTTTTAACTTTTCCGGTTATGTTTTATCAAAGAGAGAGGAATTTTTATTGTCATTTGGCCTGGACTTCTGCTTGCCATCCTTTAGACCCAACTATGCCAGGTTTTTTCTACCTTTTGAAATTATGTTCCAAAGACTGATCAAACTTGAATTCAACCAAAACATTGGTAAGCTACAACAGAAAATTTCTAACTTGGCTCATAAAACCTATCTCAATTTGAAAACTAATTGGACACCTTTTTTTGGACCTGCAGATTTGAAAATTCTCTTGAGGTTGAAGGAACGAGAAGATATAATTATTTGTAAACCAGATAAAGGCAAGGGGGTAGTTATTATGAATAAGAACGACTATGTACAAAAAATGGAAAATATTTTGTCTGACAGTACCAAGTTTATGTCCCATGGTGAACCTACTTTTTTAGAAGTTTTTAAAAGGGAAGATAAAATTAATAGATTCTTGAGGAAAATCAAAAATGAAAATATCATAAATGAAACAACCTATCAACAGCTTTTTGCTACCGGTTCCTCGTTCAGCATACTCTATGGACAACCGAAAATTCATAAACCTGATCTACCTTTAAGACCAATTATGGCTGCTTACAACAATCCTGCTTTTTCCATCTCTAAATTTTTGGCTGGACTTCTTTCTGAATACAGCAATAGCGAGTTTACTTTGAAAAATGGGCTTGAATTTCAACAAATAATCACTAGACAAGATGGGGACTATTATATGGTCAGTTTTGATGTGGAATCTCTCTTCACAAACGTTCCACTTAATGAGACGATTAATATTATACTGAACAAGATTTTTATTAATGATGACACAATCTTTCATGGTTTTAACCGAACTATTTTTAAACAATTACTCGATCTTGCTGTACAAGACTCGATGTTCATATTTAATAAGCGACTCTATTCGCAGGTCGATGGAGTTGCCATGGGATCTCCTCTAGGCCCAATTTTTGCCAATTTTTTTATGTCTGACTTAGAATCGAAATTTTTAAACCAGTGTGATCTCAACTTCAAACCTTCACTTTACCGTAGATACGTTGATGATACCTTTGCATTATTTCAACACCCTTGGCAATGTTCTTTGTTTTTAGATTTCATTAACAATATTCATCCAAATATTAATTTTACAATGGAAGTCGAAAATGAGGGAATTTTACCTTACCTGGATTTGAAAATAAACAAGAACAATTCCGAATTTGCCACGTCCGTTTACAGAAAACGTACCTTTACAGGACTAACTAATAATTTTTATACCTCATGTCAACGATCTTTTAAACTTAATACCATTCACACATTAGTCAATAGAGCCCTGAAATATTCATCTTCTTGGAAGATTTTTCATGATGAGATCACGTTTTTATTAAGCTTTTTCAAGTTCAATTCATTCCCACAAGAAATAGTTCTAAGAATGATCAATCAAATACTTGCCAAATTCTTTCATCCACCATTGCCTAATTTTGATGTTCCTAAGAAACTGTTTTATGCAACTATCCCATATATGCCTGACTTCAAACTCTCATCCAATCTCGCACGAATTATTGAACAAGAGATTCCTTGTCTCAGAGTCAAACTTATAACAAATAATCCATGTACAATTGGCTCCTTCTTTAACTTTAAAGACCGCCTTCAGCCCTTCATGAGATCCAACGTCATATATAAATTTATTTGCCCTGGGTGTCCGGGCTCTTACGTTGGATCGACACGGAGGCTGCTGAGGGTCAGATATTGTAGCCATCTGGGTTTCAGCTTCCGTACTGGTCAGAAAATAAAACAGCCTGTGAATTTTCCAATATCAGGAACCACGCTTCTAATTGCAAAATTGAAATAAAAAAGAACAATTCAAAATAATAGATTATGTCAAAAATCCTGACCATCTAACTACCCTCGAGTCGTTATACATTAAGAAACTTGTTCCTTCACTCAATAGCAATACCTCCTCAGCAACTCTATACCTGGCATAGTTGACGTCGTCTTCGTCAACTGGTTTTTTAGTCATTCCATCTTCTCTCTACATTATGGACGGTTGGTGTTTGGGTTATTCTCTCTCTCTTTACCTTTTTTTGTTTTTACTTTGATTTTTAATTTTTAAGACTATTTTAACATTTGTGAGTTCCTTTTTTATCATTGTATGTTATTTATGTGTCTCTTTGCTCTTTTACAGACTGATGATGCACAGAAGTTTTATGTGCGAAACGTTTCGTTGGAAATAAACTTGATTCCTTTTAATCGTTGTATCATGGACACCTTCTGAAGCTCCTATATATTTATTTAACTGAGCCTCTATATATATATATATATATATATATATATATAATATATATATATATATATATATATATATATATATATATATATGTATATATATATATATATATATATATATATATATATATATATATATATGTGTGTGTGTGTGTGTGCGTATGTATGTAAGTATAGGCGAATACCACAGGAAAATGATTTCTGACTATCATTTTCCTGTGGCATTCGCTTATTTAATGAAGTCACGTGCATCTACTGTGATTTTTTTAAGCATTTATATATATATATATATATATATATATATATATATATATATATATATATATATATATATATGTATGTATATATATATATATATATAAATATATATATATATATATATATATATATATATATATATATATATATATATATATATATATATAAATATATATATATCATATATATATATATATATATATATATATATATATATATATATATATATATATATATATATATATATATATATATATATATATATATATATATATTATATATATATATATATATTATATATATATATATCATATATATATATATATATATATATATACATATATATATATATATACATATATATATATATATATATATATATATATATATATATATATATATATATATATCTATATACCGTACACTGGGGGAAGTGCGCCAACAGCGGGAAAGTGCGCCACATTTTGAAATTTATTTTGAAAAATGTACCACCGGGTATATTGAATTTTTATTTTTCAGATAATTACCATACTTAAAGGAATGTTGTAGCTATTTACCCTGTGAATTTCAGCCCTCTCCATTGTCAAGGCATATATTTATTAATTATTTGTACCCTTT
The DNA here is from genome assembly GCF_015104395.2 of Macrobrachium nipponense. Classification (NCBI taxonomy): domain Eukaryota; kingdom Metazoa; phylum Arthropoda; class Malacostraca; order Decapoda; family Palaemonidae; genus Macrobrachium; species Macrobrachium nipponense. The sequence goes on along the minus strand of NC_061090.1, from coordinate 73,418,668 downwards.
TTGTTTTTTTGCATCTTTTCCGACACAAGAAATGTAATTAGGTGGTTGAGCAAGAAAATATTGTCATATATACACAGTTTTTTGCTTCTGAACTAGAAATATGATCTTGATGAATATGTTAGATTGGTAAAATGACACAACAATTAGGGAAAGCTAAGGATCCTCTGGGGCAAGTGCGCCTTGCCTGTTACTGAACTGTCTGAACTGAACTGTTTGTTCTTTTTATTGACATAGGTCACCATGGTGCGCACCTATAAACCTGTGGATGGGAAACCCCGAGCTAGGACCTACAGTCAGGATTACTTGAGGAGAGCTGTGCAGCATGTGCAGGCTGGAGAATCGTTGAAGAAGGTGGTGTGTGAGACGAAGATTCCCCGCCGAACCCTCCGGGATCATGTCACAGGTGCTAGAGGGGGAACCTGGTCAACTGGAGGGCGGCCAACTGCTTTGCTGCCACAGGAGGAATTCTCCATTGCCCAACACATGGCTGCATTAAGCGATTATGGTTATGCATTCGATGAACTAGTTACGTTTCTTTGTAAAATAATTTTTGGAAAAAGCAGGCCGCACAGTACCTCAATTTAAAGACAACACACCAGGTGTAGAGTGAATGTATGCGTTTCTTAAGTGGCACGAAGACTAACTTACCAAGCGCATGTGCCAAAATATCAATAGGACTCGAGTGATTGATAAACTCCAGCACGCTGACATTCTTCCATCTGCAGCTCACTTAGTTAGTCCAACTGTTATTTAACAATTGCAGTCCTTGAGGGAAGGTGCAGGCAAAAAACCAGGAGCTGCTGCTCGAGGTTGGAGACTGTGTTTCACCAGGCAAAAGTATAAGTGCTCATGACCTCGCTTCAGCTGGGCCATCAGGAGCCAAGAAGAAGAAAGTACCGGTACGCGCTCGGCAAGCATCTCCCTCTGATAGTGAAATCAGTGGAGTTTCTGAACTGTCTGATCCAGATTCACCAGATGCTGAACTGCCACAGGTAGAGGCAGATTGGTACCAGTAGAGGGTGATGCAGCACAGCCAGAGCAAATTAGTGTTGGGGATTTTATTTTGGTAAAGTTCCATACCAAGAAACAAATTGTCCATTATGTACGGAAGGTAGTTGAGGAAGTTGAGGGGGAGGTGGGAGAGGAGGAATATGTGGTAGATTATCTACGTCAGTGGTATGACGACGACCTAGGCGAGAAATATGCCTTTGGCAAACCAAATGCACCAGACAAACATGCTGTAAGTGTGGAAGATGTATTGAAAAAGCTGCCCCAACCTTTTATTCTTAAGAACTTAACATTGTTCCACAAGCAGTGCTTTATGGACCTCACTATTCGCTAAGTTTTCACTGTACGGCGCACTTTCCCCAAAGTGTGGGGTAAGTGCGCCAGACTCTTAAGCATTTTTTGTACAAAAAACTATATTTTTAATTTTGGTCAAAATAATACAAGAGAATCTCACATTGTTACTTTTGTTTTTGATACAATAAAAAACTTGTAAATGCAGATAGTTGTTTTTCTATCACCAGGTGAAGTAGAAAAACCCTAAATTTCGAGGCGCACTTTTCCCCAGTTTACGGTATATAATATATTATATATATATATATATATATATATATATATATATATATATATATATATACATATAAATGCTTAAAAAAATCACAGTATCTAGATGCACGTGACTTCATTAAATAAGCGAATGCCACAGGAAAATGATAGTCAGAAATCATTTTTATGTGGTATTCGCTTATACTTACACACACACACACACACACACACACACACACACACACATATATATATATATATATATATATATATATATATATATATATATATATATATATATATATATATATATACATATATATATATATATATATATATATATATATATATATATATATATATATATAAGTAATGCCACAGAGGACAATGAAGATCGAGAACTGCCTGAGATCTTCCACTTGTTTAATGACCTTTACTAAAGGGTTGTTAAGACAGAAAGATCTCAGGCAGTTCTTGCTTTTTTATTTTCCTCTGTCATTACCTTAATTTATACATAGCATCACTTCTTATATATTTTTATGATGAATTTATTCATATATATATATATATATTAATATATATATATATATATATATATATATATATATCATAATCATCATCATCATCATCATCATCATCATCATCAGCCATTGTTAGTCCACTGTAGGACAAAGGCCTCAGACTTGTCCTTCCACTCCCTTCTGTTTATGGTCTTTCTATGCCAATCTATAACTGCAAATGCTCTTAGCTCGTCAATCCTTCGTTTTCCCTCCTTTCCCCTGCTTTGTTTGCAATCTCTAGCGACCCATTCTGTTATTCTTTTTGTCCATCTATTACCTGACATTCTCATTATATGTCCTGGCCACGTCCATTTCTTTTTCTTACTGGTTGTTAAAATATCCTCTACTTTCATTTGCTCTCGTATCCATGTTGCTCTTTTTCTGTCTCTTAGTGTTCTTCCCACCATTATTCTTTCCATAGCTCTTTGAGTGGTAACTAACTTATGTTCTAAGGCTTTACTAAGGCTCCAAGCTTCTGATGCATAAGTTAATACTGGTAGGGCCATCTTAATAAATACTTTTCTTTTCAGAGCAAGTGGCATTTTACTTTTCATAATCTCATTTTGTTTACCAAAAGCTTTCCATCCTATGCTTATCCTTCTTTGGTTTTCGGGGAAACACCTACTTGCTGTCCTAAATACGTATATTCATTAACAATCTCTGGAAGTTCGTCCATAACCCTTATTTGTTGTCTCTCTACATTGAACTACAGAAGATGGCACACAACAGTAAAGTCTACATGAATCTGCAAAGCGGGCAATGTTGCAATACATGGGATAACAACAAGAAAACTTACGTAACTGACCAATGCTGAAATGGAAAAATGCAAGAGTATGACACATATCAAATATTAAATAGAATGCTAAAATTACGCAATTACTGTAAGCATGACCAACACAGATCTTAACAACACTGCTACAGTGAATTCACAAATATCACCATTGCATAGGCAAATATCTACAGAGACAGGGTAATAGGATCATGGGAATAGAAGAACAGTTAGAACAAGGAATGAGTGCAAAGAATAGTAGGTGAAGGCTGACAACCAACTTCCAATTCAATTACCTAGTCCATGGACACGATGTACAAAGAGTTGCACCAGGGCATCAGAGGAATGACTTTGTCACTTGCAGTTCTTCACCAAGGAACAAAATGGAAGAGCACTCCACATCATGCAGCGCTCAAGTACCTCAAGGTGACAGCTTCAAGGTGGATATTGGGGTAGGGCGTCAAGGCAAAATCCAGGTTCCAGACGGCGCAGTAGAAGTTTGAACTAGCCATTGGATCTTCACGAAGAGAGCAGTAAGCTAGAGCGTACCGCCACGTCGCAAGACTAATGCCGCGTTCAATGGCTAGGGCAGAATGCGACTAGATAGGGCACACCGGCCCACATGTATATATATACCCAGTTTGGAGGTCACTGGAAGTTCTATTGTCTAACAACTGTCAAAACAGAGGCAACATCACATGGTCTTTTGGTCTCCGCTGCTAATCCTGGAAGGTACCTGAAAAGGTCATTGAAAGCTGGCAGAGAGATTAGAAAGAGGTGCTAATTAGGTTTGAGAGGGCATAGCTGGGGTTGGGGGGGGGGGCCGGAGCTGCAGGTGCAAGGCACTGCAAAAACTAGGATATGGGTGGGAGTTCAGGTCAAAGAGACCACACCTGTGAGAGTGTGAAACTTAATGAATTTTAGGGGCCTCATACCTTCAAATGACTTCCGTAAGATTGGACTGGGAATTGGAACAATGGTTTTCAGGGGGTGTGGTCCCAAAAGTCTTATTCATTTCTCAAAGTGGCAAGTTGTTATCAACTTAAGGCTGGTGTCTTAATTGGATGTGGGGAGTGATGATGGCCGTGATGGGTGTTTGACAGGTAATAAATCAAAATGACAGGACATAAAAATGACATTTCCGCAGATGTCTGATGGCATGTCCATGTTTTTGTACTCAAGACATTAGTACAGCAAAGGGGATGGACAATGAGTCAAAATATCTAAAAAAAAAGTCACAACAATGATTTTTGCTTGTACTCTATGTTTCCCCAAATCAATTCCTCTATTCCTTCCACATTTCCTTTCATTTTCCTCATGTTTCCAAAACGGAAAAAAATACAAATATCAGAAGGACGCTTGTCATACCTCCCCATTCAATGAAGATGTTACATGGCCTAAACAGTCATGAATGTCTACAATTTTTTTTTTTGAATGACAAACATGATTCTCTCTCTCTCCCAATATAGCACATAAACCTCTTATTAGTAAATGATGTATGCAGCAAAGTTCGTATTTAACAACTCAGGCTTATATTGCAAAATTTAAATAAAACTCAATTCTGTTATGAAATTAACTTTACCATTAAAGCAGACCTCCGTCTATCTTTTACTTTATGTAACTCAATTTTTACATACAAATCCTTTTCAAAAGTCTTATTTACCGAGGCTCATGTTTTCACTTAGCATTCCTTTCATCTGTCATCTAACTTGCATTATCACTGACACAAGGACTGGCACTGGCAACAGCATAGAAAAAAGTAAAGGTAAACATATCTGAGATACAATTGTGTAAAAAGAGTATTTTACACATGGGGGGGTGGGTTACTATTAGATACAGGTAATTACTGAAGGGAGATATTTGGTGTTCACTTCTGGATAGTGAAACCAAATACTTGGGGTATACGAAGCTAAATTTCTGAAAGTAAATGGCTTGAAAGCACATCCGCTATTTTGTTTTCAGTGTAATCTTGCATGTCCAGACTCCAATGCATTAAGAGCTTATTCTGATTCCTAAATCAAGTCAGATATCTCAAGGGGTTATGAACTGTTAAAACCATAAGGGGGAACTTTCAATTTCCATGATATGCTTCATAGTCATTCATTGCTAATATCATCCCTAATCATTCTTTCTCTATGGTGCAGCATCTTGATTCTGCTATGTTACATTTCTTTTGAGTAGTATGCCAGTATGCCAGGGGATGCCTGATGCCACTGGTAATCTGGAACTTTACTGCTCCTATCCCAACATCAGTGGCATCTACAACTATATAAAATGGTTTGTCATAGTCCGGGGTACTTAGTGCTGGTTTATTTGTGAAATATCCTATGCTTCTCTGCATTCTGTTGTACACTTGAAGTTTTTATTTTCTTTAAAAATGTTGGTAATGAGAGCTGTGCCTTAGGAAGAATTTGGAATAAATCTTCTAGAGTACTGCACCATTCTGATGAATCTCTGTGCTAGTTCCTTTGTTTCTGGATGTGGTATATCTAGAATGGCAGGGATGTTCGCCTATTTTGGCATTATTTTGCAACTTACTACAATATGACCTAGATACGTAATTTGTGCAACTCCAAACTGGCACTTCAAGTTTAGTGCTAAGTTAGCCTGCCTGAGAGCTTGATTCTTCAAGCCCTCAAGCTTTTTTGATGTTGCTCCCAGGTTAGGGCATAAATTACCATGTCATCTAAGTACATTATGTAGTTTTCGAGCCCAACAAGAACCATATTCATCAATCTTTGGAAACAACCTGGTGTGTTTTTAAACCGAAGAGCAACACTTTATATTGGTAGAAGCCATCTTGAGTTGTAAAAGCTGTTAGTGGCGCGATTCCACTGAGAGGGGGACCTGCTAGTAACCTTTTCCTAAGTCTGTCTTGCTTAGAAAAGGGGCTTTACTTAGGCTGCCCAAGCACATATCTATTCTCAGGAGTGGGTATTGCTCGGGTTTCATGACTTTGTTTAGTTTTCGAAAGTCCACACATAATCTATCTCCTCCTCCTTCTGTAAGTATAAGCACCACCAAGGAGGGCCAAGTTCTAGTCCTCAGTTCAATTAGACCGAGTTCTAGCTGAAACTCTACTTGTGAAATCCCTGAACTATCAGCCGAGTATTATCCTGGAGGTTTATATGGTGCTCAAGGACGGAGGTTACAGCTGAGTGTATTTCAAACTGCCTCACTGTATTCTGACATTAATTCTCTAATATCTTCTCTCTGTTCGTCATTTAAACCCTGGGTTATGCACTTGATATTCTTCAGAACCTGGAAGTTAGATTCAGGCAGCTGGGGGTGGGGGTTGTAACTATGCCACCACAGTAGAAGTAGATGGCCCAGAGGCGAAGTCTTCATCATCTGATTGGGTTTTGTAGGGATTAAGCAAATTTACATAGAGCCACTTGGCTTGTCTTTGCCCACATTTAAGAAAATGATTCAGATTGCCTCTTTTGGCTAATACCTTATGGTGGCTGATAAACCGGATGCTCCAGTCCTGAGGACAAGGACTTCATTTTCAACAGAAAATGTCCATGTCCTTGCATTTTTATCAAACTTGATCTCTACTCTCTCCTGTATTGCAGCTTCCATTGCTTGAGCGATGGGCCAAGCTGCTTGTAATCGATTCTGAATATTTGATAATTCCTTTACCCATTCAGACTTCAGGGGGCCTGCCCAGTCTTCATACAAAATTTCAGTTGGTCCCCTTGTAGAATGGAGTTTAGCTAGCCTAGCTGTTAATGACTGATGAAATTTCTCTATGATCCTTTGGCTCTTGGGCCAGTGTGGTGTGGAATGTACATGCTGTATTCCATAGTTTAACATGCTATTTTGTAACTCACTGGACAGAAAAGACCTTCCTTGGTCACTTTGAATAGTGACAGGGACACCAAAATGGCAGAATAAAATTATTAGCACTCTGATGGCACCCTTGGAGGTTTTGCTCCAATTAGGCATGGCTTCCATGTAATAGGTAAATCTATCCATGATTGTAAGGCGTGTAGTAGTAGATGACGTCCCAGACTGGAGCGTTGACAGAGGGTATGTTCTGAAACTAGGCTTTGGGTATCATTTCATTGGAATTGCCTACCATTTTGCAGGTAGAGCACAGAGCAACAAAAGTCTTAACCGCCTTCCTTACCCCAGTCCAATAGAAGTTGTCCATTAACGCTTAGGTGACACCAATATGTACTTCTAATGACTCTTTGTTGCAGCTTCTTAGGTACTATAGGACACTTGTAAAGGATGTTGGTGGGGTTCGTCTTCCCTCACAATGCATGGAACAGTACTTCGTTCTCCATCATGTACTGCTCTTGGGAATGGTCTCCCAGGGATGCGAAGTCTGTAAGAGTGTCTTTGTGGATCTCTTGTAATCAATTGAGCAGCAATCAGCTGGTCGCAGCTAAGGCTAGGGTCAGAGGCATGGGACCCCATGATTAGGCAGGTCAGTGTTACTACAGGTGTAGTCTTACAAGGTTTCCAGGAGCCAAGGTACTTGGCTCTGAGACAGACGTCCTAGCTTTTCTATGTGGGTGAGCATGTTGGTGACCCCAATGATATGGTCTCAGGTTAGCGCAGGTAAGTGCCAACAGAAGACACTGAAAGTCCAGGTAAGCTTTGTCTGATATGTCCTCAGACAGGTAACTGCTACCTATAGTACGATATTCTCAACCACCATGGTGGATGTGAGGCACTCTCTAGCACTCAACAGTGTGATAAAGCTTGGATTGCACCCTCAGGTGGGTGGATGTCTCATAAGACATAAGCTTAACAAAAACGGCAGAAGCACTCAGCGGTGTGTATAGTGGTTCAGAAGAATTTACTGTGCATTGGCACTCGTAGGTAAGATATGAAAAAATCCAACGATGATGGAAATTGTAAAAAGAAAGAATATCACAAAACGAAAGATCACCACGAAATGGAGGAGACATCAGTTCAAAAAGTACATATGAGGAGAATGAACTTTTTTTCCAATAAGTAAGCAATATGAAGTTTCTGTCTCGGCTGTCAAAGAGACAGACAGGGGTTTGCACCTAAAATCCTAAAATGTGGTACTCCCACAGTAAATAATTCTGAATGAGGCACTCACTGGCACTCAGCAGGTCACAGCAGGAAGTCAGGCAAACAGTCTACTTTGGAGGTCTGATTTGCTCAGGTGGGCATGTGGTGACACCAGAGGGTGCATTGGGTTTGTCTCACAAGATCCAGTGTGTTCCCAGAACACAGTGTCACTCTCACTCTCAAAGTGTGTAAGCAGGTGGCGCACTGAAATGTGTGTAACTGTTCTGACATGAACACAACAGTGTTCACAAACACTCAGCAGGTAGGTCCCTGGGGGCATAACTAGGTTTAGCAAAGTTTCAGGTGGCACTCTCAAAATGCGTAGGCAATGTAGGTTTCCGAACTGGCACTCTTACCAGAACATAAGCAACACAGGCTTAAAACATGCACACACATGCTCATAAGCAACACAGGGCTTTCACTGGTAGTCTCACCAGTGCACTAAGCAACAAAGGTTTTCAAAAGGCACACACAGGTGTATAAGCAACACAGGCTTTCCACTGGCATTCTCACCAGTACACTTAGTAATAAACGCTTATAAAAGGCATACACAGGTGTGTAAGCAATACGGCTACTCACCAGTACACCAAGAAGCAAAGGCTTTCAAAAGGCACATGTAGGTGCGTAAGCAACACAGGCTTTCCACTGGCACTCTCTCCAGTACACTGAGCAATAAGGCTTACAGATGGCACTCTTAACAGCACTTTCCAAACACTTAACAATGTGTCACTAACAGACACCAACAGGAGACTTATGACAAGGGACAAGTGTTACTAAGACAGGTAGTAGAGTCTCTCATGACATTGTAAAGCATATGTTGCAAAAACAATCATACATACACGTGTGTTCCAAATTCCAAACCGGTATCTTCAGTTGTCAAAGGAGTCTTGGCTATTACTTTAAATAGGTTTGTGCTTCCATCAACCATAGTAGGGTTACAGTAAAACAATAATTTAATATAAGCACAAAATGAAAGTAAGTAAAACTCAATATAAGTCAAATTCAATATAAGCACAAAATGAAAGTAAGTAAAACTGTTTTCATAAAAGGAATAGGAATCCAGACTTGCTAATTCAGGAATATGTTAACTGAATTTCCCAGGGTATGTAAACTATAGAACAAAATGAGCATCCTCACAATTGTCTACCAGCGAACTAAATGAAAAGGTAAATAAATTATCCTTTACTTGGGCTTCAATGAACGGTCATGGTTACTATCTGTCAAAGTGAGTAGGCGAACAAAGGTCATGTAAACAATAGGATGAATGAACTCTAGGCCTAATGCTTCGCCATGCATCTATGGAAAGATTCCAAAATACTATGCTTACACTAACTCTTGTTGCCATAAAATAACGAAGTGACATTCAAACTAGTAAGTATGTTAATTCTTAGCAAATCAATAGTAACAATATTAAGGACACAATATCGAAGTCAAGCAATAGAATTCTTAGACATGTTCAGATAAAATAAACTACTTTAAAATTTGCGACTTGATCACTGCAACGGAAGGAGTGTGTGGGGGCCAGACGAGACGAGCTACCATGTAAGGGTTGCCAGAAACAGCAGTGTGAAGTTATTTTAATTCACAACAGGGAAATATGCAACTTTCCATTAATTGGATATTCTCCCTATGTCAATGCACTAACTATGCACTCATTATATGACTGAGATGTACAGTCTCGTAAATAACAAAATAATTTCACTTGATAAAGTTATAGGTGCTGGTGTGCGATATCTTGTGATGTGCAGGTATTGTAAACACCTGTCATTACAATTGAATGAACATAAACACTCGTAATAACACTTGATTAAAATGTAACATACAAAATAGTCTTACTATTGTGTGCTGTAGTCAACAGTTGCCAGTACAGGTTTTGCCATAAAACGTTTGTGTATAAAGTAAGAACACACATTTATCCGGTCTAAACTGATCTGCTAAGCAACTGAGAGATCAAATGTTACGTTTTTAGCTTCAAATTAACCTTGTTGTTTGCACCAGAGTTCTAAGATCGTTGGCAAGGTCACCACTGTCACAGGGGTGTAAGATTTTACCTTGGAAAATCTGGAGGAACTGCCTCTACTTGAAAATTCTTTTAGAAACTGACTACTTTGCATATTACTAAAGCTGACAATTCCAATTGTTTTGTAGTATTGGATAAAAAGTTTCAATTCTAAAATAAAAGCTATACTAAAGGAATTAAGTTCAATAAAAGAGAAAGTGATGACGATTGGCCCATCTTTACCTTATGTATATGGATTAATCAAGACGTATAAAAGAGATTTCTATTAGCTATAAACTTTCTAAATATCTAGTTAAATTACTATCACCTATCTTGGGTACTATTCAAAATTCCCATTTACAAAACTCTATTGATTTCTGTGCTAGACTCTCCCATATTGAATCATCCAGTACTGACAAATTAAAAATTTTTGATGTAACATCTTTACTTACTAAAGTTCAGATTGATGACTTACTTCAATATTTATCACAACATTTGGACTTGTATAATGTAGAATTATCTACCAACGTCATCATTAATTTGGTATCCCTTGGTATAAGAAATTGTAAATTCACTTTCAATGATAATTCTTATAAACAAATATTTGGTATGGCTATGGGTAACCTTCTTTCGCCACTTTTATCTAATATTTACCTGGAGTTCTTTGAGTCTGGACTTATTATAAGAAATTTATTCTCTAAAGTGTTTTGGATTAGATAGACAATTATAGATAATCTTGTACTCTCCATAAAATTCACAATAGAATATGAAGAAAATAATTATGTACCATTTTTAGATATTTCTAGTTTTTAGAAATGCCAATTTTTGTCTTAAATTATATAGAAAACCCACGAATAATTAGTCATATATTCATTTTCACTATAACCATGCTAAATAATTTAAGGAGTCAACATTTTCATTTTGTATCTTAGACCTCTTAGAATTTGTAGTCCTGAAGTTTTGGAGAATGAGTTTAACATTATTGATAAAATTGGAATTTTTGGAGAATGAGTTTAATATTATTGATAAAATAGGAGATTCCTTATGTTACCCTCCATATTTTTTGGAACTTTGTAAAAATAAAGCAAAAAAGACATATTACAACCTAACCAATGTTAACAAAGAACTTAAGAATATTCTCTGTATACTATTTCATCCTAATTTCATTCCTGCTGTACTCATTTTAAAAACTATTGATATTAAATTAGTACTTAAATGTAATAATATTTTGAGAAATACTAATTAGGAGTAGCCCATCAAATTCAAACAATATTATATACAGTATTCTTAGTAAAGAATAAAATAAAATTTATATAGAGCAAACATCGAAAGACCTAATGGTGAGATGCTTTCAGCACAAATATGCCATATCAAGAGGCTTAAATAATGTCATTGTGGATTATTGGCTTAAGACAGGCCATGCTATTAACTGGGATAATCCCTCGATAATCTATAGGGTCAAAGATCACCGTAAAAGAAATCTGTTGAATCCATTTTTATTCAAGCCACATCAACAAAGAATTTAAATCTCCATCCTGGATTGTCCCTTGATCCTCTTTCCTTGTCTCTTTTATTAAAGAACATGCTGCCCGGATTAACAAACTGTAGCATAGGCCTACCTTTCTGTTTTTGTATATAAAATCTGTTAACTATAATATTCAGTGTGAACTTGAAAATGTAAAATTTACTACGAAAGTACTTGTTCCAAGTCCCTTGTTTTTCACTCACCTTTCTACCGTGGATTTAAGAATACATACTATTATTGGATGACTGAGGTTATTAAACCCAACATAAAAAAAAGGGAATAGTGATACCCTCTCTAAAGATCAGAAAAGTCTGGAAAAATATAATTCATGCATGAGTCGTACCTGCAATTTTTTTTATCACCTAATAGAATGCCTAACACTATGCTAAAAATCTCCAGGCCTAAAAAGGGAATTATTATTTTCACAGGAAAATACTGATTAAAAGAAAATTCCCTCAGCCGGATGTGGTCCTGGCTGAGAAAATTCATTGTAATTTTTATGCTGTCACTTAACGGACTCTAATCAGTTTCATTCATATATGGTCTGGAAAAAGTGAGAAATTAATTTTTGATCCAATGAGTCAATCAGTGGAAGACAAAAAACAATTAAGAAATGCTTTCATCATCTTTCATAAGTTTGAATATATCGTTAGCCCTATGAATATTACATCAAAATGAAGAAATAAGTACACGACTATCTCTTCCTCTTCTTCTTCATCTTCTTAATGCAGATTTCCAATCCCAAAAATAAAGAAAATGCAAATAAATTCATAGTTAAACAGTGTGAGGACTGGAATTCAAAGCAGCATGGATCTTTGGGAGAATGTTAAAATAAATGTTGCAACAATGTTTTCATCAGGCAAAATAAATGAAGCTTATAAGGTTCCACGTTCATTCTTCATTCCATGATTAGATAACCTAATTAAATCCTTAATTATGCCATGTATAATTACCCACATGAATAGTAACAGGTATAAATGCAAACTTAGTACTCATACATAATTTCACTGACAAAAATGCACATATATTTATACACACACGCACACACACATGTATGTGTGTTTGTTTGTGTATGCATATATGCAGATCGATAGACAGACAGATGGCAAGATATCATGAAAAAAAAATCCAACGAAGAAGGAAATTGTAAAACGAAAGATAATCCCGAAAGGAAAGATCACCACGAAATGGAGACATCAGTTCGAAAAATACATATGAGGAGAATGAACTTTTATTCCAATAATAACTCAGAATTTAGCTCTTCACTGCCTGCGTAAAATCTCAGTTATTTAATGGAAAAACAGGAGTATGATATTTTTCTCTCTCTTGTTTCAAAGGATTAACGCACAACATGAGGTTCCCATTTGGATGACTTTCTTCTTGACGAAGAGATATTTCTCGGACTTATTCCTATCTTTATTGCTCTAAATATTGAGTTATGCTTTTTCAATTGTAAATATTTCTGCCAAGGTTCTATTTCCGAAAGCTCCCCTGGAATTTTAGAATAGTTAATAGCATATATATATATATATATATATATATATATATATATATATATATATATATATATATATATATATATATATATAAACTGGAGTATGTATGTATGCGTGTGTGTGTGTGTGTAAGTTCCAGCATAACTCTGAAATTCATTGACCAATTTCAACTAAACTTGGTATACTTATGACTTACTATCTGGCAAAGAATACTGTGGGGGTAAAACATCACTGGCACCAAAGGGGGTGGGGTGGGAAGTGGGGACATGTAAAAATAACAGAAACAATAGATATTAGTGTCTAATCCATAGTTTTCAAGGTCACTGAGATGAATAGTGACACTCCCAAGTTCAGCCCTGATAGGATTTGGGAGATGAGAAGAGTTGAAATATAATGTGTCAAAAGTGCAAATATCTTAACAGGAAAGGGAGATAGTGAGAAAGAGAGAGAGTGAGAGGGAGAGGAGAGAGAGAAAGCAGAGGGGGTGTAAGGGAGGAGAAAGATGGAAAAAAAGAGAGAGAGAGAGAGAGAGTTTATTGGTTGTCATTCAGTTTCCCCAGGCATTGCCATGTTGGTTAGCTAGTATATATATATATATATATATATATATATATATTATATATATATATATATATATATATATATATATATATCAGCATTGCGTAATTATCCATGTAATGACATCATCAAGGCTGTTAAAAATACAACATACAATTTCTTATAAAATTGTAAATTGTGTTTGTCCTGCCTTGTGTTGGTTTTTATTAATGTTTTCTTTTAATTTAATGCTGTCATTCTTCTGGGTAGGTCCTTAATATTTTGCCCTGTAGTACTGGTTAAATCTGGTTTTATTTTACTGTATATTTATTTACCTTGTACTAATCTTATATTTGAACATTAATCTTTGTAAAAATAATTTTAATTTTGGTTTTATAATTTTATAAGGAATTTTATGTCAGCATATGGATAATGTCCAAGATTCAGAGAAATTCCGTTAAATCATAGTCGGTGGGCATTGTACAGCTGGATAATGACTCGACACACCCCAAAAGTGCCAAATTGAAATTTTGAGTGCAATAAGTCTTGTGAAAAACTTTTTTTAATTGGTAAAACACTGCATTGTATTGACAGATAGGAAAAGATATCATAGCTGGGAATGGGTTTATATCCGAAGCTAAATAGTAGGAACTGTGGTGGGGCCATAAACTGCCCAATAATGTTCGGACCTGAGAGTTTTTAGGTGGAACTGTTATGCAGGACTGGACCACAGATTCCAGGGGGGTCTGGTTCTGGGTATAGGACTCTTGGCATTCTGTCCTGTTTGCCCATAATGTGATTAGGGTGGGGATGATTGTAATCGTGAAATACTCTCCGTCCTATCAAGTAGGTTTGGCTTACACTTCGGCCACTCTAATCATGTTGTGCCATCGCCTGTGGAGTAGGGTAGGGCTGCGGACATTTTGGAGTCGGTTTCTCACTTGTGCCATTGGTGGAAGAAGAAACTCCATAAAAGACTGATAATATCTATTTAAGGTTTTCATGTTAATTTATTTATTTTTCCCCTCCTTTCTCATATCTTTAAGTCTAGCAGTTGTAAGGATTCGATTACCCCAATGACCACCTCTGCACCCACCATGGAGATTCAAAATTCTCCAAATGTTGATGACTTCTCCAAAAATAAATCGATGAAAAGCAGTAGTAACGAATCTGATCCCCCTCCTGACTTCCCCTCCCCTGAATTCTCTAGCCATGCTTCACTGATGACTTCAATCAAGACACAGACTTCTCTATGAAATCTTCATCCAAAGTTAAATCCTCAACACAGGCAGGTTGTGCAAAAAATATGAGAATGCTCCATATCGAAGACTTACCAGTCAGTTGTAATTATGAAAATGATCTTGACATCGTTGAAATCATTTTGAACTGTTGCAGAAATCAGTATGAGCTTTATTGATAGTGAATTTAAATGCGAAGCTTGGGTTACCTTTAGTAGCCATAATGAGGCTCTAAAGACTTTTAGTATGATAAGTGCCATACAAATTGGTCAAACTACAGTAGAAGGAGCCTTAACAGACAGTCTTTACCATCTAAATGGGCGCAAGATACACCAGAGAGAAACCAGATTGCAGAGGTAAGAACTCGTAAACCTCCTATGTGGCTGGTAGCTTTAGCCAAGGAGGAAAATTATAACTACTACAAAATTTACAGATTTCTTCAGAAAAAAATGAGAGGAATATAGATTGGTGATGGTTCTCGTTTTGGGAAGAACACCGTTCTTATTCATGCTAAGTCCATAACCCAAGTGTATATGTTGACCTGGTTGGACATTAAAAGTGACTAAGTGATTACAAAGATCAAACACCAATTAAGCTTTAGTTATGGAAGAGGAGTGCTATTTGATAAAGACCTATATGACAGGACAGAAGAAGAAATTCTAGAAAAGCCCCACTTTGGTTTGGAAAGTGAAATAGGCAGCTATTGCCAACATGATCATTTTAACCTTTGCAGACTCTGAAGTACCTTCTGGTGTCATATTTAAAAATGAAAGGGTATGAGTATGTCCTTTCCAGTAAAGACCAATGCAGTACTATCATTGTTTTCAGTTTGGCCACTCATCAAAAAACTGCGAAAATGCTAAAATTTGTATAAATTGCTCTGGTGTCCATCATGATGATGAGTGTAATAGAAAAGCAAAATGTGTGAATTGTCAACTGGAACATAAATCCAATAACATAAATTGTGAAATATACAAATTTGAACTGTGCACTAAAGAAAACCAATGCAGAGCATATAAGTATTGGTTTTGCTGAAAGACAATTAGGACAACAACCTAGGAAATGTGCTCAAGTTCTTCAGCTACTACCCCTATCTACCACTAGGGGTGCAGAGACAGCACTCTCTAAGGTAGCAGGTGCATCAACCCCTGTGGTAGTGGCCCAGCCATCTGGGCCATGTGCTCATCCTGTTAAGGCTAGAGTGCAAGCCTCCAAGGAGGATAAGATGTCACTCAACCCAACCACCTTGGAATTGTCTCTGCCCGATTTAATGGTGACTGAGGAGCAAAAGCACCACAGATGAGACGTTCCTCCTCATCCTTTCCTCCATCAAACCCAACTAAACTTTCATCACTTAGTAATCGATACGAAGTACTCAGCTTGATGCAAGAACCCCAGCTTGAATTCAATTAATTTGACAAGAAAGGGAACAAAATGGTACTAGTAAATTAACAGATAAATAACCAAACCTGTCAAGACCAGTCCTTTTCAAATCATATCTTGATAATGCTCATAAACCAAAGAAAGTAAATGAGAGGGCTCCATCCAAAGGGCCTTCCACCAAGCCCAAAAAATAGTTTTCATGTCAACACTACAATTGAACTGTAGAGGTCCCAGGGCCCAAAGTGAAGAACTGAAGGTACTGCTCCATGAACACAACCCAGGCATTGTGTGTCTCCAGGAAACTAAGCTTGGAAGCACACAATATAATCTTGGATTAAATTACAGCATATATAATTCACCACCATTAATAGGAGATAGAGCTAAGGGAGGTGCAGCAATTATTGCACATACGTCATTGCAACACTCCTTGCTATCAATGTATACTCATCTCCAAACTGTAGCGGTAAGTTTCATTTTAGACAAGCAAATTACAGTCTGCGCCCTCTACCTCCCTCCTGATTTGGAATTCACTTATACTGATCACTCAGCTACCTACTCAATTCCTCTTCCTTGGAGATTTTAATGATCACAACCCCATTTGGGGTGGGAGCATGGCAGATGTAAAGGGTAGGATGTTGGAGGGTATTTTGGATAATCATGCTAACACTCTACTTAATTATGGAGTCATGATACATCATAGTATCTACTCTAATAACTACTTAGCTCTTGATCTGAGCATTTGCTTTTCAAGTATTTATATTGATTATAATGGTCAGTTAATGAATATCCAAATGGGAGTGACCACTTCCCTATTCATGTAAAATCGATTAAGAATCAGCCATCTGAGTCACCTCCAAAATGGAAGGTAGATGAAGCAGACTGGAAGAAATTGAGCAAGTCTGCTCTCATGGAGAAGAATGTAAAATAATTTCCGTCCATTTCAAAGGCATATAATTATTTTAGTGACTTTACCATCACCAGTGCAATTGCCTCTATTCCAACAACGAAAGGAAACTTGGTAGACCATCAGTTACGTGGTGGAACAAAACCTGCAGTAGTATGAGACAGATCACTAGAAAATGTTATAAAAAGTATAAGAGGAAAGGAACTTCATAAGCCAAAGTTATTTACCATTGTGGTGTTGCAAAGCAAAATAAATATTTTAATGGCATAAAGAGAGTCGTGGATGTGTTACATAATGGCATTAGCTCAAAAACACTATCCAAAACGATTTGGAAGAAAATGAAAAAACTAAATGGCAAGTTTGTCCCTGAACCTCTCCCTACCCCTAAGATAAATGGTGACCTAATTAACCAACCAGATAGGGTCACAGAAAAATTAGGAGAATATTTTTTGAGAATATCGAGTAGTGAGAACTATTCTCGAAAATTCCAAGGCATTAGGAATGCCCAGATTTCTCTTGATTTTTAGGTGAAAATAATTTTGAACCATAAAATGCAAATTTTACACTGCAAGAACTCAAAGATGCCTTGCAGAATACCAAAGCATCAGCTCCTGGTAAAGACAAAACACTTTATGAAATGCTGAAACATCTAGAAATGTAAATGAAATTTCTTCCAGATGTAATAAACGAAATCTAGGAAACTGGTATTATTCCTAAGAGCTGGAAATTATCATTAATCATCCCTATGATGAAACCAAACAAGGATCCTTTTTTTACCCAGCAGCTACAAACCAATAGCCCTCACCAATTGTGTTTGTAAGCTGATGGAAAAGATGATTAACACCAGACTTGTATGGCACTTAGAAACAAATAAATTTCGTTCTCCATTCCAGTTTGGGTTTAGGAAAAGTAGTTCTACTTTGGATCCCTTGCTCAGATTCTGAAACCAAATAAAAACAGGATTTACTAAACAGAGCCAAACAATAGGAGTTTTCTTGGATTTGGAAAGGGCATATGACACCACATGGCGCTTTGGTATCATAAAAAAGTTATATAAGATGGACATTAAAGGAAAAATGGTCAGACATGTAAATTCGTTTTTATCAGGAAGATATATCAAGGTAAGAGATGGAAATCATGTATCATGACCTTTCTTACAAGAAGAGGGAGTTCCTCAGGGTATTATCTTTAGTGTCACCCTCTTTGCTATTGCCATTAATGATGTATTAGAATATATACCATCACCAGTAAAAGCCTTTATTTGTAAATGATCTGACTCTGTATTCCACATGATATGAAGCAGTTTCTACTAGCAGGTTCATGCAAAGAGACATCGAGAAAGTAA
The DNA here is from genome assembly GCF_015104395.2 of Macrobrachium nipponense. NCBI lineage: Eukaryota > Metazoa > Arthropoda > Malacostraca > Decapoda > Palaemonidae > Macrobrachium > Macrobrachium nipponense. The sequence goes on along the minus strand of NC_061090.1, from coordinate 73,400,309 downwards.
ACAAGTGGGCTAATGAGCAAGGATTTCGATTTTCCGAATCAAAAACTGTCGCTGTTGGGTTCTGCAGGTACCGAACTAAGGAAACCATTTCAACTCTACCTTAAATGGAACTATTTAATCTTAGTCTACTAATGTAAAATCTTTAGAAATGGTCTTTGGTGAAAAACTTACTTGGAATAATCATATTGAACAGTTAAAAGTGAAAGTGAAGAGATCACTAAATATTTTAAAAGTAGTATCAAATTCTAAATGGGGTGCTGATAACAAATCATTCTTAAGGCTTTACAGTGCAGTACGTTTATCTAAGTTAGACTACGGCTGCCAAGTATATTCATCTGTTTCAAATACTAAAATTAAGGAATTGGTCATTTTACATAATATGGGGCTAAGGACCTAAGGACCTGGAAAGTATCTATGTAGACTCTCATCAGCTACCACTGTACCTAAGGAGATACACCATGCGGCGGAAAAGTATAATGGAGAATCCTTCTTTTGAGATCTTGAAACAGTGTGATTCAAGTCTTTTTAGATTTAGTACACCTTCAACACCATTTCAAATTAAACAGCTGGGTGAACTGGAGGATGAAAATATAAAAACACAGATGATCCTACTGTCCCTCTTTAGTTTATTCCAGCAACGGATTTATGCACTAAAGAGATAAGGAAGTAAGGTCGTCTGAAAGAAGAAGTCAGAAACAGGTTTTTGGAGCATGATGAGAGGCATATAAATGACAGGAAAATCTATACTGATGGATCAAAATCAGAAGATGGAGTGGGCTGTGCAGTGGTGTGTGAGGGGGAGTCATATAAAAAAGTTACCAGATTCCTCATCCATATTCACTGCTGAAGCAACAGCCATAGTTGCCACTTTAAATCTTGCATCTGATAAGAAATTTAAATTCACAGTAATATATAGTGACTTAATGAGTGTTTTAGAAGCGATAAAGAAGTTTAACCCTACCCATCCCTTAATTCAAAAGGCCCAGGAATGGCTTTTTTTATCTTTCTGTTCACCACAAATCAGTTACGATTTGTTGGGCTCTTGGGAACACTGGTATAGAAGGAAACAAACTAGCTGATAATGAAGCTAAGGATGCTGCATGATGTGATTTCTTAACTAATAAGGTGCCACATTTTGATATACATCCAGTTATTAGAAGATATATCCATAAGAAATGGCAGCAGAGATAGACTTCGTCTATTTTATCCACAAATAGGAAGTACACATATATTAGAAAAAGTATTGATTCTTGGAGTTCGAGTTTTAATCACATCAGGAGATTCGAGATCATCCTAACACCGCCTAGGATTGGCCATACCCGATTCACCCATAGTTATATTTTATAGGGAGCCAATGCTTCAGTTTGTGCTCAGTGTGATGTTGAGCACTTGATGGTGCACAGTCCTAGATTTAATCGCCTTAGTGTAAAGTACTTAATATCTGGGAAGACTATTTTCGAAATTTTAAATGATGGTGTTGAGGTGGATAACCTTATGGGTTATCTGAAAGAATCTGGTTATTTTAACACGATATGATTTCAGTATATTTCGTAAAGATTTTAGTATTTTTTTGTTTTATAGAGTGTATATTTTTAAATATAAGGTTTCGTTATATTTTTTTATTGGTTTTATCGATGAACATTCTACATTTTTTATGCTGATATGTGAACATTATTATCATTCATTTATTAGGACGCTGAATAATTCTGATGGGTTTCGGCACCTGTTCCACAAGACCTAAATTTCATAATCAATCAATCAATCTAATAATGTGCTTGAAAGAAATACTATTGACTCCTTATCTTTCCCACAGTTATCCTATATTGAGGGGTCCGTTGCCTGATGCGCCTTCTCCACTGCCTTTTATCAAAGGGATCAACCTCCACCAAACCTATTCTCTCCATATCTTCCTTCACTTTATCTTGCCATCTAATTCTGTCTCCCTCTCGATCTTCTTCCTCTAACAAGTTCCTCCCAAGCCCTCTTCACTCCTCTTCATTCATCCTCAACATATACCCATACCATCTCAATTTTGACTCTCTTGTCACCTCTCTAACCTTTACTAAGGC
>NC_061090.1:73385740-73393240 GCF_015104395.2 Macrobrachium nipponense | reverse complement strand
TATATAGGGAAAAAAAGGAAGGGGGGTATTAGATATAGATATTATAATATACTATATAATAATATAATTTATATATAGATAATATATACTATAATAGTATATTTATAGAGATATATATATAATAGATTTATATATAATATATATATATTATAAAGATAATCATTATTATATATCTATATATATATAGATATTTTATATATATATAGATATTACATATATATATATATATCTATCTATATATATATATATATTTATATATATAGATTAAATACATATATATATAAATCTAATGATATATTATATATAATATATATTATATTATATATAATATATATATATATTATATAGATATATCTATAATTTATACTATATATATAGATATTACTATATATATCTATAGATCTAGATATTATAGATATAATATTATATATATATTCATATATATATAGATTATATTAGAGATATAGATATAACTATACTAATTAAATAAGATATATAGATATAGTACTTATATATATATATAATATCTATATAATAATTAGATATATAGATATATAGTATGATGTATATGAATCATATATATATATATATAAGATATCTAGATCTGTATAGGTATATATATATATATATATAATATCTCTATATATTTATATTAATCTACTATTAGATAATAGTATGGTATCTATATTATCTAATATATATTATATATATATATCTCTATATTAATATATAATCTATATTATATATAGATATATATAATATATATAGATATAATATAATATCTTATCTATTAGATTACTATATTATAATGTATATATTATAGATAATATATATAATCTCTTATATATATCTTTATATTATATATTAGATATCTATATATATATATATATATCTCTCTAGATAGATATAGATATCTCTCGATTCTATCTATCTTCGAGATGCTATAATAGATCTCTAATATATATACTCTATCTTTCATATATATAGATATACCTAGCTATATATACCCTACTCTCTCTCTCTATATCTATCTGCTCTCTATATCTAATATCTATAGCTCTCTCTCATCCTTATCTCTCTATATGTTCAACTAATCTCTACTCTCTCTCTATCTTATCTACTCTCTATCTATCATCATCTAGATATCTCTCTCTATCTCTCTATCTTCTACTATCTTCTGCTATATAATACTATAATATATTAATAGCTCTATAGATGTATATCTACAGATATATCTATATATCTATCTATATATATATCTATAATATCTATCTCGATATATATCGACATCTATAATATCGATAAAATAGTATATATAATATTATTATAGAATATAGCATCTATTATTGATATCAATAGATATCTCTATACTATATTATATAATATATAGATATACGATTCTAATTATCTCTATATATATATATAATAATCTATATATTAGCTCTCTCTCGATTCTATATATATATCATAGCTCTACTATCCTCTCTCTCTTATATCACTATAATACTATCTCTATATATATATCTATATATATGTATCCTAATTCTATATATATATCGTATTATCTAATTACTCGATATATATAGATATACAATATATATCTATATATAATCGATTATATGTTAGATATTATATAGATATATATATATAATATACGATATTATATATATATATATATATCTATATGTATATATATATATTATATATTATATATCTATCCTATATGATATATATCTATATATTATAGATATATATTTGAATAACTATCTATATCTATATATATTATATATAGATTATAATATAGGATATAGTATATGTATAATCTATATATATATATAATATATATATATCCTATTATATACTATCTATATATATATATATAGATAGAATATACATATCTATCTATATATATACTTATATATGTGTATATATATATCTTATTATTATCTATATATTATATATATATATATATTAATCTACTATATATATTATCTATATATCTATATATAGATAATATATATATATATATATATAATACTATATATATATATACTAGTATATATAAGATATTTATATATTATATATATATATATTATCTATATAATATCTCTATAATATATATTATATTTATTATAATATATTATATATATAATATTATATTAGATATGTAAAATCTATAATATCTATATATATATATATAATTACTAAACTATATATATTATTTATATATATTCATATCTATAGAATACATAATATCATCTCTCTATCTATATCTCTAATATCTCTATCTATATAGATATATATCTAGATATATAGAGATATATTAGAGATATATATATATTTATAGATATATATAAAGTATATATATAGATATTATAGATCTATATAGATATATATTATATATATATATATATATATAGTATATATGATATATTATATATAGATCTATATATAGATATATCTATATATATATTATGACTATATTTATATATATATATATATCGTATATATGATATATATAGTTATCTATATTATATTATAGATATATTATGATATCTATAGGATATATATATATAAGATATATATAGATATATATATATATATATATATATATTAGTATATATATATAGATTATATCTACATATATATATATCATATATATTATATATATATATATATATATATGTATATATATATATAGATATATATATAGATATATATAGTATATTTATCCTATATATAGATATATAGATATATATATATATATATATATATATATATACTATATATCTATATATATCTTGGTATTATTATTTATATATTATATATAAAATTCTATATATATATTATATATATATATCTCTATTATATTTATAAATTATATATATATATATATAATATATTATAAATTAAATTATATATATTATATATATATTTATATATATTTATATATATATATATTTCTATATATATCAATATATATATATATATATATATCTTAAAATTTAAATTAAATTATAATATAATATATAATATATATCGTATATAGATATATATATACATATATATAATATATATATTATCTATATCTATATTAATCTTATAATAATCAATATATTATATATATAATATATGATAATAATTATATATCCATATCTATATCTATATATATATATAATATATATATATCTCTATATCTATATATTATATATATATATATATATATTTGATAATAGATTATATAGATATTAATTTAAATATATACTAGATATATATATCTATATATATATATACATATTATTATATATATATTATATATATATATATATTTTATATATATAGATAGATATATAGATTTAGTATATATATATATATCTATATATATATATATTATATATATATCATTCGAGCTACAAATGTCCTTTGATATCTAATTCGCTCTACCTCGGAATTTGATATATTTTTGTCTATATGTACCGAGGGGGAATTTTTGAGTTAATAATAATTTCGTACCCCCATGGGTTCGATCCCATGGGGGTACGAAATTATTATCAACTAAAAAAATTCCCCCTCGGTACATATATGAAAATATATCAATTCCGAGGTAGAGCGAATTAGATATTAAAGGACATTTGTAGCTCGAATGATTTATATGAATCACGGTGATGTGATGAATATTAATGAATCACGGGTGCTGTGGATATATATATATATATATATATATATATATATATATATATATATATATATAGGATATATATATATATACTATATATATATATATATATATATATATAATATATATAATTGTAGATCCCGGCTGAGCACATGAACCATCCCGAAACAACTCATCATGCACCATTATTCAGCGTGTGCGACCCCTGTAAGTGTATCCCAACACCCCTGTTGCTGAACTGTAGATTCGATATCTTCCGATGAAGGAATCGTAACTGCCACCTCGTTGTCAACTTGATATATCCCATGACTCCCATGCAAGTGCGTCTCGCACCCGCCACGTAGAAGATTGTAGACTCCTGATTTGTCCCAGAATGTATTCTAAAACGATCCACCGACGACATCTCGTCCATCGCAAAATAGTCACAAAAAATGCAGCCCCAATAAACCCATACCACCAGGAACCACCACATTGACCTGTTTTAATATTTCTAAGCTTAACATAAATTTGCCATACTTTCCACCCCGGTTTTCCTCATGAAATAATTACCTCTGGTTTTTACGCCAAATAGCCGCAGTTTGCACCTAAGAAAAATAGTAGAAGAAATGAAAGAGAAAAAAAAAAATTACATTAAACTGACTAATCACATTTCACCATCAATTCGCGAAACCAGAAAAAAATTGCAACTGCACGATATCATATTAGTTACCATAACCAACTCTTTTCAGTTTTGATATATGAGTTAAATTCGACCAACCTGTTTTTTCATCTAAGACTATTAATCTCTTTCCAGTTTTTTCCTCAATGACTCTAAAAGGGCATTCAAATTTCAGACCCAATTTGTAATTTAGTTCAATTTCACATTGATTTTTAGAAATACTCTGCGTCCAAAACTGATTTTAACTTCAGATGTTCTGCTATTACTTTTTTCTACTATTTCTCGTGTCGTAGCCTCGAGATTACGGCTGAGACAAGCATGTCTCTCCTTCGCTGTGGAAATTAATGCTTCTTTTGTATTTTCTCCATGAGGAGGTATAGTTAACAGATCAAATGTGCCTCGTGATGGGCAACCAAACAAAGCTTCAAATGGAGACATTTTAATGGAATCCGTAACCATAGTGTTAATATTATGTCTAACAACATCTATATATCTATCCCAGTTTTTATCATTACCACCTATAGTCTTCCTGAGAGCTTCGAGCACTTTCCTGTTTGCTCGCTCACATAACCCATTAGCTTCAGGTCTGTATGGAATAATTGTTACTTTCTGTATCCCCATGACTTCTGCCAAACATTCTAAAGTTTTGTTTACAAATTCTCTGCCATTGTCGGTCAATAAAACCTAGGGTGAGCCATATCTGCAAATGATACCATTGAAAAATGCCATAGCTACTTCTTCAGCTGTTTTATGCTTAAGTGGAAAAATTTCTGCTATACACGTAAGTTCATCTATTATCAGTAACAGGTACTAATTCGCATTTCTAGATTCACAAAAATATCCTAGGATATCCATATGTATTCTCTGAAAAGGTCTATTTGGTATTGGATATGATCCTAATTTGTAGGAAGTTATCCTTGCAGGCTTGCAAGCACTGCATACTGTACAGTTTTTCACAAAATTTTCCACATCTTTCCCCATATTTTTCCAAATATATTTAGCATGCACCTCATTAAACGTTTTTTCTATCCCCAAGTGTGGACTACCGAACCTGCGATGTACTATATCCAAAACCACTGGAATTGGGACTTTCGGAATTACGATATGTGTTGTGTCTCCTTTACTTTCACTAGTCCTTAATTTATATTTAATTTTCCTGACCAACAGATTACCTTCTAATTCTAAACCCAAAAAAGGTAACTTATAACGTTTCCTGGCTAATTCCCCTCTAAGAAACGCTTTTGAGTCTGCCAAAATTTCATCTTCATCCTGCCTTTGCTCTATGAGACCCATATCCCATTGTATAGAATCACTAGTAACTAGCGCAACTTGAAATCCTTCCGTGTCATAAAAACTTCTACTTAGGGCATCCGCAACTACATTTAATTTGCCTGCTATATATTTGAGCCTTGCATCGAGGTCCCTGATAGTTAAAAACCATCGAGCTCTTTTAGGTGACAAATCGGGCTTATTAACAAGATCCAATAATGGCTTGTGGTCTGTAATGACTTCTACTTTATTCCCCATAAGCCGCATTTTTAAATGAACTAAACTTGATACTAATGCAAAGGCTTCTTTATCTATGGTAGCCATTGATCGTTTCATTGCTGCCCTTTGTCCTAAACTTCCTACTATAAAATGCTATGGGATTGAAAATCCCCTCAAACTTTTCCATAAGGCAAGCACCTATACCCACTTGACTGGCATCAGTCACTAATGTAAATGGTTTGCTGAAATCTGGAAGTTTCAGAACTGGGGGACTCATTAACGCGTCCTTAAGTTTCTGAAAACTATCATTCTGGGGTTTTCCCCCATTGAAATAGAATGTCTTCCCACAATACATCTGTTAGAGGAGCTGCTATGTTAGAAAACCCTTTCACAAATCTACGGAAGAATCCCGTCATGTCTAGGAATTAATTAATTTCTTTCTTCGATCTCGGGGTGAGAAAATCTGCTATTGCTTTGACTTTATCGTCTTTTACTCTAACCCCTTCCTTTGATATGTCATGGCCTAAATATCTGATTTGCTTTTTCAAGAATGAACACTTAGCTAGCTTAATTTTCAACCCTGCTAACCTAAGTCTCCTAAGTAATTCCTTATGCACTTCCAGGTGTTGCACGATCAAGTCTGTTGCAATTAATATGTCACCCATGTATACAAAAACCTTTTTACCCAATAACTCGTGCAAAACTGTGTTCACCAACCTGGTAAAGGTCATCAGACTGACCCGATAAACCAAATGTCATCCGCGTAAATTCATAGTGTCCCTTGGGCACTGAAAAAGCCGTATATTCCTTACTGTTTTCACTAAGAGGGACCTGCAGAAAACCCTACACTAAATCAATTGAGTTATAAATATTATGTCCCCCGATTTCTACTGACAGACAAAAGTTGTATGGAGATACACTAGATCTAATGATTCCTTCCTCTTCCCATTTATTAACCCCTTTCTCTACCTGTTCTCTGATTTTGAAAGGTGTGCAGTATGCAGGAATAAAAATAGGTTTTGTGCCTTTCTCTACGTTTACCTTAAGTTCTAACACATTAGTCAATCCCAGTTTATCACCTTGTAAAGCTACTGTATCCCCAAATTCTGCCAAGAGCTCGCTTACCGCTTCAATGTGCTCATTATAATCCGCATTAGCTAAATGTTCTCTGAATATTCGCTTTCTTGATTGCACTTCTGCCTTTGAAAACTCAGATTTCTCCTCTACAATAGCCACTGAACCACTGTCATTACTCTAATCTTGGAGATCTACCACATATGTATTCTTCTGGTATTTCCTAACTGTATCATTACTGTTCAGTAATTCTATCCATGTAACACCAGTGTTTGATACACTGTTCACTGATGCCATGCTAATAACCCCTCTTAGTTTCTCACTACCCTCAATTACGCATACATCCGCGGGTTTTTTCACTTCCCTCAACTTGACTTTTACCATAGACTTTGAACCTGGCATTAAAATAACATCCTCTGATGAAACACATTTAGATTTGTGGTTAGTACCTCCCCATTCCACGATCCCATCAACATCACCACCCTTGATTCTCATTGCATCCACCCCATTGTTAGTATCAGTAATAATATCAATATTACTATCAGTATCACCACCTATAATGCCCTTGTCACACTCACCAAAACCCCGTTTAACATCACCACAC
>NC_061090.1:73355740-73378240 GCF_015104395.2 Macrobrachium nipponense | reverse complement strand
CAGACGGTTAAGAGAGCATATAGAAAGTCTTCTTTCTTTTTTTTTATGCCTAGGAACGCCAATGTAGAGATGTGTGGCCAGTTAGGAAATAAAAGGGGTAGAGAAAATGTCCGTCCATGAGATGGGGGGATGAGGAAAGAAAATTTCTATTAGGGTCATCAAATTTGCTCGTACCGAGATTCTTCAGGGGGGAGTCGTGAGACAAGCAACTCAGTCTAGTTTGTAAGTGAGTGTTGCTAGGTGTCATCTCACCGGTCGCGTTTGTATTGTGCCGACGAGATTTACGTATTCTACGAAGAATTTCGAGTTCCTTTTGTTCCCATTATGGAGTGGTGAGTGTTAAACTATTGTTTTGAAGGAGTGGGTTTTTGTTTAAATATTTCAGGTTATGGGATTGGTTCAAGAGGTCAATAATTTTTTCTTGTCTTTGCCCCATAGTGACGTTTTTCTTTATTCACGCATGTTTTGTAATAGACGTATGCATTCGTCTTTGTTTAAACATAGGAGTGTATTTTTCTATGCATTGGGGAACTGTGCTTAGATAAAGGGCATATTGCTTGTGACACAGAGCGGCCACAATTTTACGGGCTCAGCATATTGCAAGGGGAGTATGGCCTGCCTCGGGGGATAGTAGCATGGAAGGTACCACTGGCCTCACTCGAGAGATAGTGCAGGGATGGGCACTACTGGTATGCCTCGGGCTGTTCTGCCGCTCGACTGAGGGGTTGTTCTCACGGGGGGGGAGAAATGTTTTTTTTCTCAGTGTGGGCGAACTCCCCCTTTTCCTTTTTTTTTCTTTGTGTTGGGAGATGGATCTGGCCTTGACATTGGATGCTAAGATATCAGCTGATTGATTAGTTGATGAAGTGAAATGCCCGTAGAGTCTTTTTTTTAGAAAATATATTTTTTTTCTCTCCCTTGGATGAAGAGAAAAGGAAATAAAAAGAGATTTTTCTTTTCCGTGAATGCGGGGAAAAGTAGTTAACATGCACGGGATGTGTTATATGTTTCGTTGTGCCTTGAAAGACACAAATATAAGGGGGATACACAGATTATTTTTTTTTTTGTGTTGGAGAAATTACTTTGAAATGCCGATGATTGGTGTTTTGTATCGTGTTGTGTGGCAATGGTGTTATGTCATGGTGTTGCATGCTGGAGAAATTGTATGTCATAGGATTCAGCAATACTGTTGTGTGCTATTTGAATTTCACCCTTACTTGAGATTTTTGCTATGAAGAGTTATTATTATTATTATTAATAATTATTATACTTGAGATGTGTCACGGGAGGTTTGCCTAAGTATAATTATCATTACGGGAGAATTGTTTTGCGAGAGATTTGAGATATTTCATGGGAGATTATTCAATAATTATTACAGATAATTATTCAGGGAGAATTATTACAATGAATTAATGGGAGAAGTCTTGTGTTATTAATTGTTGAGTTTGTGTAAATTTGGGGAATATTTCAGTGATTCACGGGGATGAGTTTTGCTGAATCTTGATGAATCTGACTGAATCTTGGTGAATTGTGTGAAATTTGCTGAATTTTGTGCTGAATTTTTGGAGAATGGACAAGCATTAACATTGGTGATATTTTTTGTACTGATACTGATGATTTTGATGATAGCAATTTTTTTTTTGGTGATTTTGTGATAATGATATTTCTGATACTGATTTTTTATGTACTAATACGTGGGTGTTTTAATGCTGTCAAGGGAGGTGAAATCTTTTGTGATTATGAATAAGAACTAACAACACATTATTTTAGTTTTTTTTTCTTTTTTTATGAGTTCAGCAGATAATTGCTTGACATCTAGTGAGTTACGGGAGATAGTGAACAGTGCCGTTGATTTTTCTTTTCTCCTTTTTTGGAAATTAGCCGTCGCTGACACAAGTTTTTTTTACCATGGGTGAATTTGAATTTATTTTTTTTTTCTCTCCAGTTAGTGTGAATATTTTTTTAATATCTCAGTTCATGACTTAGAGTCATTGTTCGGGAACGTGTTCGTGTTTTAGCTATTTGATGCTATAGAGTAATATAGGGGAGAATTCTTGCATTTTTTGAATGCATACGTTATGGCACTACATTTTTTCTCTGGATATTTGTGTTCCAGAAATTGTGAGTTTTCTTGCACAATACCTTGGTTGTATTTGTGACAACTTTGTGAGAGATAGGAAACTTGGTTAAGTTTTCTAATGGCTATGTCGTAGTGCATATGGAGAAGTCTTGGCTAAGACACTGTGAGTTGGGAATTCTGTTATAATGACTTGTGGCACGTTGGTGATTTTTTCTAGAATTTTCTAGACAGTTTTATTTGCCGAGATTTTGCCCTTTTTTAGCAGTTATGCTAAATGGAGTGAGTTTTTATAGTTTTTGACTATAACATTGAGTTATTCTCTGGAGAATTGGAGTTAGAATTGAGATATAATTGAGATATATTATTTTGGAGAGATAATTGGAGGTATATATTATTTTGGAGTTTATATTTGAGATATAATATATGGGAGGAGATATATTTTTTGGCCATTTTTGATATTTGCCAATAGTGGTATGAGCTATGTTTAGTTCAATTATTTTGCAGCCATCTTAGTTGCAAATGGAGACACATATTTGGAGATTATGGGGCAATATTTGTGAGTATGTGAGTTAGAGGCCTTGAGTGCACATTTTTTGGAGATATATTTTTTGGAGCCTTGTTTTGTTCCACATGGAGTTATTGGGGAAATAGAGGTAAATATTTTGTATTTGCCGAAATAGAGGTGATTATTCTCTATTCCTGGAGTGGTGTCTTTTTTTTTTACTGACATGTGGCTATTAGAGAAATAAGAAAATAATATAAGGGGGTTGGTTAGTAACCCAAATGGAGGAAATAATTTATAACCGGAGTGGTGTTATTATTGATATGATGTCTCATAATGGAGTTGGAATTAATCTTGGGCGAGTAACCCTTTTTTTTGTGGTTATGGAGTTTTTTTGAGCAAAGAGGAGATTTCTGAGGTTCTCTTTTTTGGTTTCGTGTCTATTTAGAGGCGAATGGCATTACTGCATTACGAGTTATTTGGAGATGTGTGTGCATTTTTTATGTTCACAAGTGTGTTATTCTGGGAGAAATATAATTTGGGGAAAAGTCATGTTGAGAGAATAAGTCTTCGAGACAAATTTTTGAACACATTAGTCATATCCTGGAGTTAATTCTGTGAAATGTGTCAGTTAGACCTTTTTTCTTGAGAATCATGAGTTTTCCAAACTTATGTGTCTTACTATACAATTTTGCGCTGTTGTTTGAACATGCGTCCGCAGGCGATTTTTCTGCTGACAAGCGATGTGATGAGCCGTGTGCTGATTCTTTTCCTCTGATGGTGACAGATCAGAATTTTTGCAATATCTGGAAATGTTGGCTATAGCATTTCACGAAAGCGCATGTGTGAGCGTTTGCTTTCTGGCAAATTCCATAACTTTACATGGAGCATTTCTGGGGATAAACGCGGGAGTTATGCATATTATTACATTTTGTATTATGTATTTTTGAATTGGGGAAATCTACTTGTGATTATCCTTTTTTTTTTATTATTTTTCTCCCTTTTCCTATGAGAGATATGATTTGGGGATTGAGCTTAAGTAGCATTTCTTTTTTGGACGGGAGATTTGATTTTACCGGGAGGTGTAATTTTTCTAGGGTTGTTACTTACGTAATGGGAGTTTGACATTAAGTCTCATTGTGATTAATTATTGAGCAGTAAAGGGGTTTTTGCTGTTAAAAGTTGGAGATTTTTGCTGATTTTGTGGGTTGTCAGAGTTTGAGAGAATATTTTTTTGGGTCTGGGTGTTACGTGATTCTTTTCTTTCTTGGGCTTATTACGATTTTGTCTTCTTTTTTTTTCTCTTGTGAGCACATTCGAGTTCGAGATGTGAGTGCAGAATTCCGTGGAGTTACTGTGATTTCTGAGTTGTGTGTGTGCTGATGTGCGAGTTTGGAGAATTGAGTTAGAGAACTTGATGTTTTTTTTTCTTAGAGAGTTGTGATAATGACTTATCATTTTAGTAGTCATATTTAAGGGAGTTAATTGGGAGACGTTCAGTTAGTATTTCTGACTTTTTGAGATCATTGTTTGATAGAGGTAGTATGTTTGGGTTAATTTTCTTAGATTGACCAGAGACTTGACTGACATACTAACACACACCCGCCAAAAGTCGTTCCCCGACGCCAGCAAGACGTCCACCAGCCGTGCCAAGAGGTTGCTGCCATGTTGTCCAGGGTGATTACAAGTATTTCCATGATGGGTGTTCGAGAGAATTCTACAGCGTGTTTTTGGGGGATCTACAAGAAGCCGTGAGAGTCTTCTACGATGAGGGAGGCATTCCGTCTTCCTACAGTTGCTACAGCCTGCTACAGTCTACTGTCTGTTCAGCTACTTGCAGACAAGCGAAGAGGGATATTCAAGAATCCTAATGCAGAAAATATGAGAGAAAATGCGTTTTGTGTTATTGGGAGATTAAAGCGTGATAAGACTTTATTTTATAATGCCAGAGACGTGCAGTTTTATTTATATTTTGTTTTAAGCCGGCCAGTGTTTTGTATTAAAGCAATTTTGCTAGGCGGGGGCTAGCAATTATACGTGGCCGAGCTATCTGTAAGACATAGGGTTTTGATTAATAATATATTGTTCGTGCATTCTCTGTAACCTATGGAATGTGGAGGACAGGGCAGAGTAACGACCTGAGAGTAGCTGATGAATGAGATTCCAGGGGGTGGCGTGAGATAAAAATGCTTAGTTTGTCGAGTCAATGTACGACAGTTTATGAACTCTTCTCAAAGTGCATTTGTGAAACTAGATGCAGCTAGAACCGCGAGGCGTTGTCGAAGTGTGCATTCGTATGTGCGTGTGCGCCTCTTCTATTCATAATGTAGCACTAGCCAAGTTTATGGGAAGACTTGCACAGACATTCGGGGGAGGAAGGCGAAGCCATGATGGCAGATGCCAAAGTGTTTTTATTTATCAGTGAGTGATATTCCGGTTGGGAATGGGTAAGTGTTACCTTTACTTTAGCCAAAGGGATGGCTTGTTTGATATCTTGTAAGATGTTCCATTTTATTAACTTTGTCTTTAAACTTGTGTGTGTACTTACCGAGATGTGTTCTGTATCTTTGAACAGACGGATCTGGATTTCGGTGGGACAGAGTTCCCAGGGAGAGGTGTGGACTTTTGGGTGACTTGACAATGTATGAGTTGTTTTTTAGTTAGTCTGTAAGACTGGATTACTTAGTTGATTGATTTAGTTATTCTTGTAAATAAACGTTATGTTATGATGCAACTCTCTCATTTTCATTACCTGTTAGAATGGAGAGAAAGAGGTGGAGAGAGAGAGAGAGAGAGAGAGAGAGAGAGAGATAGGGTCTGCCTTCCGTTTCGTGTCCACGCTTACCTTATGAATACTGGGGGGTTCTTCCCCCCATGTTTATATATATATATATAATAAAAGGAGCCAATATAGAGAGAAAATACTATGTTTCAGAGACTGCTGTCTCCCTCTTCAGGTGGATGAATGGGAAAAGTTACAGGAGAGGTATGGTATTTATACCAAGAGAGCCATCCACAGATAAGCCAAACTAGGGAGTGACCTAAATTGGCTTACCTGTGGATGAATCTCTAGGTATAAATACCACCTTTTCTGGCGCTTTCTCATGCATCTACCTGAAGATGGAAACAGCAGTCTCTGAAATATACTATTTTCTCTCTATATTTTGGCGTTTTTATTGGTTGCTATTATTAGATGGAATTCTGTTGTAACAGAACATTTTTACCAGTCATATATATATTATATATATATATATATATATATATATATATATATATATATATATATATATATATATATATATATATATATCAGCAATAGAAGAGTTCCGTGGGAATCGGAGACGAATAATGAATATTAAAACTAGGGCTTGAAAGAAGAGCATCTTTATTTGCGACAAGTTTCGGAGATTTACTTTCCTCCTTCATCGGGCAATCTATAATGGAATATTAGTTACAATTAAAATCAATGACGTAATATAAGTTGCATTAAAACAAAGCAAAATAAAATAAATTTACATAATTACTATAAGTTGCATTAAAATTAACAAAACAAAATAAAATAATATAAAATTACACAATTACAAGACATATTAACCTAAACCGGCAGCAAAATCTTACATTATAGAGAAGTACACAATGTTTGTTGTCAAAGAGAGCAGAAAAATACTTAAAAACACAGCAATTCAACAGACCTTCCATTATTACAAAGAGAGGGTTTATCTCTTAGGGTATATAAAGACTCAACCACTCCGACCTCCATTTCGTTGGTTCTGCAAGTAAGGACTGAAAAGGAATCTAAATTGATAGGATGGTCATATTCTTCAGTGTTGACGAATAGCACTAAATGGTGGTTTGCTTAATGGCCTATTTGTCCTAACAGATCTTCCGAGATGTTCGAAGATGCGAACCATGAACTGCCGCTTAGATTTTCCAATGTACATTGCACTATAGCAATGACACTTATACTTATACACAATAGCTGACTGCAGCTCAGTTGGTATCCCATCCTTGAACCTGAAGAATTTGTGTAATGTAGATATAGGCTTGAATACCACTCGAATGTTTATTTGCAGGTAGAATTCATGCAAAAGTTTGGTTAATCTTTTCTTAATTAACATTAAAGGACCTATTTCCAAGAAACGCGATGGGAAAATACATAACTGCTCTGTTGTCAGTGAAAGTTGTAGGTTTTGGAAGTAATAATTTTTGAAGCTCCTTTCCTACATACGTATTCGTAAAACTTTTCATGTCATGTAGAATAGGACTGATATATTTTTAGGTAATAACTTTGTTCGATATAGATCAAAGATCAGCAAGGAAACATACTGTTAAATTCAAACAAAGTTGTAGCTGAAGCTTAGAACACTTTTTGAGCTACTAATGACTGTTATCGTGCATCGGCAACAAAGATAAAACTCCCGTAAACCTATGCCATCAAACACAACCATAGATAAAATTGAGAGAGAATCATCTTAATCAAAACTTCATGTCTTGAAAGAACACATTTTACTATAGTTTTAACGGCGTTAAAGATAAATAACGTAACGATATAGCTCGCACTATGGTGAAATCAAGTGAAAATAGCGAATGGAATCATGTAATTTTTCTACACAATAAAGATGCCCACTATGCAATCTGTTAACAAAAAAAATAATTTAATTCCCAATGAGACATATTAAATTCATATTTCGACTTAAAATCACATCCTATAATGAAAAATGACCTTGTTTCAAATAAATAAAGCATCTAGATATTCTTTTAAGTTAGCTAGAAGCAAGACAATTCTCTCCGAATTGAGTTAAATACGACGAAATAAACTCGTAATTGCCATCAGCTGATTTCCAAACCAAAGCATTGACCGCTTTGTTAGTATTTTATGATACAATAATATGAGAATACATACAATATTATAGGATACAGTAATGTATAATTTCAAAAGCTTCAAGGAAAAGATGCAAATTCGTCATGTTTTTATTCCATAATTATACGTAGCCATCAGCAACCTCTTATTGCTCAGTTATGACGATGTCAGTCCGAATCTGATTCTCGTTTGGTATTCATTTTTTTTTTTACTGATATATCATAGTCAGAATGTATTAAACCTCCAGAATTGGCTTATATTAATAAATTACAATACCGTATATGTAGTATAGAGTATACTGTAGGCTAGGCTACTGTATGTATTATATATATTTATTGACTGATGACAAATGGATGTGATGAGTATGACATTCTTTGAAACGGAGATGTCATAATTTTGACTCTCCGTGGAAACAGAGGTCTTAAGGGACAAGGCGCAGCATCAGCTTCGAAAATGTTGACACAACCTCCTTAGGTGGCGCGATGTTGAAGGTCGCTGCCTAAGCAGAACAGAGCAAGTCCTATGCCCGTGTAAAGGTGGAAGCAGATATGCTTTTAGAATCTGGTTTTGAGTAGATTTTATGGGTGTGACTATGATCTGTATATGATGTCATGAACTTGTGACGACATTGGTTTAGGAGTCTTGTGAGTGAATTCGTGCTTTCGTACATGCGAGCTATTCCCCTACATAATGGGAGAGTAAGATAACTGGGCACTTAGAAGCGGCCTCGTTTTTAGAACGGCCATGTCTTATTTTGTTGTGTGTGATTAGTGCTGAAATGGGTAGGCATACTTTTATCTTAAACATTTGTTTCAGAGATATCCTCTTTCATGTGACTTTTGTTCCCGGAGAACGGGTTCATATTATTTTTACTTATGTGGGATTCGTTTCCTTTTTTTAAACAGACAGATCTGGTGGCAACTTATTTGGAAGTGAGATCTTAACTAATAGTTCCGTGGTTGTGGTGTTACTTTTAAGACTGTGCTATGACCCTCCTAGTTTTATGACTAAGCTAATGTTAGTTATTGTAGAGAAGAAGGGGTTTATGGGTGTAGTTCGATCTCTAGGGTTATTTGAGTTATTTGGATTTTTTAACTTAACTTTTCAGTTCCCATTGTGTAAAGAACCTGATTTATTTAGTTAATACTTTGTTCTTAAATAAATGTATTTTTGTAGTTCACGAGTCTGCTTTGGTTACCTTAGGTAACTGCGTGAGAGAGAGAGAGAGAGAGAGAGAGAGAGAGAGAGAGAGAGAGAGAGAGAGAGAGAGAGAGAGAGCTAGAGAGAGACGTACGTCACCTCAGTGCCTTACTGCTCTAAGGCCATGCTACCAAAACGCCTTGATCAGGTAAGTTTTACATCTTTCCTCCTCTTTGAGGAAGGGGGTAACATATGCATACGATATGCCATGGCATCATCACCATCATCATCATATACGCTAATGTTATTCAATTTTTCTTAGTACTGAAATGAATATGGGAACAGGTGGAAAAATTGAGTCCATGGACGAGACCTTTGTAGATTAGAGCAAATCCCTGGCATTGGGGCACATCAATGGAGGAAGCATCGTGCACAGTTCACCATCATAGAGGAATAAAATAGGGTAAGGGCGCCTCTGATCCAAGATGGCTTCAGTGCTAAAGTGGCAAGATACGTCTAACGGGGACTTCGAGCATAGTCCCGTTCCAGCAGTAGGGCGTTGGAGGACAATGTCGAGTAAGAGTAACTGGCCAGTAATAGGTGCTGGAGCTTTTGGTATTGGGGGTAGTAGCATAGTAGCAGAAAAGCAAAATATGGGCCATCGGAGCCTGTATATACACACCATTTGGCGTCGACAGTGGCTGTGTTTTGACAGTTTCACTTCCTAATGAGGTTGCCTGTTGTTGTCCTTTTTTGGCATGTCTATAATCCAGGTCAGGTATCTGAAAGGGTCGTTGAAAGCCGGCCAGTAAGGGGTCGAGAGGAAGGAATACAACAGAGGTGCTAATAAGATTCGAGATTAGAGTCGTAGGGACAGAGATGCAGGTTTTGCGTTGGTGATGCAGGTGTGGTTCAGGTGAAGAGGCAATGCACGGCAATGCGTGAGAAATGACAGGATATGGAGGTGTGACCCTTCCTAATGGATCTCAGGAAATTGATGGGGGAATTCGAATAAAAGGGTTGAAAGGGTTGCAGTCCCTAGAGGTCATCCTACTTCCTGGGAGAGGGGCAAGTATCGGATTAAGGCCAGGAGCCTTAATTAGAATGGGGGTCAGCGATGAGATTCAGTGATACATTGGTGACAGCTGTATGACAGGCAATAGGATCCGAATGACAGGACATTAAAATGACATTTATGCAGGCGGCTGATGGTCTCCATGTTTTCACAGCCAGGATGACATTAAGAATGAGTGGGGACGACGACAAGCCAAGTCAAAACATCTTGTGCATCTCTGTGCTTTACTCTGTGTTTTCTTAAGCAATCTCTGCACGATTTAAGCAATTTCTGTGTTTTCAAGAGAGAAAAAGTAAAGGAAGCAAGTGTCAGAAGGACGCTCGTAACAATATATTTCAATCAAACATTTATAAGTGTTATATAGTGAGGGTAAAAGTTAAAATGATTGTTGCAATGATATATGACTGTCATTTTCATTGCTATTACAAATAACAGATAAGTTTAACACTCAAAAATCTAAATAAAACTTACTGTTAGCACAATTATTTCAATATTTTCTCGCTATTTTTATCATACTGAAAATATGATATATAAGATAGTCCTTGGAAATATATATATATTATATATATATATTATATATATATCTATATATATATATATATATATATATATATAATAGATATTATATATATATATATATATTATATATATATATATATATATATATATATATATATATACATATATATACTATATATAGATATATATATATATATATATATATAGATATATATATATATATATATATATATATATATATATAGTGAATCCCACAGGGAAAATGATAGTCAGGAATCCAAGCGCTTTCGTCTTTACTCAGACATTGTCAAGGAGTTAATGAAATATGTAAGAATTACATTATATATAAACCAGTGACCTGGGGTCATGGCATTAGGAGGGTTCTACGTGACCAAAGCACACCTTAGATTACGCTATGCGTTGTCTGCAGTAGCCTGATCTAGCTCAAAGCTTTGTCAACATTTTTATGTTATGATAACTTTGCACAACAACTTCCATGGGAAGAGGTTGACCTGTTAACCTACGCCGGAAACTTGTAACTTCCGAGCCGGCGAACTACGTATGTGTTTTTATATGAATTGCTTAGATAGCTAATGTTCCGCTATCGACGCGATGCTTTAGAATGGCAGTTCCACGCCAACAGTCAACCATATCGGTCGTCCGACCGAGCTGCATCTCCTAGTATGGAGTTACAGAATAAAGTTGTTAACTTGTTCAACTAGCCTGTTTGAATCATCTCCTCTAGACAAGAAAGAACCTCTCTACTAAGATATCCAAGGGAGATGAGAGGAACCAAACATTACTTACGGATAACAGCCGTAAGGAAAAAACAAAAAGTCTATCGCCAAGCGATAAGACATTAGAAAATGGTGGCAGCTAATAAACGAAGAACATAATTAACAAGACCCATATCAGCCGACCGAAGGTCTACAAGAACTAACTTCCACCTTCAACATCAAACGAAACAGAGGAAACGGGATCTTCAATCAACGCAACAGTTTATGAAGACGCAACGATGTCCTTCATCGAGAGGATACAAGCATTTAACACTGACGTTTGAGCAACTGTTATCACTTATCTTCGAGTATCTACACCGGACGAGGGCGGCATCGAACATCAACGGAAAGAAGAAAACAAACACAGGGAACATCACCCGTTCACGAGCAAGGACGCAGAGTGGACAGCTATACGCAGTAGTGCAAGGACGGAGGCTGTGACGTCATCCATCTTGGACTCTACCGCGCATCGTGCACCGAGAGAAGGCCGTGACGTCATCACGACTTCCGACGCGAGACGTGGACAGGAACTGTGACGTCATCCCATGTCAACAATCCTTCGCAATATAATCTGGAGCTAAGTACCATTTTTATCTATTCAGGTCTTTTCCTCAGTGAAGTGTTGTTCATCAAGAGTCGATCGTCCAGTATTCTGGGGGTGAGTTGTTCGCCATATTAATCTTCCTTCATTACAGAACTTATCTTCAACTACGAGGTTCTCGCCCGCAGATTAATTTTTTTTCTTTTCTAGTTGTCATTAACCATTTCTTGCAGGAATTCTCCGTATAATATTTTATCATATTATCTGTATTTTTGTATCTTTTGGGGGATTTTCATATTATTATAACACACTTATACAGTACATTGCTTATGCGTTTACGTAGTGGTCGAGTGTACTCTTATAGATATTTTGATAGGATTGCAAGGAATAGAAGTGGTAAGAAAAAAGTGAAAGCCGAAATGGCAACCACTCCGGCTGGCAACCCCAACGTGGTGACTCTCGTTAGCGCGAGGTCAGCGATCGTCCCTTTTCAAGGTCGGGTCAATGGGTTTCCTGCCTCAAAATGTTGAGGCATGGATCTCATCTGTAGACGCTCATTTAAATGCAAAAAGCATCACAGACCCAGCAGTACAATTACAGGAGGCCAAGAGCTTCGTAGACTTCGCTAAAGGCGACGCAAGTGCGTATCTAAGGGGGGTTTCTTTCCAAGAAGCGCTTACATGGGACGAGTTCAAAATAAGATTACGTGCCGTGTATGGGGGTGAAGAGGCTTTAGATGTAGTATTGGCTTTGAGAAATATCCTTAACCAAGCCTCCATGACTCAGCTCAATGTTGTCGAGCGGGCGGCGCTAATTGCCGACCGGCTAAATGAATATCAGGATAGTTTATGTAACTCCGGGTGGGTTGCGGGTGCTAACATCAAAGTGAAAGATTTTATCCGTTTGATCTACCTTACGTCTATCACTGTAATGTTGCCTGAAGCGTTAGTACGGTGTTTTGATAAAAAATTGCAGCCCGGCAGTACGGATTAGATGTGTATAAACAAATCAAAAAACACATGTCTAAATGTACCGACCTAGATCCTTCGCTCATTCAAGTTTTTGCAAAAAATGAGAACAAACCACAACAAGTAAATGTGGTACATAATAATAATCAAGTTGCAGGGATGGTTTGTTATAACTGTAAACGACCAGGTCACATGATTTCAGACTGTCGGACGCGTTTTTGTTCAATACACAATAGTTCAACTCATTCATATAACCGTTGCTACTCGAGGAATCAACAGCCAAACGCTACAAACACGCAACCAGTTGCTAGTGCAAATAAAAAGAAGGGTCCTCAGTACTATAAGAAGAAACAACCAAACGGAAATTCTGCACAACAGCAGAAACAAACAAATCGTGCTTCAGGTACCTCTGTTCCTGGGCCGTCTAGCCAGAAACTCGCAAGGGCAAGCGAATTTTCAGGGTGTGATAAACAAAACAAATACCACGTAGTTCACTCCAAGGGGGGAGAGGGCGATGTTGGTCATCAATATCAACATCTTTTGTATCAAATAATCAGTTTAATCATTTATCAGATCATTGTGAGACAATTGATTTTCCTATGAAACACACGGCCGAATCAAAAAAATCTGTGCAGGTTCCCGTAGATTTGCAACAAATTCATGCAATTATTAGTCAACACGAGTTGCGACCAACCTTACATGCAGTAAATTTGGACCATAAGTCATTCACTTTGTTCTTTGATTCTGGTAGTCCACGTAATATAATGGATTTAAGGACTCATCATTTACTCTTTTCAAATTTCCCTATAGAAAAGTCCGGAATAAGGCTCTCAGGCATTGGGAATAATGAATTAAATGTTGTGGGCGTAACTCATGTACAGTACAAGGTCGGTAAGCGCACGTTTGCTGATACCTTTGTCGTTGTACAAAACATTAATATGTATCCCGCAGTAATTATCGGATACCCGTCTATGGGCACTCAAAATATTATCTTAGCACCTGCAAAACACGGCGTGTATATCAAAGGGAAATTCTATAGGTCTTCTAATACCCTAAAATCAGTTTTAGATAATAAAGAGACAGACAGAGTTGTCACTTACATTACGGAACCAATCACCTGTCTCATGAACCAAGAAATAATACAGGCAACCCAACAGAACTCTCGCTCACCCGAAAACCGTAATATCAGCTTGCACGCAAACTCTCGAGCCTAACGTAATTCAAATTATATTAGTGCGTGTAAAAGAACCTTGTTGCAGGATCTGAAACATTAATCCTTTCCGAAACTCTGAAACACACGGATTATCCGTCACACAAGCCGTTTATACAGTCGGCTCACAACAGCAATGTAATATCGAAGTCTGTAATCATTTGAATACCACTTTAGTAATCCACAAAAATCAACATATCTTGGATGCCGAAGTTTATAAAACATCGCATTCTTACCGTAGCTGAGATAAATCACGCTCAATCAGTCGCGGATGAAACCCTTTTGCAATCTATAAAGAACAAAATCAATAAAGATATTCAAGAAGAAGAAATTCAGCAGAAATTTTTGAATCTTTTAACTAAATATCATGATGTTTTTTCCACTACGGATGGAACCTTAGGAAAAACGGATGTCATAGAAACATCAAATCAGGCTCAAGGACAAACAGAAAGTAATCTATGTACCTTCGTACAGACTTCCTATGAAATTTCAGAATGAGATAACAGAGGAAGTAGGTAAAATGTTAAAGGAAGGAGTCATTAGGAAATCAAACAGCCCTTATAATTTTCCGTTAATAGTAGTACCGAAAAAAGATCGAACTTGGCGGATATGCGTAGATTTTCGTCGTTTAAACGAAGAAACAATCCCTGACAGATTCCCAGTACATGTACCGATGATATCCTATCTTTACTAGGCCAGAATAAATATTTCACAAGCCTAGACTTACTAAAAGGAATTCATCAGATTCCGATGGAACAAGAAAGTATCCCATACACTGCCTTCAGCACAGCCAGGGGACATTATGAATTTTTGCGTATGCCTTTTGGTTTACGTTGTGCTCCTATAACTTTTACTCGTATGATAAACGTCGTGTTTGGAGACTTGTTGGGAGATATCCTACATGCCTACATGGATGACTTAGTAATCTTTTCCAACACATTAGAAGAGCATTTACGTAAATTGGAGTTAGTGTTACAAAGGTTAAGGCAGCATAATTTAAGGGTAAAGATAAGTAAGTGTGAATTTTTTAAAACAGAACTAGTCTATCTAGGTTTCACGGTTTCTAGTGAAGGTCTTAAAGTCGTCCACGATAAGGTGTCGGCTATCCGTAACTTTCCGATACCTATTAACGTCAAGGGAATACAGCAATTTTTGGGGTGCAGCGGTTACTATCGCCGCTTCATCCGCAACTACTCAATCATAGCCGCTCCCCTAACCGATCTTATAAAAAAGGGCGTAGATTTCGTATGGTCTGAAATTCATCAACAGGCGTTCGATAAATTGAAAGATGAACTGTGTAGTTCTCCTATCTTGAAATTTCCTGACTTCAATAAGGAATTTTTCATAGCAACAGACGCCTCAGACCTAGGAGTAGGTGGGGTATTGCTTCAACATATGATAGACAGTTTTTCCCTATAGCTTTTTATTCACGTAAACTGAGACCTTCCGAAGTAAATATGCAGTAATAGACAAGGAAGGGCTCGCTATTGTTAATTCACTCGTGCACTTTAAATTCATAATCTACGGTTATCCCGTCAAGGTTCTCACTGATCATAAGCCCCTAACCGACTTCTTTAAAGGCTTTAGTCACAGCCCAAGCGAACTCGGTGGCACATGATCATTCAGGACTTTGGCGCGAGGATCGGGTATTTACCTGGGAAAGCAAATATCATTGCTGACGCATTATCACGCAACCCCTCTTCATCTTGTACCGAGCCATTAGCTGAATTAATAGATATCTCAACCTCCATGCCCGTTGTTAAAACTATATCCGAACAGGAAGATCTGGGCTGGAGTGCTGAACTATTACAGACGGAACAAAGAAAAGATCCGCAAATAGAAAAAATCATCATTGCGTTAAACGGAAATCCGAAGGAAAAAGAATACCTAAAGTATAAGAATCAAAATTATATCCTACAGGAAAATATCCTGTGTAGATCTGTGACGAGGAAAACCCGCAACACACCGCAGTTGAATAACAACCAGGTGGTGGTGCCTATCTCACTCATACCCACTGTCTTAAAGTGGTTGCATGAAAATCCACTGCACGGACATCCGGGTTATACCTTGATGTCACAGAAAGCCAAATCCTTATTTTATTGGCATACGATGCTTAGAGATATAAAAAAGCACATAGCAAATTGTCGCACTTGTCAAAAATACAAAGGGCACACGAAGACACCTGTCAGCCTAGGGGCTTACCCCGTGCCAAATCAACCCTTTGAAAGAGTACATTTAGATTTATTAACAGGATTTTACGAGTCAGACAGAGGAAATAAGCACCTCCTAGTAATTATAGACGCTTTGACTCGATATACAGAACTTATAGCGCTTAAAACAAAAACCGCGGTTGAGTGCGCTAGGAAGTTTTACGAGTGCTACATTTGTAAACATGGAATTCCACACATCATTATCTCAGACTCGGGCGGGGAGTTCAATAATCATTTCCTTAACTCCTTGTGCGAATTCCTTAGTATAAAGAAAATCAATACCATGATCTATCACCCAGAGTCTAATGGGCTAGTGGAAAGGGCAAATCGTAAGGTTTTAACATTTAAGGGTCACCTTAGGGGGGGCAGATCCCAACTGGGACATTGCCATACCTGCGGTACTAAGCACACTTAATCACTCGTATCACGTGTCTATTAAAATGACACCGCACGAGGCACTGTACGGTATCCCGGCCCGAACGCCTTTCCACATCTTAAAGCCTACAACTAATTTATCAAATCCTCTAAAGGATGTTATGGATGCAAGCATAAGTCGATATAATATAATTCGTAAGAATTTAGAAGAAGCACAGATAATAATGAAAAAAAATCATGATAAAATAGCTAAGCCAACTAGAACATATGCCGTGGGCGATCAGGTATACATACAAGTATACGTGCGTAAAGGTTTAAATTATAAACTGACACCTAAGTTTGAAGGCCCGTTTAACATTTTAGAAAATTTAACGGCCAATAGAGTTAGGGTTCAAAATGTATCCAAACCCACTGATGTGAGAATAGTCCCATTGGCACATATCAGAATCTAAAGAAAGGTAGATGGAGTGAGGGAAAAAATGGTTGTATTTATGAAACTTGTATAATAATTTTTATATATATATCTATTAATCATATTGTATGTAAACCTATTCTTTTACGCGAGTTATTACATCTGTTTTACTCATTGCAGGTTTTCAAAAATGAATCTGTTATTGTTGGGAGTGATATTGTGTATTCAGACATCTTTGTTGTATGGAAAGAGTGCTAGGACTAAAGACATAGAATTTAATCATGGCTCGATTATCGAGAGAATCGATGATGTATTCATCGTGTCAAGTAATATTGTTATCGAGGTAGATATGCATGCTATTTTCCTACCTGAAGATGACGTCCTTAACTTAAAGAATGACCTGATGAGGTTTGGTATTTCCCTTAAGGAAATGCATGAACGTAATTTTCATGCTAACTCAGAGATTTCACTAGCTCAAACGCTAAGCGTCGCAGAAATGTTGTCTTATGACATACAAAATAAAACCGCCGAGGCAGAAGAACTCGCTCGTGACCTGCTGATGTGGTCTGTGCGGCACAATACTCTTGAACGCCGCAACCCGCTTATTCTAGCTGGACTAAACATCTTAGGATCAGTTGCGAATCTAGGCTTAGGAATCTCAAATCGCCTCAAGATAAATAATCAAAATAAAAGAATTGAGTTTTTGCACACAAAACGGAACTGGCCTTATCAGAACTTCGCAGCCAGTTATCTTCGATCAATCAAATAATGAATATCGTTAATGAACATTCAAATAATATCGATCAGGTCATGGAAGTTCAACATTTGCTGGCTACTTTAGCTTACTATAGTTCGAAAATAGATCATATCCGTGTGAAAATATCACATTTTATTGAAAAGTCAAAAGATTACGTAGAAGCAATTACGTTAGCAACAAAGGGGTGTGTTATCTCCTCACCTCATGCCTATAAAAGATCTGACGTTAACTTTAGAAAACGGACGGGAGAAGCTAGGTTATATTCCTTTATTGGATGCCCATAAAGTAGAATTCTATTATAGCCTAATATCAGTCAGCGTAGAAAATTATAGAATTATGATCACGATTCCTTTTGATTCTTCCGATGCTTGGCAATCATACAAAATAGCACCGTTTCCTACTTTTATGACGAATAACTCAAATCCAGTAATATCCAATTTAACAGGGCATGTACTGATTTCTTCTGATAAGAAATCATTTACAGTCATTAAAGACTTAGATAAACTCACTCACTGTTCAGGAGCCATGAATAATAAAATTTGTACAGCTGACTCTTTTGAATTCTATCCTATATCAACGGATTCATGTGAGTTAGACATAGTGCTAAACGGCTCTCTCTCTCATACAAGCGAAGGTTGTCTGGGGAAACTTTATCCCTCCCTTTTACGGTAATAAATTCAATTACAGGATGAATAATGGGTCCTGGATCCGTTATGATAAGGCCGGATTCGACGTCGTGTGTCCGGACACATCCACCGCCCAATGCCCTATCTTCGTAGCAGCCGATGGTGTACGGGGAAATCTACAAATTATACCGTCAGAGGGGTCAACACGATAATACGTGAGAAGGCGTATTTCGCGAACTACACGTGGGCTACAACAATCATCCCATCACTACCTCTCCCATACAACGCGCGAGTAGCTCATCGTCTGACGCAACTGGCTGAGATGACCCTCGCGTCATCGACTTATGCAGGTGGAGAACATCTTCGCTACTACATTCTGCTAGCCGTGTTCAGCGTGACGGCCATATTGGTTATCGCCGTCAACATCTTTGCTTGGCGTAGGCTGAGGCGTAAACAGAAGGATCTCCAAGGGAACGTACTGGCCCGTCTGGATGACGTACCGTTAAACTCAAGTCGTTTGCGTTTAGGGCCGCCTGAACCTGGCCACTTCAGTTCGTGCCTAGGGAATTGTCTGGAATTGTGTTGTGTGTGAAAAGCGGTCCGTATGCTGGCAAAAATGTAGGACAAGAAAGACTCCCGCTTTGCATTTGAACAGTTTAAAGTATCTACGAGAACCTAATAATAAATCATTATAGCCCAATATTATACAAATAATATTCCTACGGTATTTTTCGGGCACCTAATAAAATATCAGCCCTATATATTGAATTTCTGCAGAATTACATTGTTATACTATTATACAATTATATTTATCTATTATAAAGAGTGACAAGTACTCTTTAACAATTATCCATGATCATGCTATAATCATTATTTAGTAACCATTATTCTTAATCAGGTTACCTGTTATCATATTAATCATGTATACATGTTTTGATTTTTACCTTTTTATTATTTTTGGGTACATAATCATTATTATTACCAAACATGGATCTATATTTTCCATGCATTTATCTTTGTTTATGAATATGTCAACAAGGGTATGTAACAGAATCTTTTTATGCATTTAATCACTTAGTATGTTACGAGCACGCTCCTATGAACAATGTTTAAAGTAATTTTTTTTTGTTATTCAAGGCTTGAATAGGTAGCAGACCGAGCCTAATGTAAGAATTACATTATATATAAACCAGTGACCTGGGGTCATGGCATTAGGAGGGTTCTACGTGACCAAAGCACACCTTAGATTACGCTATGCGTTGTCTGCAGTAGCCTGATCTAGCTCAAAGCTTTGTCAACATTTTTATGTTATGATAACTTTGCACAACAACTTCCATGGGAAGAGGTTGACCTGTTAACCTACGCCGGAAACTTGTAACTTCCGAGCCGGCGAACTACGTATGTGTTTTTATATGAATTGCTTAGATAGCTAATGTTCCGCTATCGACGCGATGCTTTAGAATGGCAGTTCCACGCCAACAGTCAACCATATCGGTCGTCCGACCGAGCTGCATCTCCTAGTATGGAGTTACAGAATAAAGTTGTTAACTTGTTCAACTAGCCTGTTTGAATCATCTCCTCTAGACAAGAAAGAACCTCTCTACTAAGATATCCAAGGGAGATGAGAGGAACCAAACATTACTTACGGATAACAGCCGTAAGGAAAAAACAAAAAGTCTATCGCCAAGCGATAAGACATTAGAAATACAATTGGAGAGAAACGTCTCAGGTACAAAACAAGATCAAGAATACCAGATGGTCAATTGTCAAAATGATAAAAATTAAAAGAGATAATCCAGGATTATCGGATATCACACGGTCACAAAACTAACCGAAATTGCAAAGTACCTTTACAGTCCAAAACATGTAAAAACTGAATATATTAATTTTGTTGCTTATATTTATCTACAACTTTTTTCATAATGAAAGTATCAAGTTTAAATAAACCAAGACTTAAATTTAGAACATTTCTATTATTTGACTTGATGAAAAAAGATTCAATGATATTCCTTTTAACTGTGTCATTACATGGGATTAAGGCTCTTGCTTGACTCCAGTTAATAGGATGGTCTAAGTGTCTCATATGTACGAATAATGCATTCGATATTTGCCCAGTTCTCACAGAATATTGATGTTGTTTGAGACGTTGTGAAAGAGATTTACCGGTCTGTCCGTAACAGACTTTATCACACTTTTTGCAAGGAATTTCATATATGCAGCCTGGAAGATCTTTAGGAGAATTTTTTATTATTAAACTCTTGACATTAATATTACTGAAAACAACATTTATGTTAAAAAAGCTTTAAAATTCTAGGACTATCTAAAAACCTTTCATCATAGGGTAATTTTAGAATGTTATGCTTACTAAATTCAAGTTTGTCATTAGTTGAATAAAATGTTTTTCTAGCTCTTTTCCATGCCACATCTATAAAAGTCCTTGGGTATTTAAGTTTCAATGCAATATCATAAATAGTTTTAATTTCAGCGGCAATGAACTGCGGGCTACAGACACGTAAAGCTCTTAGGAACATCCCAGAAAAAACAGAGAATTTAACATTTTGATGATGATTGGAGTAGTAATGAACAAAAGAGGCAATGTTAGTTGATTTTCGAAAGACTGAAAAGGTGAAATTTCCATCATTTCTATGGGCAGTTACATCAAGAAAATTCAAATTAAAATTTCTTTCTTCCTCTACAGTGAATTTTATAGAAGGGACTAAATTATTGAGATTATTAAGGAATTCCTGGAGATTTTCGTGAACTGGCCAAATACAAAAGATATCATCCACATATCTAAACCAAATAACTTTTGGGGGCAAAATTCTTGGCAAGACTTTGGTCTCAAAAAAATGCCATGTAAATATTGCTAAGGACAGGAGATAAGGGATTACCCATAGCCATGCCAAACTTTTGTACAAAAAATTCCCCATTAAAACAAAATTTACTATCTTTGATACATAACCTTATGAGACTAATGAGGTTTGCTACACTTAAGGGAATGTCATGACGTTCTAATTCCTCCTCCAAATACTCAAGTAAGTCATCTACAGGCACTTTTGTAAATAAAGAGACAACATAAAAACTAACCATATTAAAATCAAAATTTAAACTATTCAATTTGTTTATAAAATCAACATTGTTTTTAACATTCGAGTTAGAAATGTTTCCTACCAAAGGAGTAAGAATTTTTACAAGCCATTTAGGTAAATTATACGTAACTGAGCCCACTGAACTAATGATTGGTCTGATAGGGTTATTGATTTTATGTGTCTTGACTAAACCATACATATAAAGTAGGGAGGCGCATTGCGGAGTAAACTGTTTAATTAAATGGTCATAGCCCTTCAAAATGGATTAAAAATTAAAATGATTGTAACAATATATATATATATATATATATATATATATATATATATATATATATATATATATATATATATATATATATATATATACTTATATAAACTTTCACAGCCACATAAAACGAGAAAAATCTCACGAAGGAATTTATCCAGAGAGTATCCATAATCCAAGACTTTCAATCGTGGAGAAAGACTCCAGGATGAATATTTTCCGTCAGTCACTGATTGGTTGATGCGATTACATTTTCAGCTTTAACACCCTAAATACAATGTTATAATATAAAGACAAAATTACCTAATCTGCTGCTGTTATCATAAATGGACAGTTATGTGTGAACCAAAATGCATTTCATTTGTTAATGTCCACCAGCAAAAATACTGAACACATTTTATTTGTGCCATGTCTAAAATGAGAGGTGTGGTCAGACTATTGCACTGAGATCGATCAATGTAATTAGGAGGGTGAGTGGAGTGTGCTTGTGGGTGCATATGGAAAGAAAACATCTTTTTCGCTTGGGTAAATCATGCTTAATTTGATGACGCTGACTTTTGCATAGTATGTTAAGAAGCGCAGTTCTATTCGTTTCATTTAAATCCTGGAAATGTTTCATGGTAGCTGCCAGGAAAGCTTAAATGTCCGATTCCATCAATCATTAGACGTCAGTGCAAGAGTAATTGTGAAAATCCCCTCATGATTGTCCAACAAGTATTGATATCGCAAAGGAATCTTTCGCTCCTGTGGGTGAGTAATATAACTTTTATATGCCTCTTTCTCAAGGAGCTATCTGCAAGAGGTTGGAACTGAAAGTAATAGTGTAGTTTTGTATCTGATTTTAGTCTTGTTATATTGCTTTCATTACAATATTTATATGAACCCAAATTTTTTCATTACTCTTCTTCTTCGTTTCATTACTTTAACAACTTGTACATAGTAGGGAATCCTTTTCAAGCTAAGTCTATTGATTTCCATATTGTGTATTTACGTTTTTCCTGCTTTCTTAGCCTTTCCTTATAAAATCATTTTGTAAAATCCACTGAAAATATTAGTATAAGAATTCTGATATTATTCATTTGCCGATATTTTCA
>NC_061090.1:73328240-73345740 GCF_015104395.2 Macrobrachium nipponense | reverse complement strand
GACAAAATCTTTTGCCCGATGGTGCAAGCTAATCGACTGACTCGCAATAATCACAGCTCTCTTCTCTTCTTTTTTATGCTATTGAAATATTGTGAAATCTTACATACATTGCAAATGATATTACAAGAGTTGTCACTATTACTCAGAAGACTGATAACTAGAATCCTAAACATTACAATACTGGGAGGGATATACATTTGAAAGGCAATATTATGATAATATATACAATACTCGACAAGATAGTATAGGCCGCTTATCGTCAAGCGGCCTAATATCTTGTCGAACTTTCATCAGGGCATTAGGCCATTTACAGCACATGGAGAAAGGGGTGGAGCTGAGACACTCGACAAGGAGAGAGCTCTTAGTCACTTGTTCGGAGGTTTAGTAAGAGGATGTAAATATTTCTTTGTCCGTACTCCCACTACATTTGTTGCCAGCCGTGTATCACTTTATTGCCTCCTGTGAACTTAATATAGGCCAAGAGGGTGATTTGAGTCAACAGATAAGAGCACAGATATGTGCATTGAAGCAATCTGACCTTGGAACAAATCAGTTATCGGATCAGCTGGGTGTGGGAAGGTTTTCAGTTCGATGCTGGGTTGCCAGGTTTAACTAAAGTGGCAACCATGACATTCCATCTCATAAAAAAAAGCGCCCTCGTATGCCTAAGAAGACTTCTGATCGAAGTTTGACTGCTCTTAAGCGTCAATTACTTTCTAATTGATGCTTGAGAACAGTCAAACTTCGATCAGAAGTCTTTAGGTATACCAGGGCGGTTTTTTTTTTTGAGACGGAATCTCATGGTTGCCACCTTCGTTAAACCTGGCAACCCAGCGTCGAACTGAAGGCCTGCTCACGGATTGCTTCAATGCACATATCTGTGCTATTATCTGTTGACTCAAATTACCCTCTTGACCCATATTAAGGTCACAGGGTGTTGTTTGTTTGTATGGTGCTTTTACGTTGCATGGAACCAGTAGTTATTCAGCAACGGGACTA
Source organism: Macrobrachium nipponense (assembly GCF_015104395.2). Taxonomy (NCBI): domain Eukaryota; kingdom Metazoa; phylum Arthropoda; class Malacostraca; order Decapoda; family Palaemonidae; genus Macrobrachium; species Macrobrachium nipponense. The sequence goes on along the minus strand of NC_061090.1, from coordinate 73,344,741 downwards.
ACGGCTTTACGTGACTTCCAAACCATGTCAAGAGTAAACTTCTATCCCCAGAAGTACACATCTCTCGCTCCTCAATGGAATGGCCGAGAATCGAACCCGCGACCACCAAAGTGGGACGCCAACATCATACCAACCACGTCACTGAGGCGCTTAAGGGCAATACAGTGATACGCGGTAGGCAAAACAATACACACACACAGACCCTTATTAACCTGCTGTCCGAACGACGCTGGTTGGATAGTGAGAGCCTGGCAGTGACTGACACAGGATCGAGTTCTGTACAATATGGATCTAAAGACATACCAGAAGAAAATCGCACTGTGTATCGTTGTAGCAGTGAGTAAAAAGATAAAAGCGACGTGGCAGAAAAGGACGTGGTGTAAAGAGTGGCTACAGAGAGGAGCAGACATGGGAAGTCATATGACGATATTGCGGGAACTGAAACATGGCTATGAATCAGATTTCATCAACTATTTGAGAATGGACCCTAACACCTTTTATAAACTCTTATCGAAAGGGGAACCATATATAAGGAAACAAGATACTACCACGGGGTAAAGTATTTCAGCTGAAGCTCGACTACATGCAGCTACCTATCACTACACTACAGCACTAGGATTTCCAAGAGAGTCTGAGTTAAATAGTTCCAGAAACTTGCAAGCAAATTTATATAGTCCTAAGGAAAGAGTACCTTAATGTGAGGTTTACCAATACATAATACATGTTTAAAATCACTCCCCTCATATATTTGATAAATTATCTTTGTTCATATCGAAATCATGTAAATCCTAGGTACGATTACGTCATCAGAATTAGGCTATGTACGTAGCGTTATGGTGCAAGAATGCATAATGCTGAAGTGCACTAATAAATATATTGAAATATTCCACCTTTATTTATTTACGAGGTTCAGTCATGTACTGAACAAACATTTTGGTATATGAAAATGACCTTCGTTAACCTAGTAACTTTGCTTAAATGGACCTAGAGAAGGATAACGAACGGAATATTGTTTTTTCATCAGCCTATATTTACGATGGCATACCTATAAATAATGCATAACACATTCCTTTGTCAAAATCACTCCACAATCTTGCCTGATTTACCTAAAACAGGATGTCATTAATAAGTTTTTGTACATACATTCTGGTCATCCCAGACATATGTCTGAGATCATTAGCAATCACAAAATCAAAAGCTGTACATTCATCATTATTAGTCATATCCTCGGATGATAATTGAATTCAGTTGATGGGGAGCTTCCTGTAATACATCATTAGGCAACGGGTGATCTTAGAGCCACAGTCTGTTCGTCATTATGAAACAGAAGTAGATCGTTGAATATTTAAAATACACGTACAATGACAAGTTGTAGGCTGTGATCGAGCTCACATGCTCGTTTGTGTGACAGACAGAGTATACTTAATGGAACATGCAAATATAACATGTATTGCTTAAGTAGATTTATGTTTTCTTTATTGGATTTACAGACCCCTTCAACACCAGAGGATTGGGAAAAGGTGGCTGACGATTTTTGGAGAATGTAGAACTTCCCAAACTGCCTTGGAACCGTTGACGGCAAACATATTGAAATACGGCAACCACTTGGTTCCGGGTCCTATTACTATAACTACGAGGGCACTTACAGTATCATTCTTATGACTGTGTGATCCAAAATCTGATTTCCCCTGTTGGTGTCAATGGAGGTGTGACGGAAGTGTGAGGGTGAACACCAGTATCAGTCAGCGTATTGTCAACCACACTGCCGGATTGCCAGAGGACGCCAAACTGCCTGGGAGCGATAAAGTCTTGCCATTTGCCTCCTTGTCAGACGACGCGTTTCCTTTGCAACGCCATATTATGAAGCCATGTGCATACCAGAAACAGACTACAAGTGAGCGGATATTTTCGTATCGTCTCTCTAGAGGACGATGTACTTTGGAAAATGGATTTGGAATGCTTGCAAATAGGTTCCGAGTGTTCCTTGCACCAATCAATTTACCACCGGAAAAAGCTGACATACTGGCACTTGCATGTACGGCGCTCCACAACTTTTTACGGATAGATGAAATAAATCAGTATTCACAACCTGAGGGGTCCTTAGAAATCGAAAGTGTGTCTGATGGGATCGTTGCTCCAGGGGAGTGGCAACAAAGGAGTGCAGAATTGCTAGGACTTCAGGCCGCAATGCCAGCATTAAAGGAAAGATGGTGCGAGAAAAGTATATGGAGTATTTTTAGGGTGAAGGAGCGGTTCCTTGGCAAAACAAATTTCTTCATGGCAGCGGAAATGTTTCTTGTGATACTTAAAATATAAGTGCGATATTAATTATAGGCGTATTGACAGATATGTAACAATTTATTACATTAATGTATAAGGGGAATAAATATGCTTAATAGGTAATGGTGGTTTTTCGGAGAGAGAGAGAGAGAGAGAGAGAATGTCCTATACATACCTCATAGTCTGATAACATTCCCACAGGTAATGTCTCCTCACTATTGTCGAGGTTTGATACTGATGGTCGTACTATATCACCGGAGTTCAAACATTTTAAGGAGTTGAAGCACCATAATTTTGTGGGTGTATTGATCCTCGCTTCCAGCTCCTGATTTTTTTCCCATGCTCGCTTTACGCATTTCCCTCCGATGCTGAATTCGAAGAAGAGGTATTTTACGTTTGACTTCTACTTCATTCATGTAGTCGGAATTTTGCTTGAGATTGGTAGTGATTTGTTTGATTGCTGCAATGCGTGCGTCATGGTCTTTGTACACTTCGCCTCGTACATCCTACAGACATGGATGTTGTCGATACAACTCTATCAGGTTCAGAGTTAATTGTTGAGACCAGCGTCCCTTGGACATATCTACTGGTTGAGGGTGGAACACGAGAAATCATAGCTCGTGGGTACTGCAGGCCTGGCAATAACTCCGCTGTACTCTGACGTCTTTTTTCTGCTATTTTCTACTATTTAGGTTAAGTGAAAGTGGTTGTTCCAAGGGATAAGTGTGTATTTTAGATAATTACATTATACTGAGGCACACACACATCTATGTAGTAAGATATGCGTTAAATAAACGAGTAGAACAAATCCGGTTTAATATGACCTATACAGTTCAATTAAAAGAAAGGTAACAACAAATCACCTAAAAACATTAATCTTCAACGAAGTTTATAAGAATATCAGGAATAACGTAAACGAAATAGTAAGCAACGGAAATATGAATATGAAACACACAGAAAACATATTTGAAAAAAGGTATTTACAAGAAAATAAGAACATACTGGCAAAGATAATTATTTACAAGATATCAAGACTTTATGCAAGCCAGCTTCTATAAAACATGTTGCTTAGGACACACCTTCATGCCTTTATTATCGGCTTATGGTTATCGACCACTCTTGTCAACCAAGATTTATCTTGGTAATTAGGTAGCCCTCTCTCCTGCATCCTTTGAGATTGTGGTTCATTAAGATATAAATTATATTTCAGTACACTGATTAATTTGCATTTAAAACTTTTATTCAATCGGGCAGTTTATAATTGTAATAGCCATAATCCCCTCATATCCCCAAAAGGGCAATGTATTCGAGAAGTTAATTAAGAGGGCAGTGTGGTTATTATAATTACATATGTATCCGTTGATAATGACCAGTAGATTCTACATGTACACTCTCGCGTGCACACACACACACACACACACACACACATATATATATATATATATATATATATATATATTATATATATATATATATATATATATATATATATATATATATATATATATACATATATTATGGCACTGGCGGAAATTAAATCAAAATAAATGAGGTCGATAACCTAAGTGTTTGGTGTTTGAGACAAGTGCAAAACAGTCAGTTCCTCAGGATGCTGATATGAGACAAAAGTCATAACACTTCGATCGCACCAGGCTTGCAAATGACCTGAAAAGTGGAAAGATCAGGTGACTGTGACGTCAGAGGTCAAGTGAGCTCAGCGAAATGGAAAACGCACATACACGGGAACAGAGAAGACGTTAGTGCGCATACATTCGTACGTCCATTAGTAGGTGTAAGTGCATATGTCCATGAGGGCAAAAGAGATCAGATATAACCTCAGTATGGGACCTCATTGATTCATTGACAGAATCTGTCAGTGGTGACCCAAAAACTGGAAGGCGCTGAAGGTCCATCAGAAGGTAACGTGAAAGAAAGACTTTGAACAGTGACATTGATTTCAGCTTCTAGAAAGGGGTAATGCAGAGGAACACTTTGAAAGATTTATAAGGCCCCATCCACACGGTCGAGCTTTGGTCGACGAACTTTGTCCGATGTGATGTCAGAACTTTACCGCAGTTTGTCCGCTTCTGACGTCACATCGAACAAAGTTCGTCGAGCAAAGCTCGGCCATGTGGACGGGGCCTAAGACATTTATCCATTTCATTTCTTAGGTCTTTTCAGTGTCTGATAATTGAGGTTTCTTTTTCATAATGGATTCGGTTGTCGCTACCCAATAATGAATTCTCTAGAATTTTATCTGACACTTATTTGATAGAGACCCATGGAGCTATTTGACAGTGAGGATAAATGGGGATAGTTCTATTCAATATGATTACGTAGAGGAGTAATGGTGATTTAATGATTTTTGGGGATTTCTTTAATTCCTTTTATTTAATTTTCATGTTAGCTATTTTGGGGAAATAAAGATTTTATTTTTGTATAGCGAGAGTTTGAATTCGCCTAAGATTTTATGATTGATTTTTAGCTAGCTACAGGGATGGCAGGCGATTGCTGCATTTAAGGTAGGTCATGCTATCAGATAGAGGTTCTCTCCTTTTAGTTAAATGAGGTCTTTTGGACTACCATAACATATATATATATATATGTATATATATATATATATATATATATATATATATATATTATATATATATATATATATTTATATATAGAAACTACCGATCATATTTTTTCCAGATACGTTTGTAATCTTAATAATCACAATGCCCCCTTGTCTTCGGTTTTATCACTCTTTGGAAGCTAATGCCAGTACTAAGCCAAGATCCAAATGGAGAAAGAAATGGAGATACTACGATGACCGGCCGAGATTCGGCCTCTCGTCTGGGATATCTTCATTTCTCTCTTTATTTGGATCCAGGCTTAGTAGTGACAAACTTTTCGAAAGTGTTAGGATATCGAGAAGTTAAAAAGGTGGTAAGGGCGGATTCCACCGTGGCAACATTTTGGCAACAAGTAGCATGCTACATTGTCGCATACGCCAAGTGTAAAGTTTCCACCATTTTAACAGTAGGCAACCTGTGGCACGCAACTATGTGGCAACTCTTTGATGTATACCCCGACACATGCGACAAGATTTAGCCTGTTGACTACTAGTGTTGAGCGCCTTCCCACCAGCCGCGGGAAGGATTCGATGTTGAAAGCAACAAGATGAAATGGTCGCAAGAAAAAAGTGTAGAATATATAGAGGAATGTAGGAAACTTGCTGTTCCATGGAATATATGCTTGACAGAGTACAAGAATAACCATGATAAACTAGATGCACCATGGGGATTAGCAGAGAAATTTAACTGGTAAAAAAGATCAACAACTTACATACTGCTCACTCACACATGTGAGTTGGTTTGGAGGGAAGATTCTCTCTCCTCTCTCTCTCTCTCTCTCTCTCTCAAGACATCACACTAGCGCCACAGTAGCGTAGTTGGTATGGTGTTGGCGTCTCACCACGGTGGTCGCGAGTTCGATTCTCGGCCATTCCATTAAGGTGAGAGATATGTGTATTTCTGGTGATAGAAGTTCACTCTTGACATGGTTCGGAAGTCACATAAAGTCGTTGGTCCCGTTGCTGAATAACCACTGGTTCCATGCAACGTAAAAACACCATACAAACAAACAAACAAACAAGACATCGCACAAGCAGTGGCAAATGCTCTCTCTCTCTCTCTCTCTCTCTCTCTCTCTCTCTCTCTCTCTCTCACACACACACCCACACCCACACACATGCACTCAAAAGATAGTTCTAGAAACGCAATGTTTTAATTGGCTCTCTCTCTCTCTCTCTCTCTCTCTCTCTCTCTCTCTCTTACATGAGTAATCAGTTTTCATGATTTTTTTTGAAACGGGGAAATGCCGGCGTTGGATATTTGACTTTTTATTTTACATAAATAAACAATTTCCATTATTCCAAATTTTATCGTAACTTTGCGCAGTAACTTATTTGAGGTTTTTAAAGTAAGTCATTCGAGTAACAGGTCATTTTTGTATCAGCCTTCTTTTGTAGGCATTTCAGTACTAATAGCCTTGCTGAATAACCATTAGTTCCGTACAACGTAAAAACACCATACAAACAAACAAACAAACAAACAGTATTAATAGATCACAGCAGCTTTTCTTGTTACTATTATTATGAGTATTAGTATTAAGACATCGTGTTGACAAATGGTTTAGTTTTTGTTGAATTGATGGAAGAGGTTTTGTGGCATTCAACAGTCAACATAGAATGTAGCATGCTACAAGCAACCACGGTGTTGCCTTGTCGCAGACAACATACTGAACCACAATATCTTGAGAATAAGTTACACCCTAGGCCTAGGGTAATTATAACTGAATAGAGCTTCGTCAACAGTGAGATTCAAACCGCTACCTGATACAGAGAGAGCGATGTACCAGGCCTTATGACCACTGACATCGTTGTTTCTAATTCAGGTAACGCTCGAATCTAACTGGTGATGAAAATGTTACCAATTAATTCCCCTTAGTCAGGAGTTATTCCCTATCAAACGACATCTATGGCTTAATATTTTTGGATATATATGTGTTTGTGTGTGCATAAATATGTCAAATATAACATAAGCTGAGAAGAAACCTCTCTCTCTCTCTCTCTCTCTCTCTCTCTCTCTCTCTCTCTCTCTCATCGCTTTTTAGCCTATCCCTGTACTTGGCTTAATTTCAGAATATGAGGCAACCGTCTAATAGAATGTGCTCCTCTTCGAGACGCAGGTGTTGTTTCTTCCTCGACCTACCGTAATCCATTAGTTTACCAAACTTCTTGAACAAATTACTTATCACCCAAGGAAATTACTCTGGAAAATAGCGAAAGGTTATTACTTGTTTAATGATGTAATAAGGTATCATGACTTTTCTGTCAATTTAGACTGAAGATTATGTTTCACACAGTAAACCATTGCTTTTCGTTAATTAATATTGTAGGTATTAATGGCAACCTTCATTCATTTCTCCCCCTTTTAGGATATGGTTGTATCAAGATTGGACCTTCGTGAGAAACTGCCTTTAAAAGGAAAATTGAGGAATTAATCAGTGTAGAGTTCACCTCGAGGCCAGAAGGATAATGAAGGACAACTTAAACCATCTGTCTTGCCAACTGAGTCCTTTGACTACGTAATTTATCTCCTCTTGTCGGCTAACAAGGAGTGATTACGGCAGGACGGAACTGCTGAGATGGTAATCCATCACGCACAAGAGTCATAGACTTTGGCCTTTTCGGATCATGTTTAAAAGTCTGACTCAACCTGCTGTTCTTGCTAAATTTCAACAGTGCATAATCAAGCGGTCACTGCATTTGTCTGTGAATAGAAACAAGGCAAGTAAAAGTATTGCAAATAAATATACCCGTTTAAAAGTACATGGTAAATAAGAGGAATGCATTTGAGTGCACAGGGGTTCATGATAAAATGTATTTGCTGTATAAGAAATGTTAACGTTACATAATATTAAGAGAGAGAGAGAGAGAGACAGAGAGAGAGAGAGAGAGACGGGTGAGGGGGGGGCGTTGCTTGTTGAATCGATGCCTGTCTAGTCATTACTATAAATATTTTTGTTGTAAGCAAACAACAAAATGAGAATCACAGACAAAAGCAATGCTTATCATATAAATGAATATGTTTTTTACTTTTTATTTTTTGTTTATTTTTTTTAGTACAGTTTGTGTTATGTGATGAAAATATGCTCAGTTTATTTAACCAAATATCCTGCATTTGCCAGTATAAATGACAGCTGTGAATAACATTTTGTTTCAGTTTGTCTCGGCATACAAAAGCTATTGAATGAAATAACCATACTGTCATGATAAAAATGTAAAAATCTTTTTCTTTTGCTTACTGTTCTAGTCAATAAAATTCCTCGAGGCTTTTATATTTGAATATCTTGAGTCTTTTCAAGAACCTTGTTAGTCTCAACATTCTTTCATCGAGTTTCGTCTATCTCATTGGAATTTATCTTAAAACAAACTCCTTCTTAAATAGGCCCGAAGTGAACTTGAACTGCCGAATTACGTATGCATAGCCATATACTTCGGGGGACCTCCAGTAAGTAGGTCTTGTACGAGACTCTGGCCCTGTTACTGGCTGGCATTAGTGATGCTTGCGAAGTAATTTGTACGCACTCTGCTCAAAATATATTGCTGGTGCTCTGCATAACGATGCTCACATTATGCAATGATTTAAAAAGGGATTATCTCTGATCTGCATTATATTACGACCAAAAGCGACCACGAGACAAGGAAGGAAATGAGTACACAGGTGCTGGCTAAGATTTAAATACAGTGAAACGAATTACGCTGAAACAATCAAACAAGAGTGATAGTATTTTCTTAAAAGGCATTTTTTTTTTCATGTGTCGCTCAGACAATGCAGATCGATTTCTTGCAACTGAGGAGTGAGGCTACTGCTTTCATGTTGTTCAAGACCATAATATCTGATCCCAGAAAGCTAAACTTTGGGTTATGAGTTCGTGTCATCACATCAGTCCATGAGAGAGAGAAAGAGAGAGAAAAAGAAAATCGGAAATGAAGAAAAGACGTTTAGCAAGCCTTATAGCGGGGGGTTAAATAGAAGGCTCAGCAGAAAAATTACTATTTTTTTCAATACTTATATTTCTTCAATGAATCTGTTTAGGTGAGACCGCTGATGAGGATAGACCTGAGTGCCTTAGTCTCTGCCTTCGACGAGGAGTCATATATATATATATATATATATATATATATATTATATATATATATATATATATATATATATATATATATATATATATATATATATATATATATATATATATATATATATATATATATATATATATATATATATATATATATATATATATATATATATATATATATATATATATATATATATATATATATATATATATATATATATATATATATATATATATATATATATATATATATATATATATTTATATAATTTATATATAGATATATATATATATATATATATATATATATATATATATCATATTTAATATATATATATATATATATATATATATATATATATATATGTATATATATATATATATATTTGTGTGTGTGTGTATTTAATAAAAGGAGCTATTAAAAAGGCCAAAATATACAGAGAAAATACTATATTTCAGAGACCACTGTCACTCTCTTCAGGTAGATGAATGAGGAAAGGTACAGAAAAGGTGATATTTATACCAAGAGATACATCCACAGGTAACCCAATTTAGGTCACTCCCACTGATAATCCTCCTTTAATCCTCTTTAGCATTGGTTGAATGAAAACTTTATCAATTACAGCTGAATCCCATGCGTCCTTTGAAATATTCATTACCTGTCTCTGTTTAATCAAGGCCAATTCTATCATCTGACTCTTGTACCAACAGTTGCTGCTATAAAATATATTTGACAAATTCCAGTTCATTCTGTGGTTATGTTCATTTATATGGTTGAAAATGGCTGAGTTCTATTGCAAATACCCATAACAAACTGACTGTTGTATTTATCTCTGGGGAAGTGATTTTCCTGTAAAACCGATGTAAGATTGGTCACAGTCCAGCATCGGATTTCATAAACGCCTGTGTCCTTGGGGATGTCTTTTGTTGGATGTTAATTTGGGATTTGGCGAAGGTGTTTGGGTAAGTAAATGTAAAAGGGTTAGATTTTCCGAGAGTCTGGGTCACCGTCTTCATCCTGTCCGGGTGTGGAATTTTTATTTTATTGTTATGTGTCTCTCTGGTCTTGTCCTGAGGGGGTCGGTAGAAAATTATGTTTGCGTTGTGAAGTGCTTTCTCAATTATATGGTCAGGATACCTTAAAGACGAAAGCTGCCTACGAATTAGTTCAAATTATTCTTCTAGGAAATCTGGGGAACAAATTGGTAAGGCTCTTAAGAATAGGTTGCTTGGCTACGCCTATCTTGATAGGAATGTCGTGATAGCTAAAGTAATGAATGTATGAAAGTGAGAACATTGGTTTAATGTATATGGTAAATTTGTAATCTGTTGTGCCTCGAATTAAAACATCAAGAAAACGAATTTTGTTGTCTGTTTCCCATTCAACTTTAAATTTGATGCTGACTATTGTGTTTAATTTTGAAAGGAATTCATTGAAATTGCCACATCTATTATCCCAAAATGTTATAATATCATCTACATATCTACTTCACAGCATGGTTTTGGGTTTTATTGCATTTATTACTGTAGTTTTAAAGTAATCCAGACTCTCAGAAAATATAACCCTTTTGCAATTATATTTACCCCCAAACAACCTTTTAGGCCAAAATCCCTGAATTAACAACCATCCAACAAAAGACATCCCACAAGGACACAGGCGTTTACAAAATCCCATGCCTGGACTGTGACCAATCTTACATAGGTTTTACAGGAAAATCACTTCCCCAGAGATTTATTCAACATGAACGGTCAGTTAGGTAAAGGTATGGGCAACAGAAATCAGCTATTTTCAACCATATAAATGAACATAACCACAGAATGAACTGGAATTTGTCACATATAATTTATAGCAGCAACTGTCGGTGCAAGAGTCAGATGATAGAATCGGCCTTGATTAAACAGAGACAGGTAATGAACATCTCAAAGGGCATGTGAATTAACGGGGAAATTAGACGACAAACTGTCATAGTGGACACAAGTGATTTTGGCGTAGAGAAGGCGCTCGGTGGTCCGTCAGAAAAGGTAAAAGTGAAAGTGACATTGAGTCCAGTTCTAGAGAAAGGGGAGTGCGATGTGACACTCATTTTATTGACAAACTTTAACATTTCATTGTTTGTTACTATCTCTGATTTTCAGACGAATTCGAAGTTACCATATAGAAAAATAGGTTTTCTCTAGACTTGTATTAACTTTTGATACATCATGAATTCTTGAACAGAAAGAGATAAGAGGGGGTACTTAATTAAATATGATTTTGGGAAGAATATGATAGTTTAACGTTTTTTTTTTTTTGAGATATTACTAACTCATTTTATTCCATTTTCGTGGTAGCTATTTTTGGGAAATAAAAAGTATATTTTTGTAAAGCGAGAGTTTGAATTAGCCTAGAGTTTGATATTTGATTTTCAGCTAGCTTCAGACGGTGACTCTCAAAGGGAACTTGAAAGGTAGGTTACGATTCCCAGTTAGGAGTTTTCTCCAATTATTTTAAACGAACGTCATTGTGACCTCGTAAGATATACACACACACACACACACACACACACACACACACACACACACACACATATATATATATATATATATATATATATATATATATATATATATATATATATATATATATATATATATATATATATATATATCGATTAAGTTGGCAGTAAAGTGAAATTGCCTTTCATTACCAAAATTAGGAGTAAAGCAGCCATAAGTGAATTTTGACTCATTGCAGGAGAGAGGCAGACAGACAGACAGACAGAGAAGCAGAAGCTATGTAAAGATACTAACCTATTTTCTCCCTTACAAGGAAAGCATTAATGAGTAATCTTGTATAACCGGAGAGAGTGAGAGAGAAAGAGAGAGAAGAGAGAGAGAGAGAGAGAGAGAGAGAGAGAGAGAGAGGCAATTTTGTTTATATAATAAAAACCTAATTCCATATTGAGACAACGAGCCTAATGCTCTGGGAGATGTGAAAATCAAACTCCACTTAAGCCCTGACGCGTCTAGTTGATGTAATTAAGAGAAAACCGTAATTACAGCTCATTAGCCACCCATAGTGCTTGAGCGCGCCTTTCCACTGCTAATTACTTAGCGCTTCCGTCTTGAGGAGTTAATGACGTATCCTGGGAATTGCGTTCCATTTGGATTTTCACGGTAAGGGAGATGAACGATTTCTCACTCTACAAACACACGCGCTCGCACACACACACACACACACATATATATATATCTATATATATATATATATATATATATATATATATATATATATATATATATATATATATATATCATTATCATATATCATATATATATATAGTATATATATATATATATATATATATATATATATATATTATATATATATATATATATATATATATATATATATATATATATATGTATATATATAATATATATATATATATATATATATATATATATATATATATATATATATATATATTAACTTTATCACTTACACAGGTGTTCTCTACATTAATACAATTACTAACAGGACCTCATTGCAACTGGATGGTATCAAGTGGAGATATTTATTCAAGTAAAATTACAAACTTTCCTGAACTAACAGTCCTCACTGTACAGTATCTGTGGAATGACCGGTCACGTAGTCCAGCTATATTTATATGTGTGTGCGGAGAAGATTACAGTCCTTATTCCTGTTATTACCCTCCTCCTCCTGTATGGGCCCGCCTTTGTGACCTTCACCTTTCTCTGCCTGCCGATCTTTCCAGGTGTCTATAAACAAAGTTTTTTTTGTGTGTGTGTGTGTTTTTGCGTTTCTTTTCTATTGTAGAGTGTATGATTCTTCTAAATAGGCTGTCTTTGAATCCGTTTCCTGTGTCACCTGCCATTACATTTCATCGTTTGCGCATGTTATGAAGGCATTCGCTACAATCAGTCTGGCCATTTTGTGTGTTCCTGTAAAAAAGAAAAAAAAAAATCATACTTTCCCAATCTATTTTATGTTCTTGTTCCCAACAGGCCATATTGTTTGTTTTCCTGTAAAAAAAAAAAAATCATACTTTCCCATTCTATTTGATGACCTTTTCCCCAAAGTGCTTACTGTTGGTAAAAATAAATATATAGATAATCAAACAAATGTGTAAATAAGTGAATATATTTGATAAATATACTTCCTGTACATGGTGAATGGAACTGAAATCACACGTGTGCAGCACGGCCCTTTTGTACCTAACGTCTATACCGCTGACGTACGTTGGATTAAAGTGAGAACGTAGTGTGAGGTCATTACACTCACGGTATACGTATACGTGGGTGTTACTTGCTCGCCCCGTCAATTTTGCGCGGTGCGTAGGCTTTTTACGCATTATTTCGTAATTACGGTGTGGCGTCATTATGTTGACTTTCGGCCATCGGCCTGTGACACGTATCCACTTCAGGGTAAGGTAATCGTCTTTTCCGAAGAATGGGGTCCATCGAGTTTTTTAGTTGTTGAAGGTGCTGTGGGCTAAGGCTGAAATTTGTGTACTTAGGTTATCTATATTAGTGCTAAAAGCAAAGGCAATAATCCTTTGAAACAGATTCTATAGTGGGGAAAAAATGTTAGGTTTAAAATTCGGGAGACAGAAGTCCAGTCCCAGAGAAGGAAGAAATTCCTCTGTCTTCGACAGTACTCTATTAGACAGGTTGAAGGCAGAATTTATTTTTTTATTAAAAACAGGAACAGTAACACCTAAACTCTTTAGCTTTTTATCATGTCTAATAATAATGACCGAAGGAAATTATTTATGCTCTTGGACATAAAACCTAAGTGCTTGAATCACTCACTTTTTTTAGATACTATTATTTTCACTCACCTTTTTAACAAGACCATAAAATATTTTTTTTTTACTACGTGTCATTGCATGGAGGTAGTAGTTAGTGATACCATTGGCATGTCGCCAGTTGAAGCATTGTTTCGTTGTTTGATGCGGTATGCGTGTGTTTTGTTACTATACGATTAAGGCGTTAGTTACAATGGCTAGAGTGACGTGTAGGCTTCGTCTCAGTAGTATTTTTGAGTCATAGGCACGAGAAGAGGTTGAGTCAAGTAATGTGAATTCAGAAACCGCAAGTTGCTCCTGAGGGATGACGTGTTCCTGATGGTTAATGGTAAGATTGTTTGGTTTATAATTTGGGGTGTTAATTAGAAGCCGTTTTGAGTCGCTCGACTGAAATAAAGGGATAAGTTTGCGAGAGAACGTTTTAATATTAACTGGGCGCTAGTTTTATTTTATTTTCCTGGTTCATTTTTTTTTCTTTTTTCTTTTAAGGTAATTTTCTTACATGTGAGCGATGGTGTGTTTAAAATGTAAGGACTATTCCGTATAGTTTTTGTGATTTTTTGCTTTCTTGTTGGTTTGTATCTCTGTGCAAACGCGATGATTTGGCGAATTAGGCCAGTTCTTTTTTCTTCTTCTTCTTCTTTTTTTTTCAACAATGAAGGAACTTATCGTTCTGGTTTTCAGAGTTTTTTTTCCTTTTCGTGTTGCTGGAGCAGCCCGTAGCTGAACTGGACATGTAGTCCAGCTGTATTTATATCAGTGGGGGAGCGGGGGGGGGGAATTAAAGCCTAGAGTTTGTTTATTTAATGTTTCATTTTGTCTAGTTGAGACGGTAATCACGCGAAGCAGTCACACATACATACAAGCACACACACACACACATAAATATATATATATATATATATATATATATATATATATATATATATATATATATATATATATATATAATATATATATATATATATATATATATATAAACTATATATATATATATATATATATATATATATATATATATATATATATATATATATATAGTATATATATATATATATATATATTTTTTTATATAGGATATATATATATATATATATATATATATATATATAGAAAGGTCAGAGGTTCAGTAGAAACAGGCTGGTACATAAAAACATCTTTATTAGTGTCGACGTTTCAGGACAATAAGTCTCATTTTCAAGACTCTAATAAAAGATTAAATGTTGTAGATTATAAAAAACAAACAAATTACACAAAAATCTCTTTAAAACCAAATTGACTTAAAGATAGATTCATCATTGCAGGAGGTACCAACCTATAATAGAAAGGAGAAGAAGGGCGAATGGAATAAGGGCAGGTGAAAAGCAAAGAAGACGGTTACGACAGTAGAGAGGGTGGAAGAGTTTTGGGGACTCATCAATGGTATACTGTCTGTTTGATAGTAGTTCCAGAATAGACAGTGCTAGCTCGGAAGAGGCCCTTAAATAAGTTTGCAAACAATGACCCATAGCAATTCCCCAGACCTCATGACGCCTGGGGTGATTGTATTCAATGTTACTACCACATTTTTTGGCATGCTCTCTTATATTCGAAAATTCGGGATTACTCAATTTATTGCCCGTTCGATAGCTAACGCCTCTGTGAGAGTCAGCGCGTACCTTGAGAAGTCTTTGGGTGCAGCCCGCCTAAATTCCTCGAGAAAATGGAGGACAAACGTATTTATATATCACCCCAGGCGTCATGAGGTCGGGGGAATTGCTATGGGTCATTGTTTGCAAACTTATTTATTGGTTATCTGGAGGAAGAATTTTTAAATAAATGCCCGGAGAACTCTAAACCAGTATATTACAGAAGGTATGTTGAGGATACCTTTGCCTTATTCAAACATTCCTGGCAAAGTCAATTATTTTTAGAATATGTTAACAATATGCATCCTAATGAGAAATTTACATAAGAACAAGAAAAGTATAAACCCTTGTATTTTTAGATGTTAAGGTTATTAGACATAACCACAGTTTTAGTACTTCTGTTTTTCCGAAAAATACTTTTACAGGTCTAGGGAGCAACTTTTTTAGTTTACGCTTTCATTCTTTTAAAATAAATTCAGTCACCATGTCTTCCCCAATTCCATTTATTCATTCTAACAACGTACGTTCCAAAGTGAAACGTATTATTGAAAAGGATCTACTATAAGATTTAGAGCACTTGTCCCGGTGTTTTTCCGGAATAATCTTTCTTTTGTGTATTTGACAAAGATATTACTTAGCCATAGTATACTTTACAACACTACCTAATGTTCGGCAGCATTCTTTATTACTTGTATTAGAAAAAAGTACATTCATAAGAGTAAAATGAACCAGCCGAAGCCAGTGGCGGAACACTCTAATGTATGGTTTCAAAGTTATACGTGACTTAAACATATGACGTCCCGACTCCCCCAACAAAGTGATGACGACGAACAGCTGTTTCTGAAATTCTGAATGAATATTCGTACCTTGTCAAGGTTTCAAGAATGGCGGCTATGATAAGTCATTGTCCCCGTGGTTGCTTTTACGTTGCATGGAACCAGTGGTTATTCAGCATCGGGACCAACGGCTTTACGTAACTTCCGAACCACGTCGAGAGTGAACTTCTATCACCAGAAATACACATCTTCCACTCCTCAATGGAATGGCCGGGAATCGAACCCACTACCACCGAGGTGGGACGCTAATACC
>NC_061090.1:73310740-73320740 GCF_015104395.2 Macrobrachium nipponense | reverse complement strand
TTTATAAAAGGAATTGGAAATATCAATTTGTTCAGTTTCAAAAAACTCTGAATTTAACGTGGATTTCATGAAAGGGATTTTATTCAGTTCGTTTCAGGATGAAACAGTATATATTCCTAAACGTTTTTTAGATGCTTTTCATAAATTGAAAAACAAATCTGACATTAAAATCTCAAAGGCCGACATGGGGGTGATGTGTGGTGGTCATGAATAGGTCAGATACCTTATTAATAAGGTATCTAGATTTGCACGGCGATTTTAGTACTTACACCAAGATTTCTGCAGCTCCGTCTATCTCTGACATTCAGTCCACGTTTAACAAGAAAATTAAGGACATTATAAAAGTTGGCGTTACCAAAGAAATGAAAGATGTTAGTCTTAGCAAACTCACAAGAGAACTGCCCTCGTTTAGTTATTTCTTTGGTCTTAAAAAAATCCAAAAGGAGAGCATCCCTTAAAGGTCAACTGTAGCATAATCTTGATTCCACTGATAGAATTTGGGGTAAAAATCTGGATGGAATTATGTACTGTCTGGCCATCGTCTCATTATTCACTAATGTACCTCTTGACTTTGTTTTAGCTAATTTGGTCAAAATTACTGAAGAGGGTAAATTCACGCCATCTATTCAAATTAATAACTTATGTGAGCTGATAAAGACGTGTGTAGATTCTAACATATTTGAGTTCGAAGGAGATTTCTACCAACAAAAGGCAGGAGTTGCTATGGAATCCTCACTGTAGCCTGTTTTTGCTAATCTTTGTATGGCATTTTTTGAAATATGTTTTATGAACAAACTTCCGGATGATTTGAAATCTTCTATATGGGTAAGATATGTTGATGATATTTTTTATTGTTTATAAGGACGATGCCGAATGTTTTGATCAGTTTCTATTACAACTGAATAGTTGTATTCCATCAGTCAAGTTCATAGTGAAATGGGGAGTCGATAAGAACTTAAATTTTCTGTTCTCGGGAAAAGTACTCACACAAATACGTACATACATTTTTATTCGCATCATGACGAGAAATTCATAAGTAATGTTCTGACCAATTTGTTTTTTTCAGAGCGTTGCGAGTTTGTGATCCTTATTTCATTGACCAGGAAATTGAAATTCTTGACATTTAAGTTTCAAAAAGTTATGTTACCCCAAGCTTTTTATTGACAAATGTCTTTCTAGAGCCAGGAGAATGTTTTATAATAGAAGGGAACACACTTCAACTGTTAATTTTAAATGCTTTCCCCCTCATGACCTGAGAAAAGTTCTTAATAATCGTACAAAAGAAAGACATGGACGTAACGTAGTTTTTCGATACCTAATACACTTACAAAGAAAATTATCAAAAACAATTGCAGAAAAACTGTGACATCGGTGAAAGTGGTCGTTCCCTGGACGAAAAGAAACGTGAACATATTGCAGCTTGCCGTCTGGGTAATTTTTACAGTGCCATTGCTAACCACGCATGGGGATTCTGATGATGTCATTGACTTCAGGGGAGGCAAAGTTATCTATTACAGTGCGGATATGACCACTAGGAGGATTGTGGAAGGGGCACTCATAACTTTTGAATGACACTTCTGAGGGGAATACTGGAATTAGGAATAAATTTCTTTTAAGTGAAGAGATTTGCAAAAAGGCCAGAATTAAGAATTTCAGAAATGTGTCCTGGTTAGGAATACGACTCAATGACTTGTTCGCACATTTTAACCTTGTTTGTCCGTTACAGTCCGTTTATATTTATTTCTATTTCTTCACTATTATTGTATCTCTTTTTAGTTAGGATAAGTCCACGGAAGGAAGGACGAAAGCTCAAGCTTTGTAAATATTTCTTCAAATATATTTCGTCTTGGTAAACAAAAGTATTACTGTGGATCCTTCTATTGATAACTGAGAAGCACGATACGGTAATATATTCATTTATTATATATATATATATATATATATATATATATATATATATATATATATATATATATATATATATATATATATATATATATATATATATATATATATATATATATATCATATATAGATATATATATATATATATATATATATATATATATATATATATATATATATATATATATATATATATATATATGTATATATATATATAATCAAGGGGTGACTAAGGAAATGGCCCAATATCTGCTTATTTCTTTACTCCGACGTTTTGTAATAAGACATTACATCTGGGAATCTGTCAATTAAATAAATATGATAAAATTATAAAACAATCTAAAATTTACAAAAAATTATAAAACAGTAAAAGACTAAAAATTACAATGAAATAAGTTAGAATTACAAAAGAATAATGAAAAGCTCAGACCGCCGACCAACCTTAAGTTAAGAGAAAGGAAGACTGAACGACACGAGAAGACATAAAAGGAGACACGGTAGCTAAGGTACACTTGGATGGAAGAGGTTTGGTAATTCAACTGGGGAACCAGCTGCTTGACTAATGAGCAACGACTCTAGAATGGGTAGTTCCTGGGGGTTTTGTGTTTGCCCTATGAAGCAAAAATCGTCTCTTTCGATTTGTGTTTTGCAGACTTTTACTTGGTTCCTGTTATTCGAATGTACAAGGTTAGAGAGCCTGCTTCTTGTGCGGAAAGTTAATCCACGATGAAAATCGATTCTGACCCTCAGTGACCTCTTCGTAGATCCCACATAAGTCCCAGAGTTACACTTTTGGCAAGTATATTTGCATACTACATCTGAGGTTAAGAAGAGACTCGACCGGTCTTTGTATTTAAAGGAAGACCCAATGGTTAAGGGATTTTTCTGTATTTGTTTAATACTGACTACACCATAATGATTTTGCATAATCTGGGTAAAGTAAACTTTTTTCTGAGGAGTCATCGAATGGAGATTTTGCATTAATGACTAAGTTTGGTACCGTGATAAATGTTATAAAACTGATTATTAAGAAAACTACGAAGCTTCTTATAAACTAGTTTTTGAAGGAAGAAATTATTTTTAGTACAAAGGCGATGATCACGTGGGAAATGTTAAACACAGTTTCCTATTATTATTCCACATCAAAGCTCACTCACACGGGGGTATAGAATGACTGGGAGTTTACACAAAAAGGAATACTACGTTGCTTGATTATCTAGCAGATGTTTTGATTGATACGCATATATTAATTTCAGTGATCTTTTATGAAGATGACTAATACCCCGGTTTTTAGCAGCCGAGGTTTATAATGAAAATTACCTACTCGTTCTTATCATCTTTCAAAAGAAATAAAGTCTGGTATTTTTTTCTAAGTAAGATCAGAATTCTTGTGATTAATGGGAAGACTACTTATGCATCTATACTTGGGAGGGCTTCGAATTAGACACGAGTTGTTGGTTGCTGACGTCGCCCGTCGGTTAACGTTTGTGTTTAAACTTCTCAGAAAACGTGTAGTATCTGGATCTGGACACCATTAATACTTGGGGAAAGTAGTCAAAGATCTGGGTCTCGACACCATTAATATTTGTTAACCCAAATTACCAAGTATCTGGTCACTACACTTACCATTTGTACTTGTTAGCGCAAGAGACCCTTTTATTCCTGGGTCTGGAACACCTTTTGTACTTAGGGCACAGTTTGATCAAGTTCTTGGTTATTGCTTACCTCACTACAGCCAGACACCTGACCCTTCATCACAAATACTAAAAGACTGAATACTCTAAAGGTAACAGTGATCCCTTATAGAACTGAACAGTCAAGAAAACAATCAGTCTAAGTTCATTAAAATAGATGTGAGGTAATCTTAATTAAAGGGCATTATTCCTTCTGCAATTTCAAATCTAATTATTTCATTTGAGGGAAACGGCACAATTACCACTCTATATTTCTACCTAACCACGATAAAATATATTATATACCATTAAACTATTATACTGTTATACTGGTGGTAATGAAACACTCACAAATATTTCAAATACAAAAATTTATTTCAAAATTTAAAATTTATAAGTGAAAATCACAATCTCAGGGAAATTGTTATTACTCGAAAATAAAAGTTTAATTAATTCTTGAATTAATCATTAAGTAAAATTAAATCAAAATTTATCAAGAAAATTAATTAAATCAAATTATAAAGCAATAATTAAATTTGAAATTAAATTTGATTAAATACAAATTAATTCACAAGTGTTAGATTAAAACAGTTACACAATAAAATATTATTCAAACTAATTAAACAAAATAAAGACAATGCAAAAAACATAATGCATAATATGAAAATAATAAAAGCATTGATAGTACAAACATTAAGCATATAAAATTGACATGTCAAAAGAACAAAGCAAAAGAGAAATTGTATGAAAATTATCATTTTATCCAAACACTAAAATAAAACCTCGAAGTGCACTTCAAAACATTTGTAGAATACCTTTATACACAATTGTAACTTCTCACTTGAAAGAAAGGTCTGTTACAAATCTTCAACCTCTTCAATACTTTCGTGGGTGCCTTCACAAAAACAATATTAATTACACGATGCTCAGATTCCACAAACAACACATACATTAAGACAATTACTAAGTGACCAGCTCAAATACAAAGGTGAGTTACATTATGTTAATGAAACAGTCTCACGAATGAGCGGGCTCGAGAGATTAGAGAGAGAGAGAGAGATTTGAGAGCAATGCTACACTCTCTAACACACGCCGCTACGTCTCACAAGCGAATGACTCATTTTTTATGCGTAAATATGCGTATCAGGGTGACTGGATACAAGTCCGAGACGAAAACATTATTATTATGTCATCTCTATAGGGATATCGAGTAGGGGCCTCTTTGGCTGCGTTCGCATATGTCTATGAACTAGGCCCCCTTGTTTCGTTACAGGACCACTTGGAACGATGAAAAAATTAGCTTAACTAAGGCATTCTCAAGATATGAATAACAACCCTCTCCAAAGGCTTACATATAAGTGCTTACTCTTTCTCTCTGTGTTACGTATGTTTCTAAATGAAAATTTACACTACTTAACATGTTATCTTTTATGCGGGAATCTGAACAAAAAAACATATATTTCACAGCATTATACACAGTTTCTGAGGTGAATTAATCATATTACCAAAATTATATTTGCATTACAAAAACTTACTTCATAAGAATATATATATTATATATATATATATATATATATATATATATATATATATATATAATATATATATATATATATATATATAGATATGTATATATATATATATATATATATATATATATATATATATATATATATATATATATATATATATATATATATATATATATATATATATATATATATATAGATATATATATATATATATATATATATATATATATATATATATATATATAGTATATATATATATATATATATATATATATATATATATATATATATATATATATATATATATATATATATATATATATATATATCTATAATATATTATATAGTATATATATATATATATATATATATATATATATATATACTATATATATATATATATATATATATATATATACTATATATATATATATATATATATATGTATATATATATATATATATATATATATATATATATATATATATATATATATATATATATATATACATATATATATATATATATATATATATATAATATATATATATATATATATATATATATATATATATATATATATATATATATATATATATATATATATATATATATATATATATATATATATATATATATATATATATATATATCTATATATATATTATATATATATAGTACATATATATATATATATATATATATATTGTAAGGATTTACACCATCTCCATTTCACAATAGAGTGAAGTTAACAATTGCTCATAATTTAATACAGGTTCAATCACCTCTGACACTCATACATCACTCCTTTTGAGGGATTGACTCTGAATTACCTCTCTTCCACTTTAACTGCTGCCACCTTGGTCCTTGCAGGTACCGGAATCAAAGGCACACCTGGCCGAGGAACGAATTAACCGGTGCCATATTGAATTGGCCATATGGCCGTCGCATGGTGATTTGACCACAAGGAGCAGAGGATGCAAAAGGACAGACATCACTACCATCTGCCCAGATGCTGGTGTACTATCTCTGAACAGATTAAAGGCGTGGCCCACTGCAAGCAAGTTCATACCGCCAGCAAAACCACACGCTTCGCATTTGGGCTACCCAACCCCCTCCTTCTTGAGGTGGCTAATACTAGGCTATGTATCACTTGCTAAGCGCCAATAGAATCGCTTTTCCAATGGTGCCTTTGAGGAAGACGACTTTACACCCTGATCCAGGTACAGTGCAAGACTACAAAGGTTAACACAGTGGGTCTATTTCATTCTTTGACTTATTTCCTTTCATTCTCTTAAGTGAGACCTGTATTCCCCTGTTACGTACCCAGCATTGATTTTGGTCACTGTTATAGCATGGCTTATTCATTGTGTTCCTTCATGCTGTGTGGCAATTGCATTATTATTAACTGCCCGCTAAAGTTTTCCGGTAAGTAACATAACAATTTGAGTCATTAATGCTTCCCATAATTTCTTTACTCTTAGTGACCGGTAATGTAACTTCCCCCCTTTGTAATCATTCGCTAATGTAACTGCTCCCATTAAGTGATTATTAACGTAAGGTTAATGCTTGTAAGATTGAGTATTCAGTGCCTTATGTATAATTTCTTGATCCCCTATTATTTGTGCAACACACCCTCATTCATAATTGAAAACGCTGTTGTCAAAGATGTGCTATTTGTGTTGCTATGAATTCTGGAATCTTGCCTCGTGTCGCTCTGGGATTCACCCCCTCCTTTGTATCTCCTACATGACATGTGCCCAGCCCCCTCAGGTTTACCTATTCTTTATTTCAAGACCTGATTCATAATCAATTCACATTGTGTTGCGGGGCCCCTAACCTCCCCTTTAAAACCCATAGGGTGTTATCAATTCTCTTAATATGGTTGGTGTGTAAATATAATTATTTAAGCTAACCCTGAGAGTTTGCATAATCAATCCACACTCTGAAACAGGCCCTCATCCTCATTTTTATTCTTGTGATTGTCCCTTCTAGATCCCGGTATTTGTACATTTAGGTAAATACCCACAACAGTTCCACACTCCCCAGGTACATTCATAAAAGTGCCGATCTTGTTGTTTGTTGAAGAATTCCCTTGCATAGCACTATCAGCGATTAGCAATTGCTAGAATGTGGTCTCAAGAGAAGAGATGAATCGGGAAAACCGAGCGCAAAGAGCACACAAAGAGAAACTATAACTGATTCACTTAAGGTAGATTCTTGGATGAGCCCTATTCTCACGAGACGTTAGTTTGGCGGCCGCTGATTGGCTGGGAACTGCCTACCTCCTGGTACCAGCCAATCAGCGGCCGCCAAACAAACGTCTCGTGAAAATAGGGCTCATCCAAGAATCTACCGTTAGTGAACCAGCTATTTAGTTCCCACAGCAGGTAAGGGGTTACTCTGTATCTTAGGTATTTTGTGTTATAGGTGAACAAAATTCTGACTGCAGCAAGAGTTAGAAATAGGAAAACCTACAAAAGAGGAGATAATGATTAACCAAAAACCTTAGCTTTTTACCGCTACTGCATGTTAGCTTGTATGCCTTCATATTAGGTGAGATGGGAAATGTTATTTAATAGGAAATAGTGCCATATTTCCTTCCCCACTTATCTCAGGAATTTACGTGCCCAGAAGCAGACAAAACTTAGCCAGGCGCATTCGTGGAATGCATAGATTGTATACCCACCGCATTCCTCTCTCTCTCTCTCTCTCTCTCTCTCACCGTGCTAGGTAGAAAATAGGAAGAGTTCGTTCATCTTATTATTTTCTTTCATAAGGATTACATCCAGTGGGATAATTTCGACATACGTTGGCATTGATAGAATAACAGTCGCAATCATGACCACAGCGTAATAATAAATGCTGTAGCGATCAATCATTGATAGAATTACAGTCACAATCACGGCGCTCCTTAACATAATATTAAATGCTGTAACGATCAGCCAAGTGTAAAAGTTCCATTGTTGTGTTTGTTCATTCCTTCCTCCATTCATTCCAAGGTCGGGAATATCCTCGCCCGAGTGTACACATCACATACTCTCGTTTTGGTTTGGTAAGAGCTGGCCCGAGCTACTGGTGAGCGAATATCGCCATCTGGCAACTCGTGCAGATTAGGACATGCAGGATAGATTCGCATTTATATATCTCATAAGAAATTAGGTCTCCTTCCACATGGGGGAGGATATCACAGTAGCCAGGGTCTTGCATGTGTGCATTACGCACAAACCAGTATTTCCTTGTTTTTTGCAAACCGAATATTTATTACCTCTTGTTGTGTGCTTCACGCCAAGCAGTTAAAATTTTCCATTATCATGAATTATTCTACCTATCGAGCTGGTAGGTAACTGTCTAAGCCATGATTCTTGTTAAGCTAGTTTCAAGAGTTGTGCATTTCAAATACCAAGTCCTTGTGACCATCAACTCTACATCTTACTGACGATCATTCCACATTTTCGTGGGTTCACATTCCAAGTCCTTGTGACTAATTATTTTACTTCCTAGTGATGATCAATTCCATGTTGTCATGGATTCAGGTCAAGGATCCTTGTGACTATCCATTCCAAGTCCTTTAGGGATGTCAATTCCAGGGCCTAGTGCCTGTCAGTTCCAAGGCCTAGTGCCTATTAATTCCAAGGCTGAGTGCCTGTCAATTCCTAGTCCTTGTGTGACTTTGCATTCGAGGTCTTTGTCCAATTTATATTTCCCATCTTCCAAGAAGATTATTAGTTCCTTTGGGGCCAATATACATCCTGCCTGGACTAGATTTCCTAATTCCTGACAAAATAGCCTTGAGTCTTTTAATAAGACCGATAATTTACTTCATTAGTTCATAACGAACCAAATCATTTTACACAACTTTGAGTTTACGGAACTCCTATAAAACCGAGTCTATGGAATAACCATATTACCCTGAAGATAATTTCTTCTAGCCCCTATAGTGCCACTTTCAGTGCTGCCCACACTCTACCCCTACCAGATGGCTAATGCTGCCTTTGATGAGCTTAAGGCTCTCTCAGATTTTGGAAAACAAAAGGGAATGGAGGGCCATGACCTTCTTAGCTGGGTAAACACCAAGAGAGCCATGGCCAAGGAAGAGAGGGAGAAAGAAAGATTAGTCCAAGAGAAGAGGGAAGAAGCAGAGAGAGGAGAGGGGGAAAGAAAGGGTGCATCAACTTGATATGGCAGTCCAAGTATTACACCCCTCAGTGACCCCTTCTCCCCATTTCACTCTGAACAGCATGGGATCACTCATTAAGCCATGGGACGAGGCTGAGCCAGAAGCCTGGCTTGACCATGTTGAGCGTGTATTAGACAACTGAAAGCCTGCTCCTGGCGAAATAGCTCTAATTTTGGGGAGGCACTTAGGAGGAAAGGGTATCACTGCATTCAATGCTCCATCTGCTGGAGATCAAGGAATATTCCCCTAGTCCAGGTGGCTATAATAAGAGCTTTTAAGATAACCTAGGACCAGTGGTGACAGAGATAAGAGAGATATGCCTAAGGAGGCTGGCCAAATCTGGTTAGAGTGGGTGGCCAAGAAAATGCCACCCCTGCATAGATGGACTGATGCCTCCAAGGCCACATCTTTAGAGGAAATCCTGGAGCTTTTGCAGTTAGAGGATTTCTTCTCATACGGCCCTTCTGATCTTGCCACCCATCTGGTGGATGAGGCCCCCAAGACCATTGCAAAGAACTGTCAGTGGCCCGATGACTTTAATACCCACCATCCACAACTCAGT
Source organism: Macrobrachium nipponense (assembly GCF_015104395.2). NCBI lineage: Eukaryota > Metazoa > Arthropoda > Malacostraca > Decapoda > Palaemonidae > Macrobrachium > Macrobrachium nipponense. Next base: position 73,310,888 of record NC_061090.1, on the reverse strand, counting down.
TCCTTCAAGAGGAAAATTTGCCCTTCAGCCACCCCCGGCCAAGGAAGCCCATGTTTGTACGCTGTAATAAATCTGGGCACTCCATGGAGTGGTGCATCTCAAGGCAGACCCCCAGATGCAGGCCAGCAAAGCCCAAAAATGGGCACCC
>NC_061090.1:73293240-73300740 GCF_015104395.2 Macrobrachium nipponense | reverse complement strand
ATATATATATATATATATACATATATATACATATATACATATATACAATATATATCAATATATATATATATATATATATATATACATACATACATATATATCTATATATATATATATATACATATATACTAATATATATATATATTACTATATATATATATACTTATTATACTTTATATCCATACATACATAATATATATATATATAGATATATTATATATATATATATTATTATATATATATATAATATATAATATATATATAAAACCTTAAAGTCCTTGTACTGAATAGAATACCTACATTTATCGGTATGATCCCTTATGTTGGAAAATTCGGGATTCGAAAGCCTAGTGCCAGTTCTATAGCTGACAGCTCTATGACAAATTTACTTGTCCTCGATGTAATCGAGGAACCTATATTGGTTACTTAGGGTTACTTAGGGTCCGAATCGACAGTCATAGAGCTGTCAGCTATAGAACTGGCACTAAGCTTTCGAATCCCGAATTTTCCAACATATAGGATCTTACCGATAAATGTAGGTATTCTATTCAGTACAAGGACTTTAAGGTTTTGGTCAGAACTGCCAATCACAAGGTTTTAACAATTAATGAATCTTTGTTTATTAAAAAACTGGTCCCCTCACTGAACACGATGCCACGTCTACACCTCTTTACCTCTCGTGAACTGTTTACGTTTTTTGTTAGTCCTTCCTCTGTCTTCACACTCAACGGTTGGTCCTTATTTGTATTTTTACTGTGATTGTTTTATTGTACCTTACAATGTGTATTTTAATAATGTAGCTTAATTTTATTGTACTAATTAGATATTGTTACTCTTTAGCTTGAAACAGAGGCCTGCTGGTTGGCTTCGAAACGTTGCAACTTAATAAATATGAGTTCCTTGACCTGTTGGTGTGCTTCCCCTGCCTTTCATTGCCCTTCCATATAGTTTGGGTTTAGAGAAACCTCCGCCTGTTGAATATATATATATATATATATATATAGATATATATATATATATATATATATATATATGTATATATATATATACATGTATATATAATATATATATATATATATATATATATATATATATATATATATATATATATACATTTCGTCCCCCCATGGGATCGAACCACTGTCCAAGTGGACGGGGACGAAATCAGGACAGTCAGTGACGCTATCCAATCAGCCAACAGAGACGCCATAAGTTCATATCGATTCTGACCTTACAAATCACCCTCGAACTCTGTGCTTTCGTAATTAGAATCGATATGAAACCCCGTCTACCATGTTAGCCAATTCGAGCGTTTGACAGCACGTAGCCTTTTGTTATGAATAATTATCACATCGAACCGTGATTTATTTATATATCATTCAAGCTACAAATGTCCTTTAATATCTAAATTCACTCTACCTCCCAAATGATACATTTTCATATATGTACCAAAGGGGAATTTTTTAGTTGATAATAATTTCGTCCCCCCATTGGATCGAACCACCGTCCAAGTGGACGGGGACGAAATCAGGACAGTCAGTGACGCTATCCAATCAGCCAACAGAATCGATATGAACTTATAGCGTCTCTGTTGGCTGATTGGATAGCGTCACTGACTGTCCTGATTTCGTCCCCGTCCACTTGGACGGTGGTTCGATCCCATGGGGGGACGAAATTATTATCAACTAAAAATTCCCCTCGGTACAATATATGAAAATATATCATTTGGGAGATAGAGTGAATTTAGATATTAAAGGACATTTGTAGCTTGAATGATATATATATATATATATATATATATATATATATATATATATATATATGTATATATATATCATTCAAGCTACAAATGTCCTTTTTGTGTGTATATTATATATATATATATATATATATATATATATATATATATATATATATATATATAACTGCGTCTCCAACGGTGAAAAGAACAACAGTTATGCAAAAGAAAGATCAGTTTATCATGAAGGTTATATAATTTCCTGTATCTCTCTATGATTAACTGAATTCACATGCTTCAAAATTCCCTTTTCTTGTACTTTATTCTAATTATACCGCATCCACTAACTCAACTGGACCACTTCAGAAGTGACCCCAAAGCAACGAGATAACCTAAAAAAATTAATTGGTCATATTGTTCACTTCATTGATACGTCATAAATGAGCATGGTCTGAAAATCGCAAACGGACGTGAGAATCTTTCTTAAGAAGCTGAATCGAGAAAGAAAAATCTGCTCCTCTTTTACGGCTCCAAACTTTTCTTTTTACCCGTGAGAAATAAGTTTTTTTTTTTTCTCTCTTTTTATTGTCAGGATGTGATTTTAACTCACTTATCTGCTTCATGATTTATGGGGCTTCTAATCTTAGGTTTCCCATTTTTTTACTTTTTCTTTTCTATCTTGCTTTATTTTTGGACCAACAGGGAGTCGGTGAAATCTCACAGTGCGAAATATTTGAGTTTGATGTAGCGTAATGGATAAGCAACGGTGATATGCCATTGTTTAGTTTAACATACCTACTGAATTTTATTGTTTCATTCATGCTTCTAATCTATCTGGATTTGCTTTATTATAACTTAGCTGCAGAGTAATTTTTTGTAATTTAAGTTTATCTTTTAATTAATATAAAAACTGATAAAGCTTCAAATACAAGTCTTTTTAAAGTAACTGTAAGAGGAATTTCGAGAGTTTGGAAAGCACTGATCATTATGTCTACTCCGAGGTGTTCATAAGCCCTCATTATCTGGACGCCTTCAAAAAGACACTCGGAAATTTTCACTTTCACAAGAGAAAACTTTGAAGCAGCAAAGGAGAAAGACAAAAACAAGAAGTATGGGGACGGAGGACTGATGTTAATATTTTCAACATCAAAATAAGTATAATTAATCAATAAATCAAAGGAGGATGAGAAAGTAAGGTTCAACTTGAAGTCAATTCATTATGTAAGCCAATTAAATGAGTTTGATATGAAACTGTTACTTTGCTTATGTTAAGCAATAATAATAATAATAATAATAATAATAATAATAATAATAATAATAATAATAATAATAATAATAATAATAATAATAATAATAATAATAATAATAATAATAATAATATGCGTAAGTTACTAACAGGTATCATCAGTGAAAGGTTGTGCAACTACCTAGAGGATACAAACACCATCCTCCACCAATAGAAAGGCTGCAGAAGGAAGTGTAGGAGCACAAAAGACCAGCTCCTGATAGACAAAATGGTGAGGAAGAACAGTAAGAGAAGGAAAACCAACCTAAGCATGGCATGGATTGACTATAAGAAAGCCATCGACACGATACCACATACATGGTTAATAGAATGCCTGAAAATATGAGGCAGAGGAAAACACTATAAGCTTCCTAAGAAATACAATGCGTAACTGGAATACAATACTTACAAGCTCTGGAGTAAGACTAGCAAAGGTTAATATCAATAGAGGGATCTTCCAGGGCGACTCACTATCCCCACTACTCTTCGCAGTAGCCATGATTCCCTTGACAAAAGTACTGCAGAAGATGGATGCTGGGTACCAACTCAAGAAAAGAGGCAACAGAATTAACCATCTGATGTTCGCGGACGACATCAAGCTATATGGTAAGAGCATCAAGGAAATAGATACCCTTATCCAGACTGTAAGGATTGTATCTGGGGACATCAGCATGGAGTTTGGAATAGAAAAACGCGCGTTGGTCAACATACAAAAGGGCAAAGTAACAAGGACTGAAGGGAAAAAGCTACCTGATGGAAACAACATCAAACATATAGATGAGACAGGATACAAATACTTGTGAATAATGGAAGGAGAGGATATAAAACACCAACAGATGAAGTACACTATCAGGAAAGAATACATGCAAAGACTTAAGGAGATACTCAAGTCAAAACTCAATACCGGAAATATGATAAAAGCCTAATCACATGGGCAGTACCTGTAATCAGATACAGCTCAGTAATAGTGGAATGGACGAAGGTAGAACTCCGCAGAATAGACCAGAAAACCAGGAAACGTGACGCTACACAAAACACCACACCCAAGAGCAAATACGGACAGACTATACATAACACGAAAGGAAGGAGGGAGAGGACTACTAAGTATAGAGGACTGCGTCAACATCAAGAACAGAGCACTGGGGCAATATCTGAAAACCAGTGAAGACGAGTGGTTCAAGTATGCATGGGAAAAAGGACTGATAAAAGTAGACGAAGACCCAGAAATATACAGAGACAGGAGAATGACAAACAGAACAGAGGAATGGCACAGCTAACAAATGCACGGACAATACATGAGACAGACGGAAACATGGTAATGGCTACAGAGGGGAGGCTCAAGAAGTAAACAGAAGGAATGATAACAGCGGCACAAGATCAGGCCCTAAGAACCAGATATGTTCAAAGAAAGATAGATGGAAATAACATCTCACCCACATGCAGGAAGTGCAATATGAAAAACGAGGTCATAAACCACATAGCAAGCGAATGTCTGGCACTTGCACAAAACCAATATAAAAAGAGGCATGATTCAGTGGCAAAAGCCCTCCACTAGAGCCTTGCAAGAAACACCAGCTACCTTCCAGTAATAAGTGGTACGAGCACCAACCCGAAGGAGTAATAGAAAACGATCAGGCAAAAATCCTCTGGGACTATGGTATCAGAACAGATATGGTGATACGTGCAAATAGACTAGACGTGACGTTGATTGACAAAATCAAGAAGAAAGTATCACTCATTGATGACGCAATACCATGGGACACCAGAGTTGAAGAGAAAGAAAGGGAGAAAATCGATAAATATCAAGAACTTAAAGTAGAAATAAGTAGGATATGGGATATTCCTTTCAGGGATCTGGAAAGACTAGAGGCTGAAGCAGCTCCAGAACTAATGCAAGAGAGTGTGCTCCTAGAAACAGCGCACATAGTAAGAAAAGTGATGGACTCCTAAGGAGGCAGGATGCAACCCGGAACCCCACACTATAAATACGCCAGTCTAATTGGAGGACTGTGATAAAAAAATAATAATAATAAATAACAGTTAAAAATCTAATCAGTTATGAAAATCAATAATGGACTTATGTAAAGAAATGTTCGAAGGAGAAAGAAACAAAATTCAAAATAACTACATAAAAGATGTAGCGAAGCATTACCATGCCATGAAGGCACCTGGGTAAAATTATTCAGTAATTTGCAGGATAAGTTGGCCTAAAGTATCCCAGGGGGCAAACTAAAAACTAAAATGTGTTACTTCTCATGACATTTTTTCAGTAGCAATTATGCTCCCATAATTTACACACTTTGCAGGGTAAATGTATATACTATATTAAGCATAAGAAAAGGAACAAAATATGCGAAGAAACAACTCTGTGATAATTGGAAGACTCCAAAATGAGTTAATGAAAGGGAGCTGAGACGAATCACCTCATAGTTAAAGGGGAGACTCATTTGTGTTCTCTCTTCCCAGAATTTGTGACGTTTCTTGTAGAGAAGTTCCCCAATCCCCAAAAAGGAGAAATTAAAAGGGCTTTGACTTTGCCAGTGTTCGCAGCATCAATAACTCTCTCGCCATCAAGTTTTTTAGCGGGAAATTGATTGATGTGTTGTTTTGAGCACTGGGAAAGAAATACGGCTTCCTCCACTCTCCCTTGCTCCAGGTTCTGAATTCGGACATTTCGTGACGGTTCCCATTTTGAAACATTTTCTCCTCCTGCAATACTCAACACTTTTCCCTTTTACTTTGTGTTTTCTGGTGAGGTCCGTCATATGGAATGCAAGTCCCAGTTAGGAATAGTAAATTTGGTTGAATATTTATGCGTTGTTCAACTTCAGTAATATCTCTTAAATAAATACCCATTTGCATAGTGCGTAGTGTGTGTGTGTGTGTGTGTGTTACTGCATTTGTATTCTACGTTAATGGGATCCCGATGTTTTTCCCGTTCTTGCATGATACAAATTTTCTACATAACATATCTCCTTTTTTCTGCTTGATCTAGGCAGAGCATTTTTTTTTTTTTTTTTTTTTCGTATACCATGAAACATTCTATAATTCACCTCTAACTGGTGGTTGGAGTGTTATTTTACATGTATTACTTTGGTGTAAAAAAGCTCCACCTATATAAATTATTCAACTCGGTGCTCTTATTTCTTCCTCCAAGAGTTGAAGATATCACTATGGAATTTTATGTTAAAAATACTATCTTTGTTGGTTAAAAATTATGTTAACCAAAGACTTTAAATCAATACATATACTATGTAACTCGAGTCGGTAGTTAAAGATGAGACAAGTGTGTTGGTTTTCTCTCTGTTACACAAACTATCAATATATAGTTATGTAAAACTTGTTGCCCACAAAGCGTGCATCAGTTGAGACCCTATCTAGGGCAGACTGCCACGAACCCTGAATGATGTCTGGGCCTGAGGGTGACGTGATTCTCTCATTCCATCATAAAGCTAATCATGAACCTCAATTAATCAGTACTAAAATATATGAATGCTGGGAGGTCCCGAATTCAGTAACTAAAAGAAACAATGATTCCATACGCAGGGGTCGGCAACCTATGGCAGTCTGGCACGCAGAGTGCTTGTCTATGGCACGGCACTTGATTCGAAGGAGCAAAGAAAAAAATCCTAAAAAAATACTGAGAGAGAGAGAGAGAGAGAGAGAGAGAGAGAGAGAGAGAGAGAGAGAGAGAGAGAGAATGTATATTGTGCATCATTACTTTTATCTTTATGGTTAATTTACTTTATGATTTAAATTATCATATCTATCATCTATCTATCTATCTTTTCTTTCCTATCATACACTGAATTAAAACGAAAGTGTTTCGTATCCATGATGAGGAGTACGTGAGTGCAACGAGATGTAGACGAGTATGATACCTGTTGGTAACGGTGTGCTCCCACCAGCCGTTCGCATCGGTCACAAAGCGCTGTTGTTATGTTTCAGTGACTCTTTAGCCGCCGTATGTAATACTCTTTCTAGTTAATTGTCACCATGGCTACTGCGAAAAAAAGTCAAGCTTGATGTCCTATCATTTTAGTCATCATGGACAAATGACTTCGGATTTATTCAGCAGAGTGATCGTGGTGTGTGTGCTCTCTGCTGCAAGAATGACGTGTGCCGCACATCGAGTGTTAAACGACACTTCGAAACAAAACACGAGAAGACTTTCAAAGATAGTGCTGACAAGGCTGAGGCGATTAAGAAAGCAGTATCCTGCTATGAGAAACAAAGTAATGTGTTAAAAAAAAACTCGAGTGTTAGGAATCAATTGATTACCTAGCAACGGGACCTACAGCTTATTGTGGGATCCGAACCACATTATATCGAGAAAGGTATTTCTATCACCAGAAATAAATTCCTCTGGTTCCGCGTTGGCCGGGCCGAGAATCGAACTCGGACCACCGAATTAGTAGCCGAGTGCGAAGTCCACTCGGCCAACGTGGGACTTTAAGCTCTAATAACGCAATATAAG
>NC_061090.1:73278240-73288240 GCF_015104395.2 Macrobrachium nipponense | reverse complement strand
CCATATATAACTAAGTGTCTTTCATATTTCTTATTACCTCTGACATCATCCTTTGAAAGGTGGCAGGCGCATTAGTTAAACCAAATGGCATGACCTTATAAGAGAATAACCCAAATGGAGTTATAAATGATGAGATTTCTTTAGCTGATTGAGTTAGAGGTACTTGGTAATAGCCTTTCATTAAGTCTATCCGTGTAAGAATTTTCTTATTACCAATGCTATCAAGGATATCATTGATTCTAGGTAATGGGAATGAATCTTTTACGGTTACCTTATTTAACTTACGATAATCAGTACAGAGTCTTAGTTGATTATTAGGTTTAGGTACTAGGAGACAGGGTGAAGCCCATGGTGAAGTGGTTGGTTCTGCAAGGTCATTATCTAGTAAATACTGTACCTCTTGTTTCAACGAGTCCAACTTCTTGCCCACCATACAGTAGTACGTCTGGCGTATGGGAGTAACACCTGACTCGATGACGATGTCATGTTGAATGGTTTGACTTCCCTGCAAGTTGTCAGAACATACATCACGAAACCTGGAGAGCAATTGAGATAGTAATTTTCTCTTAGAAGATGGTATTCCTGTCAAATAACTGGGCAAGGATTTTAGAATCTGACTGTTGGTGTTGTCTTTCCAGTTAATTAGTTGGTCATCTTCAGGAAGATCTAGGAGCAATTCTGAGGAAGTTTCCTCTAGTGGTAGAACTTTCGCCTCAGTTAAGAATTTGAGAGATGACTTTACCATTTTGAGTAGGTGCTTGATATGCCTTCAACAAATTCACATGCACTAGTTGCTTTGATCGTCTACGATCAGGAGTAGAGAGAACATAGTTTACCTTAGAAATTCTTTGAAGCACTTTGTAAGGTCCCATAAATTTTTTTTCACCCGTAAAGGGGAACCGGGTATGGGATGATAGACAAGCACCTCATCTCCTGGCTGAAAAACACGAAGCTTTGCCTTTTTATCATATAAGCGGGACATCTTCTCCTGGGAATGCAAAAGATTAGTATTAGCAAATACATGAAGTGATACAATTTTATCTTTTAAGTCCTGTAGATATGACAAAATGTTTGTAATCTCCTCTTCCTTGTTGTGAATTAGATTTTCCTTCACCATACTGAGAGTGGTACGGGGCTTTCTTCCGAACATTAATTCGAAAGGGGACACTCCAGTGGACTCTTGTGGTACACTTCGTATAATATACATCAGAAGATCTATGTCTTTATCCCACTGTTCTGAAGTTTCCTGCATGTACTTCCGAAGTAGATTTTTAATAGTTTGGTGAACCCTTTCTAGTGCACCGTTACTTTGGGGATGATAAGCAGAAGTATATATGTTATGAATATTGAATTCTCTCATAGCTTGTTGAAAAAGCTTACTAGTGAAGTTTGTGCCTCTATCACATTGCAATGTCTTTGGAAATCCATATTGTTGTGAAAATTTTGACAAGTTGACCAATTATAGTTTTAGCATTTATATTCTTTACTGGCACTGCTATGGGATATCTAGTTGTTGGGCAAAGAACAGTAAGTAAATACTCATTACCTTGCTTAGTCCTAGGCATTGGGCCAACACAATCTATGATAATCCTCTCAAATGGAAACTTTGGTACGGATATGGGCTGAAGAGGAGCTGGTGGAAGTCTCTCATTGGGTTTCGCTGTAGTCTGGCAATGATGACATGCTTTAATAAACTGTTTGAATGTCCTTCTTCATCCCAGGCCAGAAGAAGTCGTCAGCCAAGGTAGAGTAAGTCTTGTTGACTCCAAAGTGGTTCACATGAGAGTGGGCTAATTCAAGAAGAGCTGGAACTAGAGAGAGTGGCACAACAAGTTGATGACAGTCAAACCATGTTGTGGTTGCTGGTGCTTTGGAGGACCTAAAATGTCGAAAAAGCAAATCTTTATCAAGATAAAAGTAAGGAGTTTTGGGATTATCATCTGGGTCTGCAACTTTTCTTCCAAAGAGCCTTAAGGACAGGATCTTTTATTTTGCAAGTCCTTGAAGTTTGATTTGGTCATATTTATAAGGTCTAATGTCTTCTCTACTCTATTGCCATTATCTATAACAATTGGTTTAATTGATGCCATTTGAATAACAGCATTATTTATTTATTGGACTCATTTTCTATAAGAATATCAGGATCAGATACTACTGGATTAACAATGGCCCCTGCAAGATCATTACCAATTAAAAGCTGGATAGATGAACAAGGCAAAGGATCTCGTGAAACTGCAATTAAAACATTACCTTGATAGTAAGGACACTGTAAATTCACCTCTGCCAAAGGCATGGATTTGGTGGTACTGAGGTCAGAAACGGTAACACACTCATGTCTCAGTTTGAAGTCCTGTGATGGGCAGAGCCTAACCACAGTTTTTGGGAGGATCCTGTATCCCGTAAGCAAGTCACTGGAATACCATTGACGGTGCCTTACAAGTAAAGGTTTGAAGACGTCCTCATCTAATTCTTGAGCAGCAACATGAAATGTTTTCTTATTATCCTTCCTATTAGGGTTCGGAGAATTCTTTGTTTCCAACATCAGACTTCTTGCACGAAGGATTAGGACAGTTCTCTATGGGATGCCCTTCCCTGCTTACAATAGGAACAATATGCTGGGGATGATGAAGAATAGATTTGTTAAATGGTTTATATGTTTTATGGATCAAGTAGTAATCATCAGCTAAACTGGCTGCTTTCCAACAAATTGGTTTCTTTCTCCCTTTTCGAGAATGAATGTAGCAATGTTACTTGGTAATTTTTCCTAATAAACTCTTCCATTAAGAGAAGATTTTGTAAGGATTCAAATCTGAAACACCTGTCTTTTGCAACCACTTTGTAAATTGCCTAACTTTGTCATTACAAAATTCAACAAAAGTTTGTGAAGGCGTTTTGTAACGAGTGGCGGAACTGTTGCCGATAACCTTCAGCTGTGATGGCATAAGCATCTAAAACTGCCTTTTTAATCACATCATACTCCTTTAACTTTTAAACCATCTGAGAGATTACATGTGCTGCCTTACCTTGAACTGATTTCTGACAACCATTTACCCATTGCTCCTGAGGCCACTTCAAGGTTTTAGCAGTGTCTTCGAACGTTGTAAAGAATACCTCTGGGTCCTTTTCATCAAAATCCGGAAGTAGCTTTTTAGCTTTGAGTATGTCGAACTGACTGGGTATCTCTCCATCAGTTTTTCAGCTTAATCTGTATATTTGCCGACTTCTGTTCCTTTTGTATCTCTAGTTCAGCCACTTTACACTTGTGTTCATACTCCAACGCCAATAATTCCTGATGCTTTTGAAGTTCATCATGTTTTTTGAAGTTCTACCTGTTGCTTTTGAAGTTCTAGTGCAGCAGTTTTCTGTTTGTTCTTGTTGCAAATGTATTTGAAGACGCAACTTTTCAATATTTGGATCTATTCCAGGGGTGGCATATGCTCCAGTAAGGGATCGCAATTCATCGACGTCCTCATCATCATCTCGATGATTCCCTTTATCTATTAAGAATTTCTTTCAGGATTTTTTACCCAATAATGACAGCTTTTACATGTTTTGGATCGACCTCAAGACCACATCTCTGGGCTACAGACAATAATTCCTGTTTCTTGGCATAACGTAAACTCAAATTTCCCCTTTTATATCGTTTATAAATTTCTCCAAATTAAACGACATTCTGGAGGATTACCCCAAGTAATGTTAATAGAGCTATTATATCAAGGTATTATATTCACACTAGTTATGCCATAATTAAATATAGACACATTTGACACCAAGATATAACTCAATGAATTTTACTACAATTTCTCAAGACAAATTTAATGAGACCGCAAATAGAATACACAGTCTGAAATAGATTAACTGAAATTGGGGATGGCCACATAAAGGCCGAGATCAATTAGTGATCGAAGGTCTCACGATAGCGCACAAACATGATATCTAGATTAGCACAATATGCATGTAAGAATAGTTTTTATGGCAGAAGAGAACCTTGATTTTGGCTCGTTAAAAATAAGGCGGGAGTAGAGAAGGGGCTTAAAATAGCACAGAACCCAACCAATTAATATTTAATTACTGGTCTATCCTTTATTTTACAGATACCGATTTTGAGTGAGAGAACCAGTTCAGCGTACGTGTGAAGATATGAAATGCTGGATTGGATGGTTAAGAAAATTACAAAGAAAACAGTCAATACAAATAACTATCACTACATAAACAACGCACTTTAGTTTCTTTGCACTTTAAAATAGGCACAAACAAAAGACTAGATCAATCCCGGTCAGGCCCCCGCCCCACTTATGACGGGACTTGAGTGAATCTTACCTGGTGGCTAGGTGTGGGGATGTTGCTGGTCTGTAATCACTCAATTATCCCTCATAAATTTATAATATCACCACCAACAAAAATATTCTTTTTGTCTGCTTCACGTATTATTTATTTTCACCTCTATTTTAACCACCACTTAATTACTCTCCAATCCAGCAGGATCTTAATTAAACACTAAAGACTATCGATAATTTAATACTTAAATAAAAAAACTTAAATTCCAATATAATTACTTTCACACGTAATATCACAAAAACACTAGTAATGATAAACAAAAGAAAAGATGCTTTCAAACACTGCACTGAATAGTTCTCTAAAGAAAAATACAAATTACAAGTGGTAACGAAAACTAAGGAATGCAAATATCTGTATGACTAAGTTAATGAAAAGAAACCAAGGATAATGTAGAATAGTTAACATAACTGATAACAGATGGTGTTGAACATTAAACACCGATAATTTCAGAGATACAAATAATTATTACAAATAATGTGACGTTCCGTCATAGATCCTCCCCCCAAAGAGCATCCTACTTAGGATGGCTGGATGAGGGACAGCGAGGGAAGTCTGGATAATGCGTCTGCAATTTTGTTTTGATCTTCCTGGGATCGCTCGGAGCTCAAGATTATATCTTGTTAGATAATACGACCAGCGTAACAATTTGTCGTTCAGTAGTCGTGATCTATCCAGGAAGGTTAAAGGTCGATGATCTGTATAAACGATGACCTTGTGGTTGCATTCTAAATATGGAGCAAAGTGACGAAGAGCAGCTATGATGGCAAAAAAGCTCCTTTTCTATGGTTGCCCATCTAATTTGTGAACCTTTGAATGAGCCTGAGAAATAAGATACTGGAAACAAGTAGTCCAGTGGCGGCTCATCTCCAGTATTTGCAAGCTGATGAAATCTGTAGTAGTACTGCACGCCGTAATCCCAAAAATTGCTTTGCATCTACCTGGGATAAACAAATCTTGATTGAAGTTTGGGGCTTTAAGAATAGGTTTTTTAGGATTAGAAATACTCTTTTAAGATTATTAAAGAGCTGTTGATGCTTTTCTTCCCAATAAAAAGAGATCTTTGGAGATGTTAAATTATATAAAGCAGCTGTGATTTCAGAGTATTCTTAATAAAGCGAGAATAGTAATGAAGTCATTCCTAGAAATGATTTTAACTCTTTCTTGTTTGTTGGAATTGGATAATAAAGTATACTTGCAATGTTGGCGTCTTTGGGCATTATACTTCCACCTCCGATGGTATGCCCTAGATAGTTACCTTAGCTCTCCCAAAGGCACTCTTGGCCAAATTAACTGTTAACCTTGAAGATCTGAAGCGATGGAAGAGTTCTTCGAGGGTCTGCAGGTGTTCGTCCCAGTCGTCACTAGCTACCACCACGTCATCCATATATACGTAAGTGTCTTTCATATTTCTTATTACCTCTGACATCATCCTTTGAAAGGTGGCAGGCGCATTAGTTAAACCAAATGGCAGACCTTATAAGAGAATAACCCAAATGGAGTTAGAAATGATGAGATTTCTTTAGCTGATTGAGTTAGAGGTACTTGGTAATAGCCTTTCATTAAGTCTATCCGTGTAAGAATTTTCTTATTACCAATGCTATCAAGGATATCATTGATTCTAGGTAATGGGAATGAATCTTTTACGGTTACCTTATTTAACTTACGATAATCAGTACAGAGTCTTAGTTGATTATTAGGTTTAGGTACTAGGAGACAGGGTGAAGCCCATGGTGAAGTGGTTGGTTCTGCAAGGTCATTATCTAGTAAATACTGTACCTCTTGTTTCAACGAGTCCAACTTCTTGCCCACCATACAGTAGTACGTCTGGCGTATGGGAGTAACACCTGACTCGATGACGATGTCATTGTTGAATGGTTTGACTTCCCTGCAAGTTGTCAGAACATACATCACGAAACTGGAGAGCAATTGAGATAGTAATTTTCTCTTAGAAGATGTATTCCTGTCAAATAACTGGGCAAGGATTTTAGAATCTGACTGTTGGTGTTGTCTTTTCCAGTTAATTAGTTGGTCATCTTCAGGAAGATCCTTAGGAGCAATTCTGAGGAAGTTCCTCTAGTGGTAGAACTTTCGCCTCAGAAGAATTTGAGAGATGACTTACCATTTGAGTAGGTGCTTGATATGCCTTCAACAAATTCACATGCACTAGTTTGCTTTGATCGTCTACGATCAGGAGTAGAGAGAACATAGTTTACCTTAGAAATTCTTTGAAGCACTTTGTAAGGTCCCATAAATTTTTCACGTAAAGGGGAACCGGGTATGGGATGATAGACAAGCACCTCATCTCCTGGCTGAAAAACACGAAGCTTTGCCTTTTTATACTATAAGCGGGACATCTTCTCCTGGGAATGCAAAAGATTAGTATTTAGCAAATACATGAAGTGATACAATTTTATCTTTTAAGTCCTGTAGATATGACAAAATGTTTGTAATCTCCTCTTCCTTGTTGTGAATTAGATTTTCCTTCACCATACTGAGAGTGGTACGGGGCTTTCTTCCGAACATTAATTCGAAAGGGGACACTCCAGTGGACTCTTGTGGTACACTTCGTATAATATACATCAGAAGATCTATGTCTTTATCCCACTGTTCTGAAGTTTCCTGCATGTACTTCCGAAGTAGATTTTTAATAGTTTGGTGAACCCTTTCTAGTGCACCGTTACTTTGGGGATGATAAGCAGAAGTATATTATGTTATGAATATTGAATTCTCTCATAGCTTGTTGAAAAAGCTTACTAGTGAAGTTTTGTGCCTCTATCACATTGCAATGTCTTTGGAAATCCATAGGTTGTGAAAATTTTGACAAGTTACCCAATTTATAGTTTTAGCATTATATTCTTTAACTGGCACTGCTATGGATATCTAGTTGTTGGGCAAAGAACAGTAAGTAAATACTCATTACCTTGCTTAGTCCTAGGCATTGGGCCAACACAATCTATGATAATCCTCTCAAATGGAAACTTTGTACGGATATGGGCTGAAGAGGAGCTGGTGGAAGTCTCTCATTGGGTTTGCCTGTAGTCTGGCAATGATGACATGCTTTAATAAACTGTTGAATGTTTTTTTTTTTTCCCCTTTTCTTAATCCCATGGCCAGAAGAAGTCGTCAGCCAAGGTAGAGTAAGTCTTGTTGACTCCAAAGTGGTTCACATGAGAGTGGGCTAATTCAAGAAGAGCTGAACTAGAGAGGAGGCACAACAAGTTGATGACAGTCAAACCATGTTGTGGTTGCTGGTGCTTTGGAGGACCTAAAATGTCGAAAAAGCAAATCTTTATCAAGATAAAAGTAAGGAGTTTTGGGATTATCATCTGGGTCTGCAACTTTCTTCCAAAGAGCCTTAAGGACAGGATCTTTAGTTTTGCAAGTCCTTGAAGTTTGATTTGGTCATATTTATAAGGTCTAATGTCTTCTCTACTCTATTGCCATTATCTATAACAATTGGTTTAATTGATGCCATTTGAATAACAGCATTATTTAATTTATTGGACTCATTTTCTATAAGAATATCAGGATCAGATACTACTGGATTAACAATGGCCCCTGCAAGATCATTACCAATTAAAAGCTGGATAGATGAACAAAAGGCAAAGGATCTCGTGAAACTGCAATTAAAACAAAAAATTACCTTGATAGTAAGGACACTGTAAATTCACCTCTGCCAAAGGCATGGATTTGGTGGTACTGAGGTCAGAAACGGTAACATACTCATGTCTCAGTTTGAAGTCCTGTGAGGGCAGAGCTACCACAGTTTGGAGGATCCTGTATCCCGTAAGCAAGTCACTGGAATACCATTGACGGTGCCTTTACAAGTGAAAGGTTTGAAGACGTCCTCATCTAATTCTTGAGCAGCAACATGAAATGTTTTCTTATTATCCTTCCCTATTAGGGTTCGGAGAATTCTTTCCAACATCAGACTTCTTGCACGAAGGATTAGGACAGTTCTCTATGGGATGCCCTTCCTGCTTACAATAGGAACAATATGCTGGGGATGATGAAGAAATAGATTTGTTAAATGGTTTATATGTTTTATGGATCAAGTAGTAATCATCAGCTAAACTGGCTGCTTTTCAACAAATTGGTTCTCCCTTTTCGAGAATGAATGTAGCAATGTTACTTGGTAATTTCCTAATAAACTCTTCCATTAAGAGAAGATTTTGTAAGGATTCAAAATCTGAAACACCTGTCTTTGCAACCACTTTGTAAATTGCCTAACTTTGTCATTACAAAATTCAACAAAAGTTTGTGAAGGCGTTTTGTAGAGTGGCGGAACTGTTGCCGATAACCTTCAGCTGTGATGGCATAAGCATCTAAAACTGCCTTTTTAATCACATCATACTCCTTTACTTTAACCATCTGAGAGATTACATGTGCTGCCTACCTTTGAACTGATTTCTGACAACCATTACCCATTGCTCCTGAGGCCACTTCAAGTTTTAGCAGTGTCTTCGAACGTTGTAAAGAATACCTCTTGGGTCTTTTCATCAAAATCCGGAAGTAGCTTTTTAGCTTTGAGTATGTCGAACTGACTGGGTATCTCTCCATCAGTTTTCAGCTTAATCTGTATATTTGCCGACTTCTGTTCCTTTTTGTATCTCTAGTTCAGCCACTTTAAACACTTGTGTTCATACTCCAACGCCAATAATTCCTGATGCTTTTGAAGTTCATCATGTTTTTGAAGTTCTACCTGTTGCTTTTGAAGTTCTAGTGCAGCAGTTTTCTGTTGTTCTTGTTGCAAATGTATTTGAAGACGCAACTTTTCAATATTTGGATCTATTCCAGGGGTGGCATATGCTCCAGTAAGGGATCGCAATTCATCGACGTCCTCATCATCATCTTCGATGATTCCCTTATCTATTAAGAATTTCAGGATTTTACCAATAATGACAGCTTTTACATGTTTTGGATCGACCTCAAGACCACATCTCTGGGCTACAGACAATAATTCCTGTTTCTTGGCATAACGTAAACTCAAAATTTCCCCTTTTATATCGTTTATAAATTTCTCCAAATTAAACGACATTCTGGAGGATTACCCCAAGTAATGTTAATAGAGCGATATTATATCAAGGTTATTATATTCACACTAGGTTATGCCATTAATTTAAATATAGGACACATTTGTTTGGACACCAAGATATAACTCAATGAATTTTACTACAATTTCTCAAGACAAATTTAATGAGACCGCAAATAGAATACACAGTCTGAAAAATAGATTAACTGAAATTGGATGGCCAACATAAAGGCCGAGATCAATTAGTGATCGAAGGTCTCACGATAGCGCACAAACATGATATCTAGATTAGCACATATGCATGTAAGAAGTAGTTTAGCGGCAGAAGAGAACCTTGATTTTGGCTCGTAAAATAAGGCGGGAGTAGAAGGGCTAAATAGCACAGAACCCAACCAATTAATATTTAATTACTGGTCTATCCTTTATTTTACAGATACCGATTTTGAGTGAGAGAACCATTCAGCGTACGTGTGAAGATATGAAATGCTGGATTGGATGGTTAAGAAAATTACAAAGAAAACAGTCAATACAAATAACTATCACTTACATAAACAACGCACTTTAGTTTCTTTGCACTTTAAATAGTCACAAACAAAAAGACTAGATCAATCCCGGTCAGGCCCCCACTTA
>NC_061090.1:73268240-73273240 GCF_015104395.2 Macrobrachium nipponense | reverse complement strand
ACAAACAAATCGTGCTTCAGGTACCTCTGTTCCTGGGCCGTCTAGCCAGAACTCGCAAGGGCAAGCGAATTTTCAAGGTGTGATAAACAAAACGAATACCACGTAGTTCACTCCAAGGGGGGAGAGGGCGATGTTGGGTCATCAATATCAACATCTTTTGTATCAAAATAATCAGTCTAATCATTTATCAGATCATTGTGAGGCAATTGATTTTCCTATGAAACCACACGGCCGAATCAAAAAAATCTGTGCAGGTTCCCGTTAGATTTGCAACAAATTCATGCAATTATTAGCCAAGACGAGTTGCGACCAACCTTACATGCAGTAAATTTGGACCATAAGTCATTCACTTTGTTCTTTGATTCTGGTAGTCCACGTAACATCATGGATTTAAGAACTCATCATTTACTCTTTTCAAATTTCCCTATAGAAAAGTCCGGAATAAGGCTCTCAGGCATTGGGAATAATGAATTAAATGTTGTGGCGTAACTCATGTACAGTACAAGGTCGGTAAGCGCACGTTTGCTGATACCTTTGTCGTTGTAAAAAACATTAATATGTATCCCGCAGTAATTATCGGATACCCGTCTATGGGCACTCAAAATATTATCTTAGCACCTGCAAAACACGGCGTGTATATCAAAGGGAAATTCTATAGGTCTTCTAATACCCTAAAATCAGTTTTAGATAATAAAGAGACAGACAGAGTTGTCACTTACATTACGGAACCAATCACCTGTCTCATGAACAAAGAAATAATACAGGCAACCCAACAGAACTCTCGCTCACCGTAATATCAGCTTGCACGCAAACTCTCGAGCCTAACGTAACTTCAAATATATTAGTGCGTGTAAAGAGAACCTTGCCAGGATCTGAAACATTAATCCTTTCCGAAACTCTGAAAAACACACGGATTATCCGTCCACAAGCCCATTTATACCGTCGGCTCACAACAACAATGTAACATCGAAGTCTGTAATCATTTCAATACCACTTTAGTAATCCACAAACTCAACATATCTTGGATGCCGAAGTCTATAAACATCGCATTCTTACCGTAGCTGAGATAAATCACGCTCAATCAGTGCGGATGAACCCCTTTTGCAATCTATAAAGAACAAAATCAATAAGGACATTCAAGAAGAAGAAATTCAGCAGAAATTTTTGAATCTTTTAACTAAATATCATGATGTTTTTTCCACCACGGATGGAACCTTAGGAAAAAACGGATGTCATCGAGCATCAAATAAGGCTCAAGGACAAACAGAAAGTAATCTATGTACCTTCGTACCGACTTCCTATGAAATTTCAGAATGAGATAACAGAGGAAGTAGGTAAAATGTTAAAAGAAGGAGTCATTAGGAAATCAAATAGCCCTTATAATTTTCCGTTAATAGTAGTACCGAAAAAAGATCGAACTTGGCGGATATGCGTAGATTTTCGTCGTTTAAATGAAGAAACAATCCATGACAAGATTCCCAGTACCATGTACCGATGATATCCTATCCTTACTAGGCCAGGAAAAATATTTCACAAAGCCTAGGATTACGAAAAGGATGTTCATCAGATTCCGTTGGAACAAGAGTATCCCATACACTGCCTCAGCACAGCCAGGGGACATTATGAATTTTTGCGTATGCCTTTTGGTTTACGTTGTGCTCCTATAACTTTTACCCGTATGATAAACATCGTGTTTGGAGACTTGTTGGGAGATATCCTACATGCCTACATGGACGATCCTAGTAATCTTTTCAACACATTAGAAGAACATTTACGTAAATTGGAGTTAGTGCTACAAAGATTAAGGAGGCAGCATAATTAATAGGGTAACGATAAGTAAGTGTGAATTTTTTTAAAACAGAACTAGTCTATCTAGGTTTCACGGTTTCTAGTGAAGGTCTTAAAGTCGTCCATGATAAGGTGTCGGCTATCCGTAACTTTCCGATACCTACTAACGTCAAGGAATACAGCAATTTTTAGGATGTAGCGGCTACTATCGCCGCTTCATACGCAATTACTCAATCAAGAGCCGCCCCCTAAACTGATTCTATAAAAAAGGGCGTAGAATTTCGTATGGGTCTGAAAATTCCATCAAAACAGGCGTTCGATAAATTGAAAAGATGAACTGTGTAGTTCTCCTATCTTGAAATTTCCTGACTTCGGTAAGGAATTTTTCATAGCAACAGACGCCTCAGACCTAGGAGTAGGTGGTGGTATTGCTCAACAATATGATAAACAGTTTTTCCCTATAGCTTTTTATTCACGTAAACTGAGACCTTCCGAAAGTAAATATGCAGTAATAGACAAGGAAGGGCTCGCTATTGTTAATTCACTCGTGCATTTTCAATTCATAATATACGGTTATCCCGTCAAAGTTCTCACTGATCATAAGCCCCTAACCGACTCTTTAAAGGCTTTAGGTCACAGCCCCAAGCGAACTCGGTGGCACATGATCATTCAGGACTTTGGCGCGAGGGATCGGGTATTTACCTGGGAAAGCAAATATCATTGCTGACGCATTATCACGCAACCCCTCTTCATCTTGTACCGAGCCATTAGCTGAATTAATAGATATCTCAACCTCCACGCCCGTTGTTAAAACTATATCTGAACAGGAAGATCTGGGCTGGAGTGCTGAACTATTACGGACGGAACAAAGAAAAGATCCGCAAATAGAAAAAATCATCATTGCGTTAAACGGAAATCCGAAGGAAAAGGAATACCTAAAGTATAAGCAGCAGAATTATATCCTACAGGACAATATCCTGTGTAGATCTGTGACGAGGAAAACCCGCAACACACCGCAGTTGAATAACAACCAGGTGGTGGTGCCTATCTCACTCATACCCACTGTCTTAAAAAGTGGTTTGCATGAAAATCCACTGCACGGACACCCGGGTTATACCTTGATGTCACAGAAAGCCAAATCCTTATTTTATTGGCATACGATGCTTACAGATATAAAAAAGCACATAGCAAATTGTCGCACTTGTCAAGAATACAAAGGGCACACGAAGACACCTGTCAGCCTAGGGGCTTACCCCGTGCCAAATCAACCCTTTGAAAGAGTACATTTAGATTTATTAACCGGATTTTACGAGTCAGACAGAGGAAATAAGCACCTCCTAGTAATTATAAACGCTTTGACTCGATATACAGAACTTATAGCGCTTAAAACAAAACCGCGGTCGAAGTGCGCTAAGGAAGTTTTACGAGTGCTACATTTGTAAACATGGAATTCCACACATCATTATCTCAGACTCGGGCGGGGAGTTCAATAATCATTTCCTTAACTCCTTGTGCGAATTCCTTTGTATAAAGAAAATCAATACCATGATCTATCACCCAGAGTCTAATGGGGAGGGGCTAGTGGGAAAGGGCAAATCGTAAGGTTTTAACATTTTAATTTTGGGTCACCCTAGGGGGGGCAGACCCCAACTGGGACATTGCCATACCTGCGGTACTAAGCACACTTAATCACTCGTATCATGTGTCTATTAAAATGACACCGCACGAGGCACTGTACGGTATCCCGGCCCGAACGCCTTTCCACATCTTAAAGCCTACAACTAATTTATCAAATCCTCTAAAGGATGTTATGGATGCAAGCATAAGTCGATATAATATAATTCGTAAGAATCTAGAAGAAGCACAAATAATAATGAAAAAAAATCATGATAAAATAGCTAAGCCAACTAGAACATATGCCGTGGGCGATCAGGTATACCTACAAGTATACGTACGTAAAGGTTTAAATTATAAACTGACACCTAAGTTTGAAGGCCCGTTTAACATTTTAGAAAATTTAACGGCCAATAGAGTTAGGGTTCAAATGTATCCAAACCCACTGATGTGAGAATAGTCCCATTGGCACATATCAGAATCTAAAGAAAGGTAGATGGAGTGAGGGAAAAAATGGTTGTATTTATGAAACTTGTATAATAATTTATATATATATATATATATCTATTAATCATATTGTATGTTAAACCTATTCTTTTACGCGAATTATTACATATGTTTTACTCATTGCAGGTTTCAAAAATGAATCTGTTATTGTTAGGAGTGATATTGTGTATTCAGACATCTTTGTTGTATGGAAAGAGCGCTAGGACGAAAGAAATAGAATTTAATCATTGCTCGATTATCGAGAGAATAGATGATGTATTCATCGTGTTCAAGTAATATTGTTATAGAAGTAGATATGCATGCTATTTTCTTGCCTGAAGATGACGTCCTTAACTTAAAGAATGACCTGATGAGGTTTGGTATTTCCCTTAAGGAAATGCACGAACGTAATTTTCATGCTAACTCAGAGATTTCGCTAGCTCAAACACTAAGCGTCGCGGAAATGTTGTCTTATGACATACAAAGTAAAACCGCCGAGGCAGAAGAACTCGCTCGTGACCTGCTGATGTGGTCTGTGCGGCACAATACTCTTGAACGCCGCAACCCGCTTATTCTGGCTGGACTAAACATCTTAGGATCAGTTGCGAATCTAGGCTTAGGAATCTCAAATCGCCTTAAGATAAATAATCAAAACAAAGGAATTGAGTTTTTTGCAACACAAAACAGAATTGGCTTTATCTGAACTTCGCAGCCAGTTATCTTCGATCAATCAAATAATGAGTATCGTTAATGAACATTCAAATAATATCGATCAGGTCATGGAAGTTCAACATTTGCTGGCTACGTTAGCTTACTATAGTTCGAAAATAGATCATATCCGTGTGAAAATATCACATTTTATTGAAAAGTCAAAAGATTACGTAGAAGCAATTACGTTAGCAACAAAGGGGTGTGTTATCTCACCTCACCTCATGCCTATTAAAGATCTGACGTTAACTTTGGAAAACGGACGGGAGAAGCTAGGTTATATTCCTTTATTAGACGCCCATAAAGTAGAGTTCTATTATAGCCTAATATCAGTCAGCGTTGAAAATTATAGGATTATGATCACAATTCCTTTTGATTCTTCCGATGCTTGGCAATCATACAAA
>NC_061090.1:73235740-73263240 GCF_015104395.2 Macrobrachium nipponense | reverse complement strand
ATCAGAATGTGCTCCACTGTTAGTATCCCGTCGCAGTAAGCACACACTGGTGGGCTGCTTCCTTCTAAAAAAAACTGGTGGGTTAAGTAAGTGTGCCCACTCCTTAATCTCATTAAAATAACTTCTGTTCGTCCGTCAAGCTGGAATGACAAAGGCCGCAGCAGTATATTTTTCCTAATACTTCTATACTTAATATTATTGGCAACAAGAGGAGAAGTCCACCTTTCTTGCCATTTATTTAATACATAAGACCTAATTGGACCTTTTAGGTCTGTATGAGGCACTTTCCTGAAGGTTGTTTTTGGCAAAGCGCTAGCAGCTTTTGCTTCCCTGTCTACAGTCTCATTTCCGTGAATCCCCACATGAGAAGGGACCCAACAGAAAGAGACTGACTTACGCAGACAATATATACGGAAAAGCGACTCCTGAACTTTTTGAATTAACGGATGAAAGCTATTAAATTTGTTAATAGCTTCTAAAGTGCTTTTAGAATCCAAGTATAAGACAAAATTAGTGTCACTACTTTGAAGGACTAAATCTAGGGGCAAAGACTGCGGCTGTTAATTCAGCAGTAAATATTGATGCAAAGTCAGGTAATTTAGCTGTATATGCTGTATCACCAAGGATAACAGCACACCCAATACCACTATATGACTTTGATCCATCAGTATAAATCCTTGCATAATGGCATGGGTAACGTCGTGCTCTAAGAATTTTCCCCTAATCTCTTCTTCAGTACAGTCCTTCTTCTTAAATGAGTTCTTGCATACTAATGCTTCAGGAATAAGCCATGGAGGATTTACAGGATGTTTTACTTACAGGACTTTCTGGGATTTGAGATGGTTATTCCTAACATCCTAGTTCAATCAAATTTGGAATGGTTTAGAAGCTCTTGTACCAGAGAAATTCCCCAAGTCTGTTTCCTTAAGTACTTGAAAGGAGGAATTTTTGGGAGCACTTTTCATCCTAGCCACATATCACAACCCTAGCTCTTGCCTTCTTAGATCAAGGGGAAGATGATCTGTGTCAACACATATGCTTTCAACAGGAGAAGTTCTAAAAGCCCCATGTTCTGTACAACATCCAATTCTTGTAGCTTGGTTCCATAGTCTAGCTTTTTGTGTGTGTGTGTGTGTGTGTGTGACCTTGTTCTGCGAACAGCTGTTGTGGGATGTTTACTAGGCGCGATGCATGTTTGTTTTTTTTTATCTTTTATTGGGGGAAGTTTGCATTAATTTTTTTGGATTGGTTTTTTGTGTATGTGAATACATTAATGTTATTGATGTCGGGAAATCTCATAAAACACAAAAGAGAGGAAAATGGCAGACGCAAAGGGCACAACAACTCTGCTTCATCACGTCACGAATGTTAGTGCGGGTGTGAGCCCGTTTAGGGGAATTGTAGATGGGGCGCTTTTGCAGCCAGTGCAAATCTTTATTGAAGGTGTGAATAATTATCTAAGCGCAAAAAACATAACGGATGATGTAGAGGCGTTTAGAGGGGTCAAAGCTTTGCTAGATTTCAATAAAGGTGACCTCTCCCATCGTTGCAGAAGTTTCCAATTTGCAAAATGTTTTACCTGCACTGATTTGCAAGCATTTCTAAAAGCAGCTTATGGCTCAAAGGAACACGGCTCAGGGGTCTATATAAGATATGGAAGGGCACAAATAGCCTTGTAGAACATAGTTCAAAACTTTTTGAAAACATTTAAATGGGTTACAGGAGGTAGTGTTTCACTTGACAATTTACATAAACTGATCCATTTTTTTATGCTCTTGCACGATGTGCCGGATGCAATAGTGGATAGTTTGGATAGTTTTGATGAAAAGATTGAACCTACTTCAGACGAAGAATTACTTTATACCCAAATTGAGAAACATATGTCTAAATGTCCCACTATAGATAGTACATTTTTTAATGGAACAGGCCCGGGAAATAGGGTGCAAAGAGACAGAATTTTCTTCTCCCCGTTTGTTTGCAAAAGTTGAATATAACAAAAGATCGATCTATCAAAGGCAACAGCAGTTGCGCTGTTTCAATTGTTATAAACCAGGGCACCCAAACAAAATGTGTAGAGCTAAGTACTGTGGAATGTGTAAGAGTGCGGATCACTATTGGCAATCTTGTCCGTCTCAGATACGGAAAGATGCGAGGCCTACACCTCAAAGTTCTGGGAGTTATAATGTGAGGACTTCCCAGCCAGGTCATTCCTGAGGGCAAAGGGATCGGCAAAATTTTTGGTAGGCTGATCAACAAAAAGGGTACGGGGGATTAGTACGTGCCATTGTGGTCTTGTGGGGGACAACCCAGAGCCCAGGCCTATAATTTATGGAACAGTGGGGGATTTGGATATCCTGATCTTTATAGACACAGGTGCATCTATAAATTTAATAGACTATAATTTGTATCAATCCATGTTCTCCCATTACTCCCATTACGGTGTGTGATGTGCAAGCCCATAGATTAAATACCCTGGGTTGTGTTCAAATACAGTTTACTCTCGGTGACAGAGTACTAACAGAAACATTTTTGGTAATGAAAGGGATTGCGTTGGGCAACAGACTTTTGCTGGGTCATCCTGCATGTAGGAGACACAAGATTTCGATCCATGCGGGTGTTAATGGGATAACAATCGGAATACCAGGTGTTTTTCTTCCTTATGAGGACGTGATTAGAACAACGGATGTGGAGATTATTAGAAAAGGGGATGTGTTTGGTGATGCTAATGGTGATGATACTGGAGTTATGGAGAGTGGTAATATTAAAACCCACATTGGCGATATGGGAAATGATTGCGGGATTCTATTGGAGTTCATGGTGATAACAATTTTGGTGATGATACTAAGGGTGGTAATGTTTATGGGGTGGTGGAAAGGGGAGGTACTAACCACAAATATAAAGGTGTTTTATCGGAGGATATTGTGTTAATGCCTGGTTCAAACAGTCAAATTGAGGGAAGTGAGAAAACCTACAGATGTGTGTGTTATTGAAAATAGCGAGAGGCTTAGAGGGGTTATTAGCATGGCATCAGTGAACAGTGTATCCAAGAATGGGATTACATAGTTAGAATTAATAAACTGTAATAATAGAATCAGGATTTAACAAAGGAATATATATATATTGGATTTCCAAGATTGGAGTTGTGATAGTGGTTCAGTGGCTATCGTAGAGGAGAAACCTGAGTTTTCAGAGGCATAAATGCAATCAAGGAAACGAATATTTAAAGAACATTTAGCTAATGTGGATTATAGTGAACATGTTGATGTGATAAGCGAGCTCTTGGCAGAATTTGGGGATACAATAGCCTTACAAGGTGATAAATTGGAGTTGACTAATGTGTTAGAGCATAAGGTAAATTTGGAGACATGTAGAGGAAGAGGTCAATAGATGGGAGGAAGAACGAATCATTAGACCTAGTGTGTCTCCTTACAACTTTCCCTTGTTAGCGGTTCCTAAGAGGGACGGTTGTCCATGTATGTGCCGATTTTAGATGTTTAAATGAAAAGACAATCCCTGACCGCTATCCAGTCGCATGCATACCAGATCTTTTTGTTGAAATCAGGGGACATAATACCTATAGCTCAATTGATTTGGCGCAGGGTTTTTTGCAGGTCCCTCTTAGTGAATGTAGCAAGGAATATACGGCTTTTTCAGTGCCCAAGGGACACTATGAATTTACATGAATACCATTCAGTTTATCGGGCAGTCCGATGACTTTTACCAGGTTGGTAAACACATTTTTGCATGGGTTATTGGGTTTTTGTGTATATGGATGACATATTGGTCGCAACAGACACAATCGCACAACACCTGTAAGTGCTTACAGAAGTACTTAGGAGGCTTAGATTAGCAGGGTTGAAAATTAAGCTAGCTAAGTGTTCATTCTTGAAAAAGCAAATCACATATCTAGACCATGTCATATCTAAGGAAGGGGTTAGAGTAAATGACGATAAAGTCAAAGCAATAGCGAATTTTTGCACCCCAAGATCAAAGAAAGAGATTCAGTCCTTCCTGGGCATCGCCGGTTTCTTCTGGAGGTTTGTGAAAGGGTTCTCTAATATAGCAGCTCCCCTAACTGATGTATTGCGGGAAGACGTTCAATTTCAATGGAAGGAACCCCAGTTGGAGAGTTTTCAAAAGCTCAAGGAACTGTTAATGAATCCTCCTGTTTTGAAGTTTCAAGATTTTAGCAAACCTTTTACATGAGTGACCGATGCCTGCCAGGAGAGTATAGGTGCTTGCCTTAT
Organism: Macrobrachium nipponense; assembly: GCF_015104395.2. NCBI lineage: Eukaryota > Metazoa > Arthropoda > Malacostraca > Decapoda > Palaemonidae > Macrobrachium > Macrobrachium nipponense. Next base: position 73,258,993 of record NC_061090.1, on the reverse strand, counting down.
GCAAAAGTTTGATGGAAAATTCGATCCCATAGCCTTTTATTGCAGGAAGTTCAGGACAAAGGGCAGTAATGAGAGATCAATGGCTACCATAGATAAAGAAGCCTTTGCAATAGTGTCGAGCTTTGTTCATTTTAAAATGTTATTAATGGGGAATAAAGTAGAAGTTCTTACAGACCACAAGCCATTATTAGATCTTTTTAATAAACCCGATTTGTCGCCTAAAAGAGCTCGATGGTTTTTAACTATCAGAGATTTTGATGCAAAGCTCAAATATATAGAGGGCAAATTTTATGTAGTTGCAGATGCCCTTAGAAGTTTTCATGACACGGAAGGATTCCAAGTTGCGCAAGTCACTAGTGAGTCTATATAATGGGATATGGCTCTCATGAAGCAAAGGCAAGATAAAGACGAGATTCTAGCAGACGCAAAAGCGTTTCCTAGAGGGGAATTAGTCAGGAAATGTTATAAGTTGCCTTTTTGGGGTTTGGAGTTAGAAGGTAATCTATTGGTTAGGAAAATTAAATATAAATTGAGAACCAGTGAAAGTAAAGGAGATATGACACAGATCGTAATTCCAAAAGTCCTAATTCCAGTGGTTTTGGATATAGTTCATTGCAGGTTCGGTAGTCCACACTTGGGAATAGAAAAAACGTATGATGAGGTTCGTGCTAAATACCCTTAGAAAAGTACCAGCACGCATGAAACAAACACCGGACATGAGAATAATACCATGGGTGACGTCACTCAGGTAGAAGCCAATCAAGAGGCTCCCGGTGATACCCCCCACCTGAGAAGGTCTGTGAGACTCGTCAACGCCCGCCGTATGAGTCACCTTCCCGGGAACCAATGAGAACCCGACCTGCCGGAGAGGTGCTCTGACCGTACTCAAGAGCTCGCAACACCACGATAAAAGGAAATGGACTCGCCATTGGAACTTTTACGGGCTGCTCTGTGAGCAAGAGCCCGTGCTGACACAAGGTCAGCTAAATCAAAAACAACAACAAACAACCACTGGAATTCAGTCCCTCAGCAGTTATTGCTTGATAATGTCCTGTCGATTAGGAGGAAACGTCGCGTTAGAGAGAGAGAGAGAGAGAGAGAGAGAGAGAGAGAGAGAGAGAGAATTGTATAAGCAATAATAAATCAAATGACTCAACCGAATTTTACCATGCCCTTTGGTGCGTTGCTCGCCAGTCTAAGCAAGAACGAGAAAGCCGTCATCAAAAAGATAGAGAAGACTCTTTATAAGATTAATAGTGCTGAAGCAGCAGTCATTTTTAACAAAACATGTCTACGAGAGGGTCTCCTTCCGAAATATTATTATTATTATTATTATTATTATTATTATTATTATTATTATTATTATTATTATTATTATTATTATTATTATTATTATTATTATTATTAATTGACCCAATTTCACAGAGAAAAATTACAGGAATTTCTTTGCTTTACTTTTCCATTTTATTTTATTAACTCATGTGATTATGAGGTTTCTTTGGATTATTATTATTATTATTATTATTATTATTATTATTATTATTAATTGACCCAATTTCACAGAGAAAAATTACAGGACTTTCGTTGCTTACAGTCACTAAACACTAACTAAAAAGTAATGTTCAACCACTAAACACTAACACTCACTATACACACACACACACACACACACTTACTATACATTCACAGTCAGTAAACACTGACACTTACTTTACACTCACACTCAATAACACTAAACACTGACACTTACTTTACACTCACACTCAATAACACTAAACACTCACTGAATACTTAACCCTCACTAAGCACTCACTACACATTAATGCTAACTATAGCTAAACACTCAGTAAACATTCACCAAACACTTGCTTAATCCTAAACATTCTTTAAACACTAAACACTTATTTAACATTCACCAAGCACTCGCTGTACACTAACCATTCAGTTAGTATTCATAATATACCGGACATTCACTAAACATTCACTAAAAACTTACTCATAAACATTACCAAACACTTAATAAACATTCACTGAACACTAAACACTCACTAAACACTTACTCTAAACATTTTCACAACAGTTACTCATTAAACATTCCGGATAAAACAAATTTACAGTCACACTAAACCCCTGTTCAATTTGAGTGGTTGCCAGGCCTTTAAAGATGGCCACAAGGATCTGCAACGCCGCCCTTGTGGAAGACCACCAAACTACACAGTACTGGTATAGAGATAACATCTCTAGATATATTCCCTCTATAGTGGCATACCATCTGAATGTGTTCAAAATATCATAATAAGAAATTCAGATGAGATGCCAGCTTCTAACAAGCAAGTGTGATCAAGTTCACCATTTCTGACAACAGTCATTTGACTGTATTCATCTGAAAGATTTATGGGCTGCTGAAGAGTAAGCGCCAGTGCCAGCACAAGGATGGTTGAATCCAGATAGTAGCAGTAGTCATCAGCAGCCGTTCAGCTTTCCGATTGACCAGTCAGTGAGAACTTTGTTGAAGTTTACGCGAATATCCTCTTGTATCACTACTATACCAAAGATCACTTCAGATGTATTTTGCGTAAAGAAATAAATAAAAAAAAATATTCAAAGTTCGATACTTTCGATATCAAGATGGAATACGAAAAGGGTTATTCAGTTTTATTCTAAGGTTTTATTACAACATGAACAGAAAATGTTACCATGGGTTTGCTTTCCATGTCAAAGTTAAAATGAAATGCTTTTTCATTGTCTGTTTTCGGGTCAGAATATTAGATCGACTAAGATTCCCAGGACTTTTAAGAGGGGGACGGAAACCAAAAGCGAACCATACCGCCGAATACACAACATTTTCAACATAAAAAAATTACATGTCTTCCTACAAAATATCATTATACCAATAGGGACGAGTCATCCTGATATTTTCCAACTCAGATTGTAAATGTGTGTCTGAGAAGATATTAAAATTTATCCCTTCAGATTTCGAAAATATTAAAAAACTAAGGAAATATCTCATGACAAAGGCGATCATATAAAATTCTCCGTGATCTTCGGAAAAGACTCAAGTTCTTCTTTTGGAATTATACGAATGCGTCGTGAAAGATGGAATAAATCCATAAAGAAAATCTCCAAGACAGTGTCACAAGAGCCCCTTGAAGGAATCGAGTAGATAGAGAGAGAGAGAGAGAGAGAGAGAGAGAGAGAGATAGAGAGAGAGAGAGGAGAGAGAGAGAGAGAGAGAGAGAGAGAGAGCCTCAATGCACATAAAGAACAGAGGGAATGTCCAATAACTACCAGTTACATAGAACGATCGGAAGAAAGAGTTGACATATTTGCAGAAGATGAAATTTCTCTCTTGAACGTCTAGTTGACACATTGAAAAGTTAATTACCTCTCTCTCTCTCTCTCTCTCTCTCTCTCTCTCTCTCTCGATCCCTCTCTCTCTCTCTCTTTCTGTTCCTTCTCTTATTATTATTATTATTATTATTATTATTATTATTATTATTATTATTATTATTATCTGTGTAAATACTTAGCACCAAAAGGAAAAACACCAGCTTTATATAGATTTTAATAAATGATTATTTTTCTTTAGTGCAAAGGAAATAACATGATTAGAAAACATTACCTTGTTTCTTTAGCACTACAATAGTGTTTATAATATATTTATATGTATATGTATCTGTGTGTGTTTATATATATATATATATATATATATATATATATTATATATATATATATATATATATATATATATATATTATCACAGTTTGTAAGCTAGTGTTAGTGAAAATTTACTTAAAATCCAAAATTTTGGAATTCTCACAAATATTTCCTTCGGCACAATCTATGTGACTGTCTGACTAGTTAGCTTCCTGGCTATGAGCAGACAAGAAGGAAGAGTAAGCACCTTTTAGAATAACCAATATCATATATCAAATAAGGAATGAATATAACGCATACTCTGTTCATAAATTACTATAATTTTCTAAAAGGGTTATCAGAGGACATAACAATACAGGAGCATTATCAGGCTCCATGGCACTGGTGTCATTACTGAAGTTCTTTGCAATCATAAGGCAAAGTGCCACTACAAAGTAAACAAACAAAAGCCCTACTCACTGAACTATGGACTAAGTAAGTGAGGATCATGAACTCTTAAAATCAGCACTAAAACAAAAAACTGCGCAGTGGAGCACAGTAAGCTACACATTGCTGTCATTCAGGAAGTAATCTCTCAAATACAGCTCAGGCATAAATGCAAAAATGACACTGTTGACCTACAGGGGCAAACAAACAATGGGGCAGTCTACACAGATCTGCAAAAGATTCTCACATAAAACACTGGTAATGGTGGTAAAGCAACTTAATATAGTGATATGTAAGAATTTCAAATGCAGAACACAATTCTAAAAATTGCAAGTTTTAATGTTAACACTGAACTTTAAGTAGGAGTTGTAATTAAATATACACTAGAATGATGTTGCACCAAAATCACACTAGTCTCATAGGGAATGGGAATCTAGGCATGGAATCTAGGAGTGGGGATAAGGTGAGAAAATACAGCTGAGAGATAAGAGTGAGTGCTAGGAACAGTGGTGAAATGCCAACAGGACAGGTATACACTTTCATTTAGCGGATTAGGCAGATTGGTGGGTGTAGCTCCGTACCAGGTCATCAGCCAAGGAACGTGGGTCGCTTGCAGTCCTTCATTGTACAATAAAAGATGTCTTCATTAGGCAGACTCTCTGGCAGGGTCTCAATGTAGTTCTTGGGTTACTAACCTCTTCAGCAACAAGATGATGGTAAATGGAAAGTCGTCGGCCGATGTCATGCACCGCAATGTCACTTCTGTGTCAAAATTGGAGTCAAAGGGCAGCGTCAGGTTGTTACCAGAGTTCTATTCCAAAAAGAGGTGTCTTCTAAGATGGCTAGGCAACTTGGGCAGGTATGGGCACCTCTAAGTCCTATATATCCAGTGGGTTGATCCAGCATCCACCTGTCAAGTTTGTTGTTGTAGTTCTTCCAAAACATAGGTCCGAGTTCATTGGAGTGATTCATCTCGGTCAGTGGCAGCTCAATAGTAGGTATTGTGGAATTGCAGCACCCCATATAGATTTCATATATATTTGCACAAAACTATGAATATGTACATGAATATGAAAAATTATGTATTGATTATCAATAATCCTTTAAAAATTATTACCTTTCTCTTGTTTTTGTAAATAAAAAAAATTAATTGAAACAATATGTAGAACTGCTGGTGCTCAGCAGTTCTAATTTTGCAGTGTTAGTCTAGCTGTTGGAGGGCGAAGGTATGTTTTGAAATTCGTCAAAGCTTAATCACTATGTACTATTAGTTATAGTATATAGTGATTATATAGTTATAGTATATAGTGATTATATAGTTTCATATAGTTATGAAAGAGAGTAGAAGTGTTAGTGTTAGGACTGAAGTAGCTGAGGGTATACCAGAGTTTCAGAGTTATAGGGAGGCAGTTTTAGAAAGGCCGAGGTGAATGGCTGAGTGAGAGGTTGATAAGAGCGTTAGAGCAAGTAACGTGAGTGTAGTTAGCCCTAGAAGAGACAGGAGTGCGAGTGTTGGAAGGATAGGGTCAGTTAGTTGTGAGTGAGACAAGAAGAATGAATGTCGGCGGGCATTAGGAGCGTGTTTCGGGTTTGGGCAAACGGGACATATTGTGAGCGAGTGTAAGAAAGATAGAGATATTAAATGTTACAGGTGTGGGCAGATAGGGCATATAGTGAGTGGATGTCGGGGTACCTGTGTGAACAAGGTTTAAAGTAATTGTGGAAAGAGGGGGAATTATGCTAGGATGTGTAAGGAGCCACTTGCGAAGTGTGTTGAATGTGGGATGGAAGGTCATGTAGCGAGTGTGTGTAGGCAAAAGAAGATGAGCCAGGCAGGGAATTCGGGAAACTAGGGATTCAGTTGGTTAGGTTCTCTAGTATGCAACAGTAAGTTCGGAAGAATGTGATGAGTGAGTGGTTGAGGGTGAATAAGTGTGAGCCGAGTGTCAGTGAGCAAATGGGTCTGCAAAATCAGCAGTTGGTGTTGGTTGAGTATGGGAGGAGGTGGAAGAGTGTGGAGAAAGGGAATGGAAGGAGGAAGCACGAGCGGCGTGATAAGGGTGTTGGTGTTGGGGTGAAAATGGTGGATAAGGCGTGAAATACGGATGACTTTGAGGAAATGAATGGTACTTATAGTGTGTGGGCTTGAATTGTCAGGGTTTAGTGAGATTTTGGCAGGAAGGGAATCAAGTAGTAAGGACGTGGTTGGCAGTATGAATGAGTATCTTCAGGAGTTTGGCAGGAGTGTAAATGAGGTGAGTGATTTGATGGCAGAATTACGAGAGATATTGGGACAGGAGTTAGAAGGGGTAGATGAGATAATGAATGAGATTTGGGAGGGTAGTAGTGAGGGAGATGGTAGTGGGAGTCTGCTGGAAGTGGTCTGGGAAAAGTGGATGGCGGTGTAACTGAGTGTGTATGAGGGCCCTCAAACAAGATCCAGGGGACTGTGTCTGAGCATCCATGGGTGTTGCGGAAGGCTATTTAGTGTGGGTGCTGCGAGTGTAAGACGTTATCAAATGTAACAGGGGAGGAAATATGGAGGAGTTATGGGAGTTCCATTTGACAACGTCCTTGAGAGAGAGAGAGAGAGAGAGAGAAAGAGAGGGTGTAATTGGTGGATGGATGGTTAACAATTGAATTGGTTGTTGGTGAGTTCTGGGTTGTCTGCTGGTGCGGTTGGAGTTAGTTGTTGTGATCAGTTCTGAGGAGGCAGTCTGTAATGAGAAATCGTGAAGGACAAACGTTTTGGGCAGCAGTCTTGGCAGTACTATTGTACGTCTGTTGTGTTGTGTTTTCAGGGAGTTATTTGAGTTTTTTGTGCTGTGTGTTTGAAGGTTGTTGTGCTTGTGTGTTAGGAGGTTGTTGAGCTTGTGAGTTTCTGTTGAGTTGTGAGTTGTTGTAGTTGTGGGTTGTTGTTGTTGTTGGGGAGCTAATGTGGTTTCTTCATGTTGTTGTGAGTGGTTGGGTGTGGGCATGTGGTGTTGTTGGTTTGGCGTTGCGGAGTGGGGTTGTTGGTGAGCTGCTGTGGTTTCTTGGTGTTGTTGTTGTGGCTGTAGCCCTTGGTTGTTGTTGTGGTTGTAGGCCTTGTTTGTTTGTTGTGTTGTTGGATTGTGGGGTTGTGGTCCTTGGTTGCTTGTCCCATTGTTGTTGTGTTGTGTGGTTGTGGTTCTTGGTTATTGTCGTGTTGTTGTTGAATTGTGTAGTTATAGTTCTTTGTTGTTGGTTGTGAGTTGGTTTGTGGTAGTTGTTGGTGTCTCAGCGACCTCGTCCAGCAGACGGCAAAGCCTAGCCCTGAGTACCTGTAGTTGGTGTGAGTACATGTGTTTGTGTTTTTTGTTCTGTGTGTAGGTAAGTCTATTTTCCTGCGTGTATTCTGTAGTGTCAAGAGGAAAGTGTGGCTGAGGATGAGTTGGGCAGCTGGATTGGTTAAATTTGTGTGGGGGTTCTTGCCCACTTGTCTTTAGCTTGTTATCCCGCTTCATTACGTCTGAAGGACAGGTACAAATGCTAGTATATACACACACACACACACACACACACGCACACACACACACAGTATATATATATATATATATATATATATATATATAATATATATATATATATATATATATATATATACAACATTCATTGAATAGAATGGCTTTTTCACTGTTAACCAGCTTTTTTGAAATGGCTTCATATTTTCTAATTATTTTCTTCACTTCATTGTTCAGGTTACTAATGGACACAATGGGGTTCATCCAATGATTTCTGGAAAAACAGCGAGAACCAGCACTTTACTGGAATTCCCCATGGATAACCTTAATCTCTTTACCTGGGTGACCCTTGCTAGCTCCCCACCTTAGAAATTAACTTTTGCTCTGATCCCTATCGTGTCTGGCTGGCCACCCCCTAAAGCATAGAATTCCATACCCTATTCCAAGTAATCACATAGATTAAGCAGCGAATATCTGTAATAATATACTGTGAGGGTGTTTGGTTATTTGAGGAAAACAATAATTTATTTTTGGATAGTTGCCTCCTTACCCGGGCAGGGCCTAATCATCACCCTTTCAGGCCCTGGTGCTTGCATAAAAACTGAGCCGGTCCCACCCTCTTCCTCTACCCCTGGGAGCCTCACACCCTCACCTCCATCCTAAGCCTCGCTGCCCTCACACAATTCAAATGTGTCCAATTTCAGGCCTAAATTAAATACTATTACGAATATTATTGCGAGAGTAAGTGGAAATACCAAATATATGGTTGATCATCAGTTATTAAAAAAAATAATGTCAGTATTATGCAAAGCAAATACACCAAAAGAGCTCGGCTGACTCGTACATAAAGAATAACACATCTCAAATCATAATCTAAGGGTAACTCAATCAATAATGTAGATATATATACATATGTAAAAATTTCCACAAAAATTGTGTAATAACATGGTGCAGCATAAAACGTAATATTTTGCTAATTTTGGCACCTGAACACGAAACTAATATATTAACCAGTACCATATTTTTTTTAAATTAAAAGAATAATTCAAGAATATTGGATGACTAGACAAAAAGGTTTTTCTAAACAATTTACCATAGTGACTTAGTTTGAGAAGACCATTACAGCAGTGTCAGGTTGCTTTCCTTCTTTTGTAGTCTGAAGATCTGGCTAGTGTGTTCTCAATTGATAATAGTGCCAAATATGACAGACGCTCTTCACCCTTGGTTACTATTTTGAAATATTTGATATTGGACAGTTCACTGAAACTGCATTCATCCTCAGCAACTGTTACAGGCAATGTGCAGTATATAACATGAAGTGCTATGCTAACTTTGCAAAAGATTGGCTAAAGTTTCTTACTGTATATTTAATTCAGTAAGTTAAGAGGAGCTAGTTCTTTCACTGAATGGTGAGTATATATCTAAATATTGTCTTCAAATACAACATTTCACTAACAAAATTATAAGACAGATCTAAAGAGTACCTCTGAGCCAGGCATTTTGAGGCATCTTCAAGTTCTGCTTCGTTCAGAGAAACATACATAAGAATTGCCTTGAAAGTGTCACGTGCCCTTCATTGCTTTAAAACCTCTGTTCCAGATCAGTGACAATATATTCTAAAGTACACTAGAAAACATTGATCTTGAAATCTGATTCCTTATCTGATTCTTTAGTTGCCTTTACACCAATATCCAGTACTTCATCATCAAATCTATTACGTTTTTTCCACTCTCTTCTCAGTAAACTTTGGCATAATTCTCATGGAAGTAAAAACATAATGGGCCTCAGACAATATGGCACCCCACTTGTCTGCTGCCTGAGTTTTGCGCACAGGGAATGCTATTCTCTCAGAGTTTTCGTCTGTCGCATTAACACCAACAGAGTTAGCTAGGTTTTGGAAAGCAGAGCGACTGATTCTCAACAACAACTGGTCGAGATCTGCAGCAACAACAGTGTTCTCAGAGAAGTCCTGATTTCCTCTCTGCCTGCTGGTCGGTGGTTCGAACCCACTAGAGGACGAAATTGTTATATTAATTCCGAGGTAGAGCAAATTAGATATTAAAGGACATTTGCAGCTCGAATAATTTATATGAATAACGGTGATGTGATAATTATTCATATATATATATATATATATATATATATATATATATATATATATATATATATATATATATATTTACGTTTGTAGATCGCCTCGTCTCCCCAGTGTTATCAAATTAATTATTTGCTAGAAGAGCAGCCATTTTTACTTACAACATCAGCTGACTTTAGGAGGGAATCTCAGAGCAGGCCAGACATAGTCATTTCCGGCGCCAGTCGCGTCGTAGCGGGGGGAAGTAGATTCGTTAAGCATTAGGGACATATCACAAGGGGAGTGTGTAGCTAGTTCTTTTCCAATTCAAATTCCTACTTCTCAAATGAACCTCCCTTTGGTCCTTTCTACCTAGCGGCCGCGTTCTACCTCTTGTGATCGTCCCAGATATTAAGATCTTCATTGAGCATTTCAGTTAAGCACTAGAGTTCCTCCCCTTGTGTGTGATTAAAGATAAACACCCCCCATAGTGCATTTGCTGTAATATTGTGCAAGAAGTCTTTATTTTAGGAATTCATTTCCAGATTGACCCTGTTGAGTCATCGCTCCGTCTCCTTGCAAGCGCTTGTATTACTTGAAATCATAAATTTGGAAACCAGCCTTGCAGTAGATGTTGAATTTGGCAAATATTTTTTCATATTGTGAAAGATAGGAGTAATCCAGACAGTATACGGTGCTCTGCCCACGTGGCCTATATGCCTTGCCTTTATCTCAGGCCATTCAATGTTTCTTGTAAATAAATGTAAATTAGATTAATTAGCTGAGTTTCCATGGCAACCTTGACCCCCTTTTCACAGTTATATCTAGGTAAGTCATAAGCGTTCCATTTTTTCCCTTTCCCTCTTACATTTTGACCACAAGGCCGGTCCGAAATGTAATATATATATACATATATATATATTTATTATATATTTTATAGATATATATATATATATATATATATATATATATATATAGATATATATATTATATTATATAATATACATATAGAATATATATATATATAGATATATATATTATATATATAAAGATAGTATATATATATAGATAGATATTATATACATATATAGATATATATTATATAATAGAGATAATACATAATAATTATAATATATATATATATATATATTAATATTATATATATAATAGTATATATATATAATATTAATTAAATATATTAATATAATATATAGATATACAATATATCGATATATATATAATATATATATATATATATATTATTTTTTTTTCTTCTTCTTCTTCTGAATCAAGACTGATATTCCTGGAACAGATAACTTTCTCTCTGACTGTGATTAAGTAGGGGATGATCAGCTTAATCAGGTACAAAGAAAAGGTGTTGGTTGAAGGCCCAAATACAATTTAAGGGGAAGAAAGCGGAAGGAGACTCCAAGAGTTAAATAAACAGGGGAATGTATTTATACCTTAGATGCTACATTACTGAAATCAAGGCTTCGACAGTGACACGCATGACCCTTGCCTAAGGCCACGGACTGGAACAGTTGAAATGAGCACGTGTTCAGAGACACGGGTGATGATTCGTAGCGTTTCTTACAGGCCCAGAGCAATAGCACAAGGGGGAATCCACCTTCACATCAGGGAAATTGCAGCCACCTGCAATACAGACATCGTATGAACATATGATAAGGGTTAACATGAATCCTGAGATTTCTCAGAGGACAAAGAATAAATCAATTATGGCTCAAACAACATATTATGGGGAGTGTCTTACGGTAAAGTTTGTGCTTGTGTACGTAGAAGCTATTTCCCCTACATAATGGGAAAGTAAGGTAACTAAGATGGAGAACTACCCGAAGTCAGAGAAGCACCCAGTGGCTTTATTATTGAGATGGCTATTTTACAGTTATATTTTATTTAGTGATAGTGCTCACAGCTGATAATGGATGGTTCTGGTGATGGGAACTTATCTGGTGAACTTAATGGGAACTTAACTGATAGTTCTGTGGATTTGGTGTTGGGAGACTATGACTTTTATAGCTGCCCATTTTATGACTAAACTAATGTTACTTATTGTAGAGAAAGAGGTGGGCTCAATCCCCAGGGTCATTTGAATTATTTGGATTTTGAATTTTGACTTATTTAGTTTGATTTATTTACTTAATCTTTTTATTCTTGAATAAATGTATTTTTGTAGTTCACGAGTCTGATTTAGTTATTTTAGGAAATTATGTGAGGTCGGTTGGATTGGTTGATGGAGAGAGAGAGAGAGAGAGAGAGAGAGAAGGGGGGGGGGTTGAGAGGGAGAGAGAGAGAGGGATAGAGAGAGAGAGAGTCACCACAGTGCCTTACTGCTATAAGGTCATTGCCACCAACATACCTCTTTGAGGAGGGGTCAACAGATATCTTTGTTTTTCATTTGAGACTGTACCAAGGTTAAAACCTCGGTAACAGATTTTGGTGGTAGCTCATAAAAAGCTGTTTTGAATTACGTTTCTGGAGAGATTGGTTGCGTAAATAAATTATGATTTCAAATATTAGGTGACAGGTGATAGGAATTAGTTAGCTATTGTTCTGGTACTGGGAAGAAGTGTTTTATTAGGGTAAGCATTTTTGATGCTCTGAGATGCCTTCAAGGATCTGTCACTCAGTTGATATCTGTGAGTGCGTGTGTTTACCACAGTGCTCACTGCTCGGGCATTGGATCGTGACTACACACGTAAGCTTCAGTATGTGTGTATTCATATGTTGTTACCTGCGCGCAAATCAGTGTAGTGTACCCTGCTGTTCTTTCAATAAAGGCGTATTGTTACAATAATTTTTTTATGCCCTTGTGTTTTTTCTCTTTCTCTCTTTGTGTGTGAATCATTTTAGGTTTAAAGGGACAGCTCAGATCACCATATCTTTTCCCATAGAAGCAGAACGTGTTAAGTTTTTTTATAAGATGTGTTGATCTTAGCATGTATTTAACGGTGACGTATTTTATTTTTTGGGGGGAATACATACGTATGCATGTCAAGGTCTCACAACAGCGGCTCAGTTCTTGAGGTGTTTAGATTGCATTTTTTGGGGCTTGGAGACAGCGCTCTCTCATGCATCTGCACTCAGCATATTTTTCGCTGAGCAACTAGCCAAGTGTGGCTTGTGTGATCCAAGGGGTTACAGTGTCGAGAGGGAGGGTGAGTTATTCTTTTTTTTATGGGGTTGAGGGGCTGAGTTTTCCCTTCTTTATTTTCTCTCCCTTGTATCCTCCAGTTGGCTTTGAAAAGAAGAGTTCAGTGCCTTGGCCTTAATATGGGAAAATCAGCTGATAGCCACTGCAAATCACAAGTGTAAGAGGAGATGTTTTATGCCCGTAGGGTTTTTTGGAACGATTTTTGTTCTACTTTTACGTAAAGTGAAAATAAATATGGTGCAAGCTTTCCTTGTGCTTTGGAGAATGCCTTAGACTATTTTGACGGTTTTTTGTTATCTAGTGATTTCGAGATCAGATTTTGACCACACCCTGATGTTCCCTTCTTTTAACCCGGGTTTTTGGGTTTTTGCAATAGGCCTTAGAGTTTTCTCTCTTTTTTTATAGGTTCAGTAGACAATTGTTCAAAGTCTATGTTAGTCACAGATGTTACAGGTGCCACGGGAACAGTCAACAGTGCCACTGGCTTTTCTTTTCCTCTTTTGGATGTTAGTCATCGCTCCCGTAAGTTTTTTTATCACGAGTAAATTTGAGCTTCTTTTCTCTCTCAGAACAGTTTGTGTAGATTTTAATATCCCAGTTCGTGACCTGGAATAATTTTTTGTGATGCATTTATAGTTTCAGCCGTTTGATGCTGCAACGAGATTTATGTTCCAGAAGTTGTTGGGCTCTTGCACAATACCCTTGTCGTGTGTTCAGTTTTTCAGATAGTGTTGCAGAGACAATATGTGATGAGGTGCCAGTTTTTCTTTTTTCTCTCCCTCCTTTTTCTACGTCCATGAGCATATGTCGCAAGGTACAACAATTATCCGGCACTTGTGCTTTTTCTTATTTCTTAAGTTGTTGAGTGTTTCCGCAAATATCTCCAAGTGTCTATCACATGAGAATTTGGTTTTTGTTCATGGTTGTTTTTGTGGCAAGTTTGCCAGTGATAGGAGACTTGATTAAGTTTCTGGTGGCCTGTGCCGAAGGGTATATGGGGAAGCTTTTGTTTAGACACTTCGGGTTTGTGGTTTTGTTTGTAATTTTTGGGAGTATTGATATTTTTATTTTGGCTTTTTTTTGCCCTTTTTAGCAGTTATGCTAAACCGGGAATTTACAATTTTTGCCGGTAATATGAGCTCCCTAGGGATGCTTTTCGAGGTTGTTTAACTGGCACAGTTTTTAGAGTTCGATCACGAGGAGCATTAGGGGTGTAATATTTTAGTCATGAGGTATTTTGTTTTGTTGGAGAAGCTCCATATATAGGCCTATGGTGGAAAGAGCCATGTTTTAGTCCGCTGTTTTGGATTCAGTTATTTGGTTGCATTATGTTTTTTTGGTGAGAGAAGGTATGTGGTAATATTTTTCAGTGTATCAGCTATATGCTTTGAGTGCATATTCGGGGAACAGAGTTTTTTTAATTACCCTGCTTTGGAGGTATATATAACGATTTTTGGGGTACTTGATTTTTATTCCACATGTGGGTATTAGTAAAATAGAGGGGAATATTTTTAATGCCTGGGTGGTATTAATAATATGATGGTAATGTGGGTGGTGTTTATATTATTATTGTTGGTTTTTTTGTGCTGAGTTACAATTTTGAGTGTGAATTTCCCGTAATGGCAGGTGAATTATGTTTATGATGCTGCTTTCGCAGATGATGTTATTTTCGGACCAGGAATATTCGTTGTTCAGTTCTCGAGACAAGCATTTTCTTTTTGGCACTAGTTGAGGTCAGCAGAAAGCTGTTGTGAGTACTGTGTCTGCGAATTGGGGGTAACTAGAGGTGGAATTGTCTTTTATTAATTTGGTGGTTGATGACATGTCTTTGTGCATTGATGATATATAGTGGATTTTCAGGACTCTTATTTTGGCTGGTCTTCGGCCTAAGTTTGGTTTATATTTGCCGTTTTCTGTGATTGAGCTGAGACAATTCAGTTATGAGATTTGAGGAAGCACGCCCCGCATTATGTGGCTTTTTTTTTTTTTTTTTTTTTTTTTTTTTTTTTAAGGCCAATATGATGATAATGTTCAGTGTTTGGTCGCTTTGCTGTGGGTATGAGTCACTCTGCAGGCTTTTTCTGAGTTGACGCACATGTCTAAGCGGACTATATAACAATTTTTTATTCTGCTTGTGCGAAACATGGTTTTGGTCCTGACTTATAGTTTTGATTTAGTTTTTTACGCATTTGCAATGGCCTAGTATGATTTTGTCAGAGACTTTTTAATATTTGCCTTTGACGCCATATTTATGTCTCATTTGTGTTTTTTTTTTTTTTTGTTGGGGGGCGGGGGCGGGGCTCATAGGCACAAGAAGTTGCAGAGTCAAGTATGTGCATTCAGACATCGTAATGTTGCAATTGGGGGATAACGTGTTCCTGATGGTCAATATTGTGAATGTGTTCTTCTTTTATTTTGTAATTTGGGGCCTTATTTCGTGTGTGTTCTGAGTCGCTTCAGTGAGATAAAGGGATATGTTTGGGTTCTTACTGATTTTGTGGGGTTAATGTAAATATCAGAGTTTGAAATAACATTTTTTAGTAGTGATGTAAGGCTGGTTTTGTTGCTCCTTTTTTTCTGGGGTCATTTTCTTTTTATACGTGTGAGTAACGGTGAGTTTAAAATGTAAGGACAGTACGCCATAGAGTTTTTGTGATTTCTCATTTTTCTAGTTTCTCTCTCTCTCTCTCTCTCTCTCTCTCTCTCTCTCTCTCTCTCTCTCTCTGTTCAAACGCGCAGACGCGTTTGTTTGGGGCGCTTTGTGCTAATTTGGTATGGGGTCTTTTTTTTTTCATCATTATTGAAGAACTTAGTATTTTCTTTACGGGGTTAAAGTTGTAATATTAATAATGGTGATTTAAGATTTTGCAATCTTATGAGGTTACTTCTCACAGGTTTTAGTTAGGATTTAGTTTAGTGGTTATGATATTATATCCGGGTTGTTTTGGCACATTATAGTTTTTATATATTAGTGGTGTTAATTGGAAAACGTTCAGTTAGTATTTCTTAGAGTTTTTGAGGTAATTATTTGACAAATGTATGTTTATGGTTAAATCTTTTTTAATTGACCAGTGACTGACTGACGAAAATACTGAAACCACCATAAACACTATTCCCCTACGCCAGCAAGACGTCCTTCAGCTAGCTTTTTGGGGGGAATTTATGGGATAAGATGTTGCGTGCTGCCGAATTGCGAAAGAATTTACGAGTCTACGAGGATTTACGACGCCTTTTGGGCGATAATGGGCATGGTAGGTACCTGGAGGCATTTTTCTACGTTGTGTGCTCTACAGTGAACTGTTATTATAGCCCAGAAACAGGCTAATTTTTATATATGATGGACCTTGTGCTGCCAAAGACGTGCAGTTTTTTTTTTTATAATGATATGATGTACATGAGCCGGCCAGTGTGTTTTTCTTATAATTCTATATTAACTGCGGTTGAACGGGGACATTCAGTGTGGTGGCCGAACTTCTATTATATTCTTAATTTTTTTTTTTTTTTGACCGATGGTTGATAAGCGGATGTGATGATCAATGACATTCTATGAAACGATGGCTGTCATCATTTTGACTCTCCGTGGAAACAAAGGAATTCTTAAAAGAACAGATTCAGCGTTAACTCCGAAAATGTTGACACAATTACTTGGGTGGCGCCAGGTGGAAGTTGCTGCCAAAGCAAAATGGGTCACGTCTTATGTCCGTGCAAGAATCTGGTTTTGAGTAGATTTTATGGGCATGATAATGAGCTGTTATGACATCACGGATCTATTCCTGTGCAATGAACTTGTGCCGAATCAATGACATAATATAGGGAGTGTCTTATGGTAAAGTTCGTGCTTGTGTAAGTACGAGCTATTTCCCTTCCATAATGGGAAGGTAAGATAACTGAGATGGAGAACTACCCGAAGTCGGAGAAGCAACCAGATGGCCTTATTATTGAGATGGCTATTTTGCAGGTACATTTTATTTAGGGATAGTGCTCACAGCTGATAACGGATGGTTCTGGTGATAGGAACTTATCAAGTGAATTTATGGGAACTTAATTGATAGTCCCGTGGGTTATTTGAGTTACTTGGACTTTGAATTTTGACTTATTCAGTTAAACATTTTGTTTCTTTGACAATTTGATTTATTTAGTAAACCCTTTTATTCTTAAATAAATGTATTTTTGTAGTTTACAAGTCTGATTTAGTTACCTTAGGTAATTATGTGAGGTCGGTTGGATTGGTTGATGGAGAGAGAGAGAGAGAGGAGTTGAGAGAGAGAGAGAGAGAGAGAGAGAGAGAGAGAGAGAGAGAGAGAGAGAGAGAGTCGCCACAGTGCCTTACTGCTATAATGTCATTGCTACCAACATACCTTTTTGAGGAAGGGTCAACAGATATTTTTCTTTTTCTTTTGAGACTGTACCGGTAACATATATATATATATATATATATATATATATATATATATATATATATATATATATATATATATATATATATATATATATATATATATATATATATATATATATATATATATATATATATATATATATATATATATATATATATATATATATATATATATATATATATATATATATATATATATATATATATATATATATATATATATATATATATATATATATATGAGGTGTGTGTGTGTGTTAACTGAATCACAAAAATTTGGAACGTGATGAATATAGAAATAAATTTAGAAGCCACGGAAGAAAGTGAAATGATGGATTGTTGCGAGATCTTTCGACTCAAGGTCCTTTACTTAGCTAATTAAAGAACCGTGAGTCGAAAGATCTCACTCCACTGTTTCACTTTCCTTCGTGGCTGATACATATATATATATATATATATATATATATATATATATATATATATATATATATATATATATATATATATATATCGCAGATCACATCCCCCACCTACAAAATTGCTAAGACTCTGAATGACATGATTACATTACACATACCGATGAAACATTCACTAGGATCAGCAACAGAATTCACAGACATCCTGAAAATTAATCACACCACCAAAGAAATCGCATCCATGGACGTCGAAAGCCTTTCTACTAATGTGCCTTTAGACACCACCATTGACATAATCCTGAACCACATGCACTGGTCGCAACAAACCCCACTACAAATCCAAGGGAAGACTATAAGAAAGATGCTTGAAGTGTGCACAAAGGAAGCACCATTTCTTTCCCGCAAACGAGAATTATACCGCCAAATTAATGGTGTAGCAATGGGTTCCCTCTGGGCGTTCTTATGACAAATACATACATGACTTATTTATGCCAGATGCTTTGGTGGTATTTTCTTTGCAATAAATAACAGACAAGATATTCAGACTTTAAAAGATGTCTTCACTGAAAAATCTTTACTAAACTTCCATTCTTAGATGTACTAGTAAACAATGAAACAAATAAATATAACACACAGATATACACAAAGGAAACTAACATTAGATACTGCCTGAGCAGGACAGGTGGATGCCCAGAGGCCTGTAACCGATCAGTATTCCGTTCATATGCATGGCGTGCCTTTACCCATTGCACCACGTGGAAGACGACACATCTAGAACTAGATAGAATATAACAGCTACTCACAAACAACGGATTTGAAGACTAAATGATACAATTAGAAATACACAAGTGTGTTTTGACTGATACTACAAGCAAGACAACACCACAAACCAATACGACGAGAAGACAGGTTAACAGATAACAATATACTACCAAAAAAACTTTAGCAACGGATATAACACCACAGCAACATCATTAGGATTATAAAAAAGTAATGCCAAGCAACGAGACCACTATACCAAATCTACTTGCATCACTTGTAATGAAAAAATATGCACATTTGTGCCCAAACCTAAGGATATGAATACAATTGTGGTTTATGAATTCATTTGCCCCTAGAAGGAATACAGTCCTTCCAGAGAAAACTACATTGGCAGAACATCTACGATTCTTAGACAAGAATACTTGCCCACAAAAACACAGGACCCATCTTCCAACATTACACAGAAAAACATGACAAGAAACCATCACTACATTTTGTATTCATTATCTTCACGAGAATAGTAAACAATTTTGATATACTACGGCTGCCTCTTATTCATGAACCAGACCGTCTTCATTTTAGCCTTGAGATTGCCCAGACCCTAAGAAATAAGTCCTGTTAGAAGTTTAGATACTATTAAGAAGTTTAAGCTCTGCAACGAGTAGATATGGCAACAACAGAGGAATTAATAAGGAGATGGTCTGCTGCCAAAGGTTGGTTGACTCAGTCTGTTAAGGAGTTATGGGATTTGTTACGAGACGACACTTCTGGTTACAAACTATTAGAGAATGCTGTTAGTGTTTTTGAGAAAAGACTAGAAGTTTTAGATGATCTTGAAGCAACAGTAGAATTGGAAATATACTTTGCTGATTCAGAGGCAGACATAGATGAAACCGATAGATTTCAGGAGTGCGAGACAGATTAGGGCTGAAGCAGCCAAACGTTTGAAAGGTGTTAGCATTGAGACTGACACTACATCTGTTTCCAGTAAATATAAATCAGAAGTGTAGTTACTTAGATTAGAACTTCCTAAGTATTCTGGTGATTTGACTAAGTGGCAGTCCTTTTAGGAAAGATTTGACGTGTTAGTTGTTCATAGGGGGTTACCACTTATTATCAAGTTTAGTTAATTGCAATCACCGCTTCAAGGGGAAGCAGTAACAGTAAAACTTGTAAATATTAGCTCTCTCTGTTTATTCCTGAATATTGATTTGAAATATTTTTTAAGAGAATTTCTTAGTTTTTTTTTATTTAATCAAATCACATTGCCTTGTTCTTTTCAATAATTAGGAAAATTTATGAGAGTCTCTGTGAGTACAGTAAAAAAAAATTTTGTTGTCTTTTGGTATTTAACAGCCGCAGAGATTTCGTAGTTTTAGATCTTATGTCATTAGATCTCTCAAGGATGTGGAAGCGAGTTAATTCTTGTAAGGACGGCATTTCGCCACATGTCCGTCCTTCCTCTATACATACTTTTTATACCATATACTAAAATGTAAAGCATTTCACGGCCTATCCGCCGATACATATATCATGTAAAAATATACTCTGTGCACGGAGATATATACATTTTTTCAGCTGCGAGAAACACAATCGCAGCGGGGGCTCCGTCCCTTTTGTATGTGCGTGCGTGACGGACACTACGTTTCTGTCCGCACTGTTGCCTCATATACAGACGTCTCTGTTCAATAAAGTCAACGGTTTGCTCTAGGAGCAAGAGCCCGTGCTGGCATAAGGCCACTTAATCTTAAACAACAACAATTCAATAAAGTTGGTTAGAGCTTTCTTCTAGTCTGATTCCAGTCCTCACAACTGGTGACAGGTGTCGCAAATGGCGAGCCAAACCGTGAGATAAACGCCAAAGCAATCCTGTAGAGGACGTGCCCGTTTTGAGTCCGCTAATGGTGTTGTGGTCGACCGCTGATAGGAGCACCAGAGAACCTAGACCGAGCGCCGTATGGGTCCGTTAAAGGTTTTCTGGGTATATGGCATAAGCTGCTACCGTCACTCCCGGGTCACCAGTTGTTAGGACTGGAATCAGACAAGGAGAAACCTCTAACTAACTTTATTGAGCAAAGATGGCTGTATATGAGGGAGCAGTGAGGACGGAAACGTAGTGTCCGTCACGCACGCACATACAAATGGGACAGAGCCCCCGCTGCGATTGTGTTTCTCGCAGCTGAAAGTATATATATATATATATATATATATATATATATATATATATATATATATATATATATATATATATATATCTTCGTGCAGAGAGTGCATTTTTATATGATATATATATATATATATATATATATATATATATATATATATATATATATATATATATCTTCGTGCAGAGAGTGCATTTTATTTTTATATGATATATGAGATATATATATATATATATATATATATATATATATAATATATATATATATATATATATATCATATATCGAAGGATAGACCGAGAAATGTTCTACATTTCAGTATATGATATAAAAAGTATCTACAGAGGACTGGCAGGCATTTGGCGAAATGCCAGCCTTACATTCTCACTGCAAGTGGATTGTTTTCGCCATTCCAGGTTGAAATGACTCTTAAGTTGGGAATATATTATGTATTTGAATTAACTATTTATATAAGAATCAAAAGCAGAGATGACTCGGCCCTCCACTAATTGTGAGAGATCTATGAACTCCTATTTCCCCCGAACCTGTCTAATATTGTTTTTCGCTCTTCCAGGCCTATGATTCAGCCAAGAGCATTAAACATCTTGCCGGCCATCTAGCGGAGTGCCCGGGGACCAGCCAGAGGTCATAAAAGGGCTAGGCAGCGGACGACGGCGTTACGGGCTGCTCTAGGAGCAAGAGCCCGTGCCAGCACAAGGCTGGCTTAATCTCCAACAACAACAACGATGGACGGGCCTCGCTTAGATCTGCCCGTACCTCCATCGCAGTAACATGCCCACCTGAGACGATTCTCGCCCCTCTCCCCCTTCTCTTTGTGCCACCACGGGGCCTGCCATGCTATAGTTGACTTTTGCAGTGAGCACTCTAAACTTCCCTTGAGAATCTTGGATCCAATTTCGACTAAAGTATTGTTAGAGTGAGAATTGGTGCAGTCAGGCTGGTTCATTTTCTCCGACTTATCTGCTTCATTATTCCTGTGCGATTTTCTCTGACTCGCAGCATCGTTCTCCCCTTTTGTTATACCTCAACTAACTAGTTTGCATTGCTATTCGGGATGCTGTGATCCCCTTTCGTGTTTGAATTACCGTTTCTTTTGTGTTACGATACCCATTGTGATATAGCGTTCTTTAATGTAATTTATTTGGGAAATAACGTACGTTATGATTGATTCAATAATAACATTGCTTTGAGTGATCTACGTCATATTAAGTAGATCGGGAGTTTTGCCATTTGGCTTCACACCCCTAATTAATATCCACAATAACCACGTGTGTAGCACTTGTGTTATAAATCCACCGCTCGTTGCAGATATTCCTCCGAGTCCTTCGTGGGCGCTGGATGTCATTCCCTCTGTGCTCTGTGCTCAAATCTTAATTCAAGCGTCCTGGTCAAGCCAGGCCACGAGGTAGCTGTTCTGCAATCAACCTTTGTAATCATCCGCGTTGGACGAGTGGTTTTCGTACTTGGCTACCAGTCCAGTGGTCCGAAGTTCGGTTCTCGGCTCCGCCAACGCGGAAACAGAGGAATTTATTTCTGGTGATAGAAATTTATTTCTCGATATAATGTGGTTTGGATCCCACAAAAGGCTGCAGGTCCCGTTGCTTGCTAGACGACCAATTGGTTCCTAGCCACGTAGAAATATCTAATCCTTCGGGCCAGCCCTAGGAGAGCTGTTAATCAGCTCAGTGGTCTGGTTAAACTAAGATATACTTAACTTTTCCTCCCGGACTGTAGATCCACAACGAAGAGGAGAGCATTCCCTTTGCATGACAACATGCCATGCCATGCCCCACGAAAGTCGTAGTTCTCTCCAAGATTAAGGCTGCTGAAGAATGTCTTGCTGGCTGCATCCCATTGAAACGTAGGAAGGAGTGCTTTTCAGTGGTTCGTCAGTCATGTCACGGATCAATTAAAGAGGTATTAACCCTAAACTAATGGTCTCCGGAAATATATGTCACTCCAAAATATATGTCAAGGACTAATCAAGCAACTAACACTACTATTACAAAAAGCAAATATGTGCAAAAAAAAAAAAAAAAAAAAACTCATATAACCATCAAACAAATTCCTACCTAAAATCAAAGGACACATCAAAAGAAAAGAAAACCAAAACTCACCTGTGAGAAGTAACCTCATAAAACCGCAAAACCACAAAACCGTAAATCACCACAAACAATATCTAAAAACCATAGCGCAATTATATCCCTGTAAAGAAAATACTAAACTCCTCAATAATGATAAAACACTCATTAACTCTATACCCCATTCAGCATAAATCACCCCAAACAAACGAAAAATCTAGAAAAAAAAAACGTGAAAAGGAAAAGAAACTCCAAAAAACTCGCTGAAAACCACGAAAATACCTTTAAAAAAAATGAACCACGAAAATAAAACAGCCCACAATTACTATCAAAATGCTCTCTCGAACTCTGATATCTGCGTTAAACTGCAAAATCAATAAGAACACCAAGCTTCACTATAACCTGAACGACTCAAATCTGGAAAAGAAAAGGTCCCAAATTATAAAACAAACAACTCCCAACATTAACCATCAGGGATATCGCGAACAAATCAACCACAACTTACACTAGTACGTGCCGGATGTTCTCGGCAGATAGACCTACCTGGAGGGACAGCTACCAGCCCGTGCACAAGGACACCTGAATTAGGTACTATAAAG